>NC_056507.1:47333069-47333754 GCF_014905685.2 Nematolebias whitei | reverse complement strand
TGGTTACAACCAGACACGTGGTTACATCCAGTCACATGGTTACAACCAGTCACATGGTTACAACCAGTCACATGGTTACAACCAGACACATGGTTACATCCAGTCACATGGTTACATCCAGTCACATGGTTAAAACCAGTCACATGGTTACAACCAGACACATGGTTACATCCAGTCACATGGTTACAACCAGACACATGGTTACAACCAGACACATGGTTACAACCAGTCACATGGTTACATTCAGACACATGGTTACATCCAGACACATAGTTACAACCAGCCACATGGTTACATCAAGACACAAGGTTACATCCAGTCACATGGTTACAACCAGTCACATGGTTACATTCAGACACATGGTTACATCCAGACACATAGTTACAACCAGCCACATGGTTACATCAAGATACAAGGTTACATCCAGTCACATGGTTACAACCAGAAACATGGTTACATCCAGACACATGGTTACATCCAGAAAATGGGTCTGGATGTAACCTTGTGTCTGGATGTAACCATGTGCTTGGTGTGTTTGGATGTAACCTTGTGTCTGGTTGTAACCATGTGTCTGGATGTAACCATGTGCCTGGTGTGTTTGGATGTAACCATGTGTCTGGATGTAACCATGTGTGTGCATGTAACCATGTGTCTGGTTGTAACCAGGTGTCTGGATGTAACCATG
>NC_056507.1:47332895-47333059 GCF_014905685.2 Nematolebias whitei | reverse complement strand
ATGTAACCATGTGTCTGGTTGTAACCAGGTGTCTGGATGTAACCATGTGTCTGGATGTAACCATGTGTGTGCATGTAACCATGTGTCTGGTTGTAACCAGGTGTCTGGATGTAACCATGTGTGTGCATGTAACCATGTGTCTGGTTGTAACCAGGTGTCTGGAT
>NC_056507.1:47316439-47332885 GCF_014905685.2 Nematolebias whitei | reverse complement strand
GTAACCAGGTGTCTGGATGTAACCATGTGTCTGGATGTAACCATGTGGCAGGCTGTAACCATGTGTCTGGATGTAACCATGTGTCTGGATGTAACCATGTGGCTGGTTGTAACCATGTGACTGGTTGTAACCATGGTTACATCCAGACACATGGTTACAGCCAACCACATGGTTGCATCCAGACACACCAGGCACCTGGTTACATCCAGACACATGGTTACAACTGACCACTTCTGTCTGTGAGGTTACCCGCGGCGGGGAACAGGCATTCCTCCAACAAACAGATGTTGGACGTTGGATATTCGAGCTCCGCGGCTTCAGCGGGGTGCTGCTCTCGTCAATCCGCTTCAGGCTGTCTGATTTCGGTCAGCCGCGCTCAACCTGCCCCAACTCAGAGACGTAATGGTTCACTTAGGGACTGTCAACAAATTATCGAGCGCAGTCACTCTTCAGAAATAAAAAGCAATATATTTGACATGATTTGCCCCACTCACCCAAAACTTAGATAAAACTACTCTACAAGATTAGTCAGACGATGCACACGGGTTTATTTATCATTTTTATGCATTTCATAATATTAAAATAATTTAAATGGTCATACATCAGGGTTTTTGCTCAATAACGTTTCAGTCTTTTGACCCACACACACAAAACTTGCAAACTACTCTCTAAGACCAGTCAGACGAGGCACACCTGTTTATTTTTCATTTTTATGCATTTCATAATTTTACATAATACAATATACATAATATAATATATTATTTACATAATATATCTTTACAGAGGGTAGGGTATTTTGTGTGTGTGTGTGTGTTCAAACAGTAAATATAAATATTGATTGGGCGGGTTTTTGTGTGATCGGGCAGTATTTAACAAACTTTTGGGCTGGAAAACTTCGACTATCTGGCAACACTGCCAATCAATATATTGTTATATGTACTGTTGGAACACACACACCCAATACCCCCCACCCCCTGTAAAGATATATTGGTGTTTCTACATTCATTAATGTGATTAAGCATAAACAGTTAAATGTGAATGTTCGTGTAATTTATTCAGAAAATCAACACGTCACATTTCAGGATCTGGTTATTATAGACACAGATTAAATGTTCAATATGAATATTGCTATATTTATCACCAGACTAATAGTGTTACACACATTAGTAGTTGTAAACACTCAGTGCATAGGCCTATTTTTGGTTTAGTTCTTACCTTTACCATAAATATTTTAGGAGTAAACATTTTTAATAATCACTTTAAAAGTTATAAATGTTGTATTTGTTGTCTGTTTTCGAAATACATTAGTGTATGTGAATGACAGGCATAAACATAAAACACTTTGTAGAACAGTGCTTTATAACGTTCATTGCATTTCTTTTATTAGTTGACCGGCAGTTCTGCCACATGCAATATGGCGGTCGCTCCGACGTACCGCTGCAACGGGTCAGCCCACTCAACGAGGAGTCCACTGACTCACAAGTTCTCTGTTGTGAACAACCTGACCGATGGTATTAGCCAATAAGTGATGGAGAAAGTTCAGGGGAGCATTGAACCATGATTGTTTGAAATGTAGGTTAACTCAAAAACCGCAGATCTGACTCCACTTCCGCCCAAATTATTCCAGCCCGTCCAAAGACAAAGCAATCTTTACCCACTAAATCAAAATGAAAACTGCCCAATCTGGTAAAACTGGGTGTGCTTCGAGTTTTTAAAGCTGAGGTCACCTGCAGATTGCAAACGCAGATGTAATTATAATGGTCCGTGTACATTCAGGCAGTTCGTTTATTCGTTAGAAACTAAAAATGAAAAAACAAAAACACACTTGTTTTTTCATTTTTTGTTCACTAAACCAAAATGAACAAATCTGATGAGCGAGTGTCATCCGATTTTGTGCACAAAACGAAAATGAAAATAAAGGATAACGGGCACTCGGTTTTGGTTTCATGATTTTTTGACAAGTGGTCTGACCCGGAAGTTCTCTCTGCCCCGCACCATGAAGCTTGCTCCTTGTGTACACACATCAACAACTGCGGTGAATTAATTTGATTTTTACCCACAGAAAACCATATATATACTGATTTTTTTTTTTTAATTTGTATGTAGATTAAAACGCATAAGAACAGGGAAAATACCGAGAGACTCTGCATGTTCTCTGTGCTGGCTGCAGAGACCTTGGACCTCAGGAAACACAGAAGCCATAAGTCTGGTCCTGAAAGTGGACAATCTTTTCAGAACAAGGACTCGTCTTGGACAGTAGTTTGGTGCAAGTTTTGTGTGTGTGGGTCAAAAGACATGGAGGCTATTGAGCAAAAACTCCGATTTGTGAAAAATTAAACTATGTAAAATTATGAAATGCATAAAAAATGAAAAATAAACAGGTGTGCCTGTCTGACTCGTCTTGGAGAGTAGTTTTATCGAAGTTTTGGGTGAGTGGGGCAAATCATGTCAAATATATTGCTTTTTGCTTCTGAAGAGTGACTGCGTTCGATCATTTGTTGACGGTCCCTAAGTGAACCATTCCGTCTCTTTGGGGCAGGTTGAGCGCGGCTGACCGAAATCAGACAGCCTGAAGCGGACTGACGAGAGCAACACCCCGCTGAAGCCGCGGAGCTCCAGCATCCAACGTAAAAGCAACTTAAGCGCGGCTGTTACCTCTCAGTGTCACCCTGTGTGACCTGGAGCTTTAGCATGCCTCTAGAGTTAGCACGTGGGAGCAGACCAGCCGCTCCAGCTCTTCACCCAAACATGAACCGACAGCCGGTTCTGTTCCAGCAGAACCTGCCGACACGAACCCACCTTCAGGAACTCTTTCTTTCCACCTGTGAGCTCAGAAACGCTGCTACGGTTCACACGAGCCACACACGGAGCACACGGGACAGCTGCTACTTCACACTGTGCGTGACCCGCGCGCACGCCTAACTAATCCGTTTCCGGTTTGGATTTCAAAATAAAACGCGATGTTTTTAATCGGCGCATTCGGACACAAAATAAATTGAATGCAGGATGGAAAGCACGCGCATACATGTGAACTCAGTTGTATATAAATTGCAGCATCGCTGCGGTGGTTAGCGTGAAGTCTCGTTTGGACTTTTTCCAGAGGTGTTCCACACTGTTTTCTGCTTGAGTGGGTCTGCTAATCAGCTCCATTCAACCTTTATTTCTTCTTCTTCTTTTGGCTTTTCCCTCTTCAGGGGCCTCCACAGCAAGTCATCCTCCTCCATCTCACTCTGTCCTCACTCCAACTACCTCCATGTCCTCTCCATTTACATCCACATGTCTCCTCTGTCTTTTTCCTGGCAGCTGCATTTCTAACGTCCTTCTACCAATATACCCACTGTCCCTCCTCTGGACATGTCCAAACCACTGTCCCTCCTCTGGACATGTCCAAACCACTGTCCCTCCTCTGGACATGTCCAAACCACTGTCCCTCCTCTGGACATGTCCAAACCACTGTCCCTCCTCTGGACATGTCCAAACCATCTCAGTGTGTCCTCTCTAACTTTATCTCCCAGTTCAACCAGTGCTGTACCTCTGATCATCTCATTCCTGATCTTCTCCATCCTTGTCTCTCCTAAGAAGAACCTCAACATCGTCATTTCTGCCACTTCCAGTTCTTTCTCCTGTCTTTTTGTCCATGTCTCTGTCTCCAGACCATACAACTTAGCTGGTCTCACCACTGTCTTGTAAACTTTTCCTTTGACCTTTGCCGACACCCTTTTGTCACAAATCACTCCTGAAACTTTTCTCCATCACTCCATCCTGCCTGGACTCTTTTCTTCACCTCTTCTCCACACTCCCCATGTTCCTGGACAGTGGACCCCAAGTCCTTGAAGTCCTGCACCTTTGTGACCTCTGCTCCTTGTAGCCTCACTGTTCCACCTCCTCCCTCTCATTCACACACATGTACTCTGTCTTACTATGGCTGACTTTCATTACTCTTCTTTCAAGTGCATACCTCCACCTCTCCAAGTTCTCTTCCACCTGTTCCTTGTTCTCACCACAGACCACAATGCCATCTGCAAACATGGGGATTCTTGCCTGACCTCATCTGTTAGTCGGTCCATCACCAGAGCAAACAAGAAGGGGCTCAGAGCTGATCCTTGATGCACTCCCACCTCCACCTTGTCCATTCAACCTTTATTTATACAGGTTAATCCCAATGAGCCAAGGGACTCACAAGAGACACCTGATTTTTAACAAAGTGTGATGACAGCAGTATACGATCATAAAGGATGGATACAAATTGAGAAGAAGTGAAAATAAAATGGTATTTAAAAAATGTAACAAAAAAAAAGACAGCTGGTTGTAAGGCAATGTAGAAAACTAAAAACAGGAACATGGCTGCATTGGTTTCTCCCAGGAACTTAACAGATGTTTAAGACCACTCAGGTCAAGGTCGAGAGCTTCAAATCTTTTTGTAAGATATTCCAAGAAACAGGAGCGGAGTAGGAGAAGGTCCTTTTGTCTAGTTCAGTCCTCACTGAGGGAACACTGCAGGTAATGATGTCCTGAGAGCGCACTCCGTAGCTGCACTCACACAGAGACATGTAGGAGGAGATGTATGAAGGCAGCAGACCAAGAAGTGATTTAAAGATGAAAATGTACCAGTGAGAGAGTCTGCGTGAAGTTAATGATGTCCAGTTAACCAGTGAATACTGGGTGCAGTGGTGGGTACGGTAGTTACAGCCAGTTATGAATCTTAGTGCACCATGATAGACAGCATCCAACATCTGCAGGGTTCTTGTAGGAGCGTTCATGTAAATCAGGGTCACCAACCTTTTTGAGACTGAAAGCTACTTCAGTGGGACTGAGAGAAACAAAGGGCTACTTGTTTGATCAAAACAAATGTGCACAACTCACCTTTAATATATTAATAATAATACATTTATCTTGATGCATGCTCAATAATCCAGGTAGAAAAATCTAAAAAACATCAAATCTGGTCCTCTGGACATTCAAAAAAATAAAAATAAAATATAAAAAATTGTAGAAACGTTTCGTCTCTCATCCGAGAGACTTCCTTAGTCTGAGGTGCTGTATTCAGCTCAGTCTCTTAAATAGCACCGTCTCAGGGTGGATCAACCAGTTTTGCTACTGACAACCAAAACCAGCTGATCACATGCTCAAGAAGGACCATCAGCCTAACAATGGATCATTAGCACACTGAAGGCTGATTACTATTCACAGAGGGCTGAGTGATACTAGCAATCACTGTAAGGATCCAGCCCTGCACCCTGCCTTTCTCTCTCCTCATCACTCCTAATTGGCTCCAGCTGCAGATGATCAGTTCAACACCCAGGAGGAGTATAAGAAGATTCAGGAACCACTCTGCAGGCGCTGGGACATTGCCTACCAACGGTAGTAGTGTTCTGGCCAATATTCAGTGATATTAGTAAATACTAATATTGTGTTTTTCCTCTGCGCTTCCTCAGAGTTTGGATCTAGTTGTGCCTGCCCTGCCTGAGTTCCACATGAACTGTGACTCCTCCTGCCTAGCTACAATTGCTGGATGCCTTCCACCACTTGCCTCAATCTACTTGTTTGCTTCACCTTGTGCCACTGGACATCTTCAGGATAATACCTTCACCTGCTTCACACCGTAAGAATAAATCTATAAGATATATTCTCATTCAACCGCAGCCCTCTAAATCATCGCTCTCTCTCCAGGTGTTCCCGTTCCCCTCATTCATATTGTGTATATATATCACCAACCTGTAAATAAACACTTTAAACTATTCTCTGAGTCCTGGTCTCTGTTCAGTTCTGGTCTTTCATTCTGGGTACACCGCAATCATTACAGAATGTCCCAGCCAAACCAAGTACCCTTGAAAGATTCTGGATCTGAACAGAACCAACTCACACTTCAGAATATGTTACAGAGAGTAGAGAAAAATGAAGCCACTCTTGAACGCCTGTTAAACCTGCTACAAACTAACCAGTCTAATCTCCAGGAACTGGGCAGCATGTTGTTTTCAGTTAAACAAGGGATGACTCAGCTCCTGCCACCTGCTGCTACACCTACACCTGAGGTCAGTCTTCCTATTTCTAATATTCCCCAAGTGACCACCACAGAGCAAAATTTAAAACCGGCAGAACTTTTTTGTGGAGAGCCTGAGATGTGGGGGGGTTTTGTACTCCAGTGCGAGTTAACTTTTCAGAGAGCACCCAGTCTTTACTCTTCAGATGCTGCCAAGATTTCATTTTTTATCACCCAGTTAAAGGGGGACGCATTACGTTGGGCTCATGCTCATTTATCCTCTCACCCTGTCAGTACCTTAAGCTTTGCCTCACTTCTGGAAGAATTCAAGCGCGTGTTCGATCAACCTCTCCAACGAGCTGAAGCAGTAAAACGTCTACTCACCCTTCGTCAAGGCAGACGCTCCGTTACGGCTCATGCTCTGGAGTTCAGAATCACCGCCGCCCGAACCGGATGGGGAGAGGTCGCACTCAGAGGTACCTTCCTACACTCTCTTTCCAACTCCATAAGAGATCACTTAGCGGCATTAGAGGAACCACGAAGTTTGGACGAGCTAATTCAGTTAGCCACACGTATTGACAATCAACTGCAAGAACGAAGGTGGGAGAAAGACTACGATTCCCAGAACCCGCCTACTTCCGGTTTTCCCTCTACATCAAAACGTCGAACTGTTTACAATAGAAAAGACTACATTTCCCAGAGTTCCACTGCTTCCGGTTTTCACTCCACACCGAGACAGCCACCTGCATTAATGTTAGAAAACAAACCTGACTCAGAACCAGAACCTATGCAGCTGGGTCGCACTCGCCTCTCTCCAGAAGAGAGACGAAGAAGAATAAACAATAAAGCTTGTATCTATTGTGGTGAACAAGGACATTTCATTGCTCGTTGCCCACTCTTGGGAAACGGCCCCTCTCACCAATAAAGCAGGAGATATTGGTGAGAAACTCTTCTTCTTCTCCTGCCTCTCGCTTGGAACTCAATACCACCATTATCGTTAATAGAGAAAGGAAATCAGTTGTTGCTCTAGTGGATTCGGGGGCCGAGCAGAACCTCATTAGCCAGGACTTGGTGGAGCTCCTATCCATCCCCACACAACTTCTCCCCACGCCACTGACAATGGCTGGGTTAACAGGTCAAAAGTTCGCTTCAGTGTTTAAAAAGACTGTACCAGTACACCTCATGATCTCCGGGAACCATCATGAACACAGTGAATTCTTTGTATTCGAGTCACCAGTTACACAGCTTGTCTTGGGTTTTCCTTGGCTTAAGGATCACAACCCCATAATTAATTGGAGGGTTAAAAGAATAGAACAGTGGAGCCCACATTGTTTAATGAACTGTTTAAGAACTGCTGTTCCCTCCACTATTAAACATCCTGAGGCACCCGATCCAGTCGATATGTCTAAAATTCCTAGTGTTCACCATGACCTTGCCCCTGCATTTAGTAAACAAAAGGCCCTGTCATTACCATCGCACCGTCCTTATGACTGTGCTATTGATTTACTACCAGGGGCTCCTCTTCCTTCTAGCCGCCTTTACAATTTGTCTGGTCCAGAACGTGACTCTATGAAAGAATATATCTGTAGATGAACAGATGCTGGGATATATTCATCATTTAACGCGGGTTCCTCATTTTTCTGGACTGAATAAAACGTGCATTGAATTTAAGGAAATGCAAACGTGAGACGTCATTTAGATTTGACCCATCAAAATGAATGCGGTCATTTATTTACAGAATCAAATTTAACATCAAACATTTACATTAATTTGGCAAATTATGAAAATAACAATATAAGCAATCAATCAGGAAAAATCATACGGCCATGATTTTTCCGTTGCTGCACCACAGACATTTATAAAACTGTACAACTATGATCTTTTACCCACACGGATGTGAATAAGCACTTTACACAGACATTTCTAAATATCTGGGAGAATTTCTACTTGATAGAAAGTTAAAGATGAAAGAAGTTAAAGGGAGTAAGATTGAATGGGAAGGGAGGAATGTTCACCAGAACCGACACTCTCCATCAGAAGCCCAGCTCTCCTTCGGTACGCTTGGTAGGAAACTTGATCCATTACCTTTCTGAAGATTTATCAGCAGATATGGAATTCCGTTAACGCTACCTGTCCAGCGTCTCCTGATGGGGCTGTAGCTCGTCAGAAGTAGTGGCTAGTGAAAGTTATAATCCCATGGAACTCGGAAGAGCCTTTTGTCATGTCAAGATCATCCCGTCTCTAACAGAACTTGAGCAGAACCAGCAGAAAACTCTCCAGCACTCCAGCAACTTCAGAACTCCAGAACTCTAGAAGTCTGACAACTCTCCAACTCTGTGTCTCTGTAACTCTGTAACTCCGTGTAGACCAGGAAGTACTGACATTTTAAAGACTCTTTCCCGGTTCACTTTTTGGGATTTTTCATTGGTCAGAAACGACCAGACGGGGTGGGTTTTGTGACGTAAGAGGTTAGAGACAGCGAGAATTGTTATGGGACAGCTCAGAAATGTTCTCACAGACCGAGAGGGTTTTGTTTTGGCGTGTTTCAGGACACAGGTGCAAAACATCTCTACTTACGTCTGAGAGGATTCTAAAACATGACAGTTTTAACATAACAACTTGTTTTTCGTTTGACTGTAACCTTGTAAACGCACACACTTGCTCATTCAAAAGCAGAAATCAGAAAATGCATAAACTCTGCACAGCTTTTAACATGAGAATAAAAATCATTACTCAGTTAATAAAATTGATTAGTTCACTGCAACATCTAAAATGGTTTGAACTAAGACACTTTGATTATCAACATTTGTAAGATAGTAATGATAATAAAAAAGAGAGTGTTCTTTTCACTTGAATCTTCAAGAAAGAAAGTCTCAGGATGGGTGAACCTGTATTTATGGAGTCAAATACATGAAATGACAGCTTCTGTCCCACAAGGTTCTAAAGGTCAAGAGTTTTGACCTTAGACTGGGTTTCGACGTAGGCCTAGTCCACTACATATCTCTGAATCATTGAACTCTGGAATAATTCGTCCCTCCACCTCTCCTGTTGGTGCAGGATTTTTCTTTGTGGCTAAGAAAGACAAGACTTTACGTCCCTGCATAGACTACAGAGGATTAAATCAGATCACGATTAAAAACAAATATCCCTTACCACTAATAGACTCTATCCATGAACAACTACACTCTGCCAAGATATTCTCCAAATTAGACCTACGTAACGCCTATCACCTCGTCCGAATCAAGGAAGGTGATGAGTGGAAGACGGCATTTAAGACACCACTGGGACACTTTGAGTACCTGGTCATGCCATTTGGTCTCACCAATGCCCCGGCAATTTTTCAGACACTGGTTAATGACATTTTAAGAGACTTTTTGAACATTTTTGTATTTGTGTATCTGGATGACATATTGATCTACTCACGGGATGAGGAGCAACACGTTCACCACGTCAGGACTGTCTTACAACGATTGTATGAGAACCAACTGTACGTTAAGGCCGAAAAGTGTGATTTTCATGTTCAATCTGTCTCCTTTTTGGGCTTTATTTTTGAAGGAGGACAATACCGCACGGACCCTGAGAAAACTAAGGCAGTGGTGGAATGGCCAACACCTGAGACACGTAAACAACTGCAGCGATTTCTGGGCTTCGCGAACTTCTACCGTAGGTTCATCAAGAACTACAGCAGGATCGCTGCCCCTCTCACCCAATTGACCTCCACCCTGCGGACTTTTAAGTGGACTCATGAGGCAGAAACAGCTTTTGGTTAGCTAAAACGACTTTTTTCCTCTACCCCCATTCTTTGTCACCCCGATCCTAAGATTCAGTTTATCCTGGAGGTCGATGCTTCTGACACTGGAGTAGGAGCTGTTTTGTCTCAGAGATCTCCTGTTGACCACAAAGTGCACCCCTGTGCGTTTTTCTCTCGACGCCTTTCCTCTGCTGAACAAAATTACGACGTAGGCAACCGTGAGCTTCTTGCTGTCAAGCTGGCCTTGGAGGAGTGGCGACACTGGCTCGAGGGCACAGACACACCATTCCTCATTTGGACTGATCATAAGAACCTCACCTATCTCCGCGAGGCTAGGAGATTAAACCCTAGACAAGCTAGATGGTCGTTATTTTTTACAAGATTTAACTTTGTGTTTATTTTCAGACCCGGCTCAAAAAATGTGAAGCCTGACGCCCTCTCCCGTCAGTTCTCAACACCAGAGGACACCGAACAGGAGCCAAACATTCTTCCCTCATCCTGTGTGGTCGGCTCGTTGACCTGGTCCATCGAAAAAGACATCTTGGAGGCCCAGAAGTCCGAACCTGATCCTGGGACAGGCCCTGCCGGCACTATGTTTGTACCCACCTGTATCAAGGCTAAGGTACTCAACTGGCTCCACACTCATAAGATCTCTTGTCACCCAGGTGTTGCTCGCATGTTAGCCCTGACTAAGAGACACTTCTGGTGGCCCTCCATGAACGAGGATGTAAAGGATTACGTAGCCGCTTGCCCCACGTGTGCCAGAAGTAAGACTGGCAACCAGCCTCCTGCTGGAAAACTACAGCCACTCCCCACGCCTAGTCGTCCATGGTCCCATATATCACTAGACTTTGTTACTGGGCTGCCTCCCTCTGATGGTAACACTGCTATTCTCACTGTTATTGACAGATTTTCTAAAGCGGCTCATTTTGTTCCATTACCCCAGCTTCCCTCGGCCTTGGAGACAGCTCAGCTGTTGGTTCAACATGTGTTTCGAGTTCACGGCATCCCATCGGACATCGTTTCTGACAGAGGACCCCAGTTCATATCACAGGTATGGAAGAACTTTTGTAATTCCTTAGGGGCCTCTGTCAGCCTAACATCGGGTTACCACCCACAGTCCAATGGTCAGGCCGAAAGGGCCAATCAGGAATTGGAGGCTGCCCTCAGGTGTGTGGTGGAGGACAACCCCTCCACATGGAGTCAACATCTGGTATGGGTGGAGTACGCCCACAACACCCACACATCGTCTGCTACTGGTTTGTCTCCATTTGAAGCCTCCCTTGGCTACGCTCCACCATTGTTCCCCAGTCAAGAAGGTGATGTAGCAGTTCCTTCGATGCAACATCATTTCAGGAGATGTCGTCGGGTCTGGCGCCAAGCTAAGCTCGCCCTACTGCGTACAGCTGCCAAAAACAAGGAGATTGCAGATAGTCACCGATCTGCAGCCCCAGCTTATGAGGTCGGACAAAGAGTCTGGCTGTCGACCCAGAACATTCACCTCAAGGACACCCCACGTAAGTTGGCTCCTCACTTCATTGGTCCCTTTAGCATCACGCGTATCCTGAGTCCTACAGCAGTCAGACTCCAGCTGCCCGCATCTATGCGGATTCATCCCACCTTCCACGTGTCTCAACTCAAGCCCTTTGTGGAAAGCCCACTGTGCCCTCCTGCCGACCTCCCTCCGCCCCCCCGTCTCATTGACAACCATCCTGCCTTCACGGTCCGCCGCATCCTGGACATTCGGCGCCGGGGGCGGGGGTTCCAGTATTTGGTCGACTGGGAGGGTTACGGTCCAGAGGAGCGCTCTTGGATCCCGAGGTCTTTCATCTTGGACCCCAGTCTCATCACCACGTTCTTCAGGGCACACCCAGAGAAGCGCTTCAGGTCGCCGGGAGGCGACTCTTGAGGGGAGGGTAATGTAAGGATCCAGCCCTGCACCCTGCCTTTCTCTCTCCTCATCACTCCTAATTGGCTCCAACTGCAGATGATCAGCTCAACACCCAGGAGGAGTATAAGAAGATTCAGGAACCACTCTGCAGGCGCTGGGACATTGCCTACCAACGGTAGTAGTGTTCTGGCCAATATTCAGTGATATTAGTAAATACTAATATTGTGTTTTTCCTCTGCGCTTCCTCAGAGTTTGGATCTAGTTGTACCTGCCCTGCCTGAGTTCCACATGAACTGTGACTCCTCCTGCCTAGCTACAATTGCTGGATGCCTTCCACCACTTGCCTCAATCTACTTGTTTGCTTCACCTTGTGCCACTGGACATCTTCAGGATAATACCTTCACCTGCTTCACACCGTAAGAATAAATCTATAAGATATATTCTCATTCAACCGCAGCCCTCTAAATCATCGCTCTCTCTCCAGGTGTTCCCGTTCCCCTCATTCATATTGTATATATCACCAACCTGTAAATAAACACTTTAAACTATTCTCTGAGTCCTGGTCTCTGTTCAGTTCTGGTCTTTCATTCTGGGTACACCGCAATCATTACAATCACAGCATTGTAAGAGGGGGGACAATTGAACACGTAGGCCTCCACCCCTGTTTAATGATGGACGATTTCTTTTCACAAAGATGGCCTCCTTTACTCCTCTCTCGAACCATCGTTCCTCTCTGTCCAGGATGTGAACATCTTCATCCTTAAAAGAGTGACCGCTGGCCTAGAGATGAGTGTAGACCGCAGAGTCTTGGCCTGATGATGTTGCTCTTCTGTGCTGGGCCATTCTTTTGGCCAGTGGCTGTTTAGTTTCCCAGATGTAAGACTGATCACGGCCCTCCTGACACTGAACAGCATACACAATATTACTCTGTTTGTGCCGGGGGACTGGATCTTTGGGATGAACCAGTCTTTGCCGTAATGTATTTTGGGGTTTAAAAGCCACTGGGACGTTATGTTTAGAAAATAAACGTCTCAGTTTCTCTGATACTCCCTCAACATACGGAATGACCACTGGTCTGGGTCTGGGTTCCTCCTTTTCACCTGATGGCTGACTGGAGTCCTTTTTGGGTTTCTTCTCTGCTTTCAGGAAGGCCCAGTTAGGATATCCACATTGCTCTAGAGCCTGTCTTGTGTGAGATTTCTCCTTCTGCCTGGCTCCTGAGTTAGTGGGGACGCTGTCTGCTCTGTGATACAGAGTCCTGATGACTCCTAACTTGTGCTCCAAAGGGTGATGGGAGTCAAACTGCAAATACTGGTCTGTGTGGGTGGGTTTGCGGTACACCTCAGTTTGCAAATGTCCTCTATCAGAGACAGAGACCTCACAGTCCAAGAAAGCCAACCTGCCATTTTTTACATCTTCTCGTGTGAACTTGATGTATTTATCCACAGAGTTGATGTGGTTAGTAAAATGTTGGACTTCCTGAGATTTAATTTTAACCCAAGTGGAACAAACCAGTTATGCTTGTGATGAGATGGTCTCTGAGCATGGACTTTGTTGTTTTCAACAAGTTTGACAAGACTGTCAACAAGGAAGAGGGCCGGCAATGGAGGAGGGGGCGTACTAAAGAGACCATCTTATCACGGTGGATTGTGTTCACTGACAATGCTTTCTGGACGTATTCCTGAGCCCATTCTGTTATTTCCTTGACAGTGGCATTCCTGTTTGAAGTGCAGTGACGTTTAAGGGCCCCGAGATCACGAGCATCCAGTAGAGTTTTACGGCCTTGACCCTTACGTACAGCGACTGTTCCAGATTCTCTGAATCTTTTGATGATGTTATGCACGGTTGATGATGATAACTTAAAAGTCTTTGCTATTTTACGCTGGGTAACACCATTCTGGTATTGATGCACTATCTTTCTGCGCAACAATGGTGAAATTGGTGGTCCTCTTACCATCTTGGCTTCTGAGAGACACTGACACTCTTGAGAAGCTCTTTTTATACCCAATCATGTTGTCAATTGACCTAATTAGTGTTAATTGGTCTTCCAACTGTTCGTTATATGCTCAATTTCCTTTTTCCAGCCACTTATTGCTACTTGTCCCAACTTTTTTGGGATTTGTTGACACTGTGAAATTTTGAATCAACATATTTTTCCTTTAAAATGTTACATTTACTCAGATTAAACTTTTGATCTGTCATCTATGTTATATTACGAATAAAATATTGACATTTGCCATCTCCACATCATTGCATTCAGTTTTTATTCACAATTTGTTTAGTGTCCCAACTTTTTTGGAGTCCGGTTTGTAAAAACAAAAACAAAGTGGCATCAAGTTTTAGCAGTTTTAGGAGTTATATTTTGTCATTTTTCAAAAATGGACTCAGCAAGAGCAGAAGATGAGGCAGAAGACCATTGAGAATATTGTTTTTCACACAAGGCAGCTGACGGCTCCATATTAGGTCAGAGAAATATGTGTTTGTTTGTCCTGTGCTGTACTCCACTTTTTGCTTGTGGAGCGGGGCTCGGTCTGTTTACATTCACACTGTAATGAAACCGCGCTGGAGTTCTCTTCTACCGGACTGAGACCTAGGTTTTAGCCCGGGCTAGAGTTTGCCTTTTTGTTCCATGACAGAGTTCGATGGCACGTTCACACCTCCCCAAACGAACCGGAATTTCTAGGAAAACGAGCTGGAATTTGATTAAGTGGCTTAAACAGGGCTGGTGTGAATGCATCCTAACTGACCAGATCCACAAAATTATGGTTCGTAAGATATGTAGAGAGAGGCTCAGAAGCAGTTTCACAGACAGGACAGTGAAGCAAAGCAAAGCAGAGGAGGGAGAGGAGGGGAAAGGCGTCCAATCTCTTCAAGTGCAAGTGGTGAATGGTGTAATAATAATACCAGTTTGACAAGACTGTCAACAAGGAAGAGGGCCAGCAATGGAGGAGGGGGCGTACCAAAGAGACCATCTTACCACAAGCAGAACTGGTTTGTTCCAATTTGCAGTAAGCTGTTGGGGGAAGAATCAGTTTTGTTGTGTGTTTCCTTGACTGATGAAGCCTTCTGGATCAAAGGCGAAACGTTTTAGCACAAAAAAAGAAACTGTCCAGATGATCTGACTAAAAAATGTTGGATTTTATACCTGGATTATTGAGCATGGACTTTGTTATCTGTATAATACTTTCTGATTCATATATCCATTGTTATTATATTATTTTCATTATTTTTAAATCAATTTATTTATCATTTTCTTATTTTATCAGTTTCTTATTATTAATATATCTATTATAGCTGTTAGCTGCACCTTTCTTTGTTTCATGCATTTATTCAAAAACAGTATGTAGCTTGAATTAACCACCTTTTTCTTCTTTCTAGTCAAGAGAAAGAGAAAAGAGTCCAGTAAAGAAAAGTCTTATTTCATCACTGAATGAACATGAAGAACTGAACCGGACACAGCAGGAACAACACTTGTGTCTTCTTCTGGATGAAGCCCGTGAGACAAGGGACACAGATACACAGTCATTAGTTGGACGCAGTATTTTTTATTTTTGTACATTTTTCACTTTTTAATTTTCCCATTAAACAATTTTTTTCTTAAGTGGTGTCCTTGAACATTAAATTTTCTAAACAAATTTTACAATGTTAAGTTCATATAGTGTTTTTTTAAATTCATACTGGAAGTTGAGAAAAATTTCCAATTGCATTTGATCTTTAATGAATCCTGTTGAGGTCTTTAAAACTATGAGAACCAACTTTCAAACACTTAGCTCAAAACTGCCTCAACCTGAGATTGTTCAGTGGAAAGAAGACAGAGTCAAAAATACAGCCTGAGAAGTGGTTCTGAATTCAGACAAAGATTTATTTTACCTTCACAGCGCTGGAAGGGGGACGCCTTACATGCACCTTACATCCATCAAACACGTCTAAGTTACAAAATGTCTTTGCTTCGTTTAAATACAGCCTTATCAGTTACATTGGGATGTCCTTATCATGATGTTGTTCTGAGTGAGTCGGCGCTACTGGGCGTGGTCTGACATGGTCTTGTTTTTTCGCCCACTGCCTCAGCTGACTGTGATCTGTTCTGGCAAGATAACAGTAGTCTGGTCCTCTTTGTACAAGGAGTTACGCAGATCATGAACTTATATGACGTATATCAGGATTTTGCAGTTTTTTACCATACACAGAGACATATTTCATGTCAGAGCATAGCTAAAAAAGATGACATTATACAACAATCCTAAGAAAAGATTACCAGAATCTGCTCAACTGTTGTTATGTTATACATTTTTTGGTTCTAGGATGAAGTGAGACAAAAACAGTCAAAAATTCAGAAAGGACAGGTATTAGTTATCATTTATCAGTTATCATTTATCAGTTATCAATTTTCAGTTATTATTTATCAGTTATCAGTTATCAGTTATCATTTATCAGTTATCATTTATCAGTTATCATTTATCAGTTATCATTTATCAGTTATCATTTATCATTTATCAGTTATTATTTATCAGTTATCATTTATCAGTTATCATTTATCAGTTATCAGTTATCATTTATCAGTTATCATTTATCAGTTATCATTTATCAGTTATCAGTTATCATTTATCAATTATCAGTCATCATTTATCAGTTATCAGTTATAATTTATCAATTATCAGTTATCATTTATCTTTTATCAGTTATCATTTATCAGTTATCATTTGTCAGTAATCAGTTATCATTTATCAGTTATCAGTTATCAGTTATCATTTATCATTTATCAGTTATCAGTTATCATTTATCATTTATCATTTATCAGTTATCAGTTATCATTTATCAGTTATC
>NC_056507.1:47315119-47316429 GCF_014905685.2 Nematolebias whitei | reverse complement strand
TGTCATTTATCAGTTGTCATTTATCAGTTATCATTTATCAGTTATCATTTTTCAGTTATCATTTTTCAGTTATCAGTTATCATTGAACAGTTATCAGTTATAAGTTTTCATTTATCAGTTATCATTTATCAGTTATCATTTATCAGTTATCAGTTATAATTTATCAGTTATCAGTTATAATTTTTCAGTTATCTGTTATCAATTATCATTTATCAGTTATCATTTATCAGTTATAATTTATCAGTTATCATTTATCAGTTATCAGTTATAATTTATCATTTATTAGTTATCAGTTATCATTTATCAGTTATAATTTATCAGTTATCTGTTATCAATTATCATTTATCATTTATCAGTTATCATTTATCATTTATCAGTTGTCATTTATCATTTATAATTTATAATTTAGAATTTATCAGTTATCAGTTATCAGTTATAATTTATCATTTATTAGTTATCATTTATCATTTATCAGTTATCATTTATCAGTTATCATTTATCAGTTGTCATTTATCATTTATAATTTATCATTTATCATTTATCAGTTATCAGTTATCAGTTATAATTTATCATTTATTAGTTATCATTTATCATTTATCAGTTATAATTAATCAGTTATCATTTATCAGTTATCTGTTATCATTTATCATTTATCATTTATCAGTTATCATTTATCAGTTACCATTTATCATTTATCATTTATCAGTTATAATTTATCAGTTATCATTTATAATTTATCAGTTATCATTTATCAGTTATCATTTATCAGTTATCATTTATCAGTTATCATATATCAGTTATCATTTATCAGTTGTCATTTATCAGTTATCATTTATCAGTTATCATTTATCATTTATTGTTTATCAGTTATAATTTATCAGTTATAAATTATCATTTATCATTCATCAGTTGTCATTTATCAGTTATCATTTATCAGTTATCATTTATCATTTATCGTTTATCAGTTATAATTTATCAGTTATCATTTATCAGTTATCATTTATCAGTTATCATTTATCAGTTATAATTTATCTGTTATCAGTTATCAGTTATCATTTATCAGTTATCATTTATCAGTTATCATTTATCAGTTGTCATTTATCAGTTGTCATTTATCAGTTATCATTTATCATTTATTATTTATCAGTTATAATTTATCAGTTATCAATTATCATTTATCAGTTATAATTTATCATTTATAATTTATCATTTATCATTTATCGTTTATCAGTTATAATTGATCAGTTATCATTTATCAGTTATCATTCATAAGTTATCATTTATCATTTATCATTTATTGTTTATCAGTT
>NC_056507.1:47312890-47315019 GCF_014905685.2 Nematolebias whitei | reverse complement strand
TTTTTTACCATACACAGAGAAATATTTCATGTCAGAGCATAGCAAAAAAAGATGACATTATACAACATTTCCCCCTTTTGGTCCCCCCAAGGGGACCACCTCTTTGGCTGCAAACATCTGTCCCTGACGAGTGTCCAGAACTTGTGCCGGAAAAATCCCCGGGGCAACGGTGTAGTGGTGCGGGGTAAAAACAGCACAACGCCTCATGCCCCTTGTGACGACGACCAAGATGGTGTTCCAGTGCACTCTTACAATCATCCTTACCCTGTGTCATAAGTTTAACAAAATTGCTGTTTAAATTATATAACAATAGCAATCAAATGAGCCATTAATAAGATAAATATAGCACAACTTAGTGAAAAAACGCAATAAAATGTCTAAAAATTTAATTCTCTGTCAGTTGGTTACAACGCGCACAGTGGATGCCTGTCTTTTAAAAGGACCACAACTTGTTGGCCTGAACAATGACTACGAATTGGTTGGACAATTAAGGTCCATCTCATAGAGGCATTGTCCATCGCGTTGTCACAGACTGAAAGAGAGAGAGAGAGAGAGAGTTTCAGTAAAAGTTAAAATGTGACCACATGCATTTATCTAAGTTTCCTATTATAGCAGTATGATAAAATATCCAAACCAATACTCAACAGTAACTTGGGAGCAGGGGAAGCAAAGTAACACATGTAATTATAATATGTATAAGAATCAACTTAAAGCAAAGAAAAATGGTGTAAAACACATGTTAGGAGACAGGTTGTGAAGCTAGTGTCAGCAGTTCTTGGGTTATGCCACCAGGGAGAGCTCGAATTCCGTGTGGCTTGAAGGATCGCTGGTTGACAACATCTGATATCCAGAAGGTCTATCCCCGCTCCCTTTCTCGATGGTCGAGGTGATACAGCGCACCACGAGTGATCTTGCACAGGGCACACAGCAGCAACCACATACGACCAGTACATTCAGCGTCCTCAATCCCTCCAGTGCCCTGGTCACTGACCCGTCAGAACCTGTATTGTTGGGGATGAAAGTACAACACATATCTCCAAACATAGCACAATTTCAGCCCTCTAAGGCATGTGACTGTATTTTCTATCTCTACCACTAAAAGGGGTTTGTCATTATAAAATATTTCATTATTATCCTGATGCATGCTCAATAATCCAGGTAGAAAAATCTAAAAAAGTTAAATCTGGTCCTCTGGACATTCAAGAAAAAACAAAACAAAGCAAATCAACAAAAAATGTAGAAACGTTTCGTCTCTCATCCGAGAGACTTCCTCAGTCTGAGGAGCTGTATTCAGCTCAGTCTCTTAAATAGCACCTTCTCAGAGTGGATCAACCAGTTTTGCTGCTGACAACCAAAACCAGCTGATCACATGCTCAAGAAGGACCATCAGCCTAACAATGGATCATTAGCACCTGATGGCTGTTCACTGTTCTGTCTTAGTCATTGTCAAATCAAATGTATTTAAGAACACAGATCCACCACATTTTCATTGTTCTTCTGGGTCTAGGGACATGTACACATTAAAAGGAAGAAAGATAAATACTTTGGTTATTAAGAGCGTTGTAACTTAAAATCTCCTATTTACACACAAATGATCTAGCAAAGCAAGTCTGTACATCAATCACTGTTCCTTCTCAGTCGCCCTCCTTAGTCTCCACATGTTCTTTTTCTTCTGGTGCCGCCCCCTTTTGGAGTTCAGTAACCTGTTCAAGTGTAAGTTTGTATTTTATCTCTTCCTCTACTGCGACTGTCATCATCAAGGGAGGGTATCCTACTGCGACTTTTGCTGCGTTGCCAGCTGCTTAATTGCCCTGAGCTGTGTAGGAGTCACTGTTATCATGTCCTTTGCATTTCATTACTGCCATTCTCAAGGGCAGCAGAAGAGCCTCTGCTAACTCTTTCATGTCTGCTTCGTGTTTAATAACGACAGCCTTCCGGTAAGATGGCGCCTGTGTACATGGCTTGCAATCCACCTCTGCTGATGGTGTTCGTGTTTTTGGTGTTTTTTTCATTTCTCATCTGTGACATCAACGCTCTGCTGGTGTATGACCGAAAACAACTTTTGGATCTTCGACCTTGTGGCACCAATGTCACTTATTTTGATCAATATGAGCGTAACTCTGGACCCC
>NC_056507.1:47312373-47312790 GCF_014905685.2 Nematolebias whitei | reverse complement strand
CCCCCCCCCCCCCCCCCCCGTCCCCCCACTGCTGGCGGACGTGCCTGCTTACCTGCAGCGAGGCGCGCACCTGCCTCCCCGGAGACGTCGCTCCAGACGCCGTGGAAAACGCGCTGGCCGGCTGGTGAAACTGAAAGCCCAGCTGGCTGCCTCTGAAACATCCTCTCCAGCTGATGGTGAGCGTTTCCACCTCCGCTCCTGGCGCTGTACAGATCCTGTGGCGCGCTGTCTGGTCCCGCTGTCGGGGTCCCATCATCACACTGGGCCCGTGCGCGGCTGGGTTTCCTGCCGGAGGCGCGCATCTATCTCTGCAAATCTGAGGCCGCTGGACTGGACACTGCAACCATCTCCTCCTGTGGTGGATTCTACGAGGATGGCCCTGATAAATGCCAGATCATTGGCTAATAAAACTTTTAT
>NC_056507.1:47302807-47312273 GCF_014905685.2 Nematolebias whitei | reverse complement strand
TGTTCCTTCTCAGTCGCCCTCCTTAGTCTCCACATGTTCTTTTTCTTCTGGTGCCGCCCCCTTTTGGAGTTCAGTAACCTGTTCAAGTGTAAGTTTGTATTTTATCTCTTCCTCTACTGCGACTGTCATCATCAAGGGAGGGTATCCTACTGCGACTTTTGCTGCGTTGCCAGCTGCTTAATTGCCCTGAGCTGTGTAGGAGTCACTGTTATCATGTCCTTTGCATTTCATTACTGCCATTCTCAAGGGCAGCAGAAGAGCCTCTGCTAACTCTTTCATGTCTGCTTCGTGTTTAATAACGACAGCCTTCCGGTAAGATGGCGCCTGTGTACATGGCTTGCAATCCACCTCTGCTGATGGTGTTCGTGTTTTTGGTGTTTTTTTCATTTCTCATCTGTGACATCAACGCTCTGCTGGTGTATGACCGAAAACAACTTTTGGATCTTCGACCTTGTGGCACCAATGTCACTTATTTTGATCAATATGAGCGTAACTCTGGACCCCCCCCCCCCCCCCCCGTCCCCCCACTGCTGGCGGACGTGCCTGCTTACCTGCAGCGAGGCGCGCACCTGCCTCCCCGGAGACGTCGCTCCAGACGCCGTGGAAAACGCGCTGGCCGGCTGGTGAAACTGAAAGCCCAGCTGGCTGCCTCTGAAACATCCTCTCCAGCTGATGGTGAGCGTTTCCACCTCCGCTCCTGGCGCTGTACAGATCCTGTGGCGCGCTGTCTGGTCCCGCTGTCGGGGTCCCATCATCACACTGGGCCCGTGCGCGGCTGGGTTTCCTGCCGGAGGCGCGCATCTATCTCTGCAAATCTGAGGCCGCTGGACTGGACACTGCAACCATCTCCTCCTGTGGTGGATTCTACGAGGATGGCCCTGATAAATGCCAGATCATTGGCTAATAAAACTTTTATTTTGAACGACTTTTTCTGCTGCAACCGACTGGACTTTCTTTTCGTCACTGAGACTTGGATCTGCCCTGGTGAGTTCAGTGTTTTTCTGGAATTACTACCTCCGGATTGTTCGTTTTGCAATGCTCCAAGGACAACTGGTCGTGGTGGAGGATTATTGGCTGTTTTTAAGAAACATTTGCACTGCAGACAGCTCCATGGTTCAGCTAATTATTCGAGTTTTGAACTGCTCTGTTGTGAGCTGGGCCGCTCCAACCCAGTTTTGTGTGCCATTTTTTACAGACCCCCCGGATACCATAAACAGTTTTTAAATGAACTATCTGACTTTCTAACTGGTGCTCTGCTCCAATATGATCGGGTTGTGATTTTAGGTGACTTTAATATCCACGTGTGCTGCCCAGATAAACCATTGGCTCAGGACTTTCTAGACCTCATCCAGTCCTTTAACTTTGTTCAGAGTGTTGTTGGTCCGACTCACCAGCAGGGCCACACTCTAGACTTAGTTTTAACACATGGTTTGTCTGTTTCTGATTTAGAAATTGGTGACACTGTTTGTTCCGACCACAAACCGGTTTTATTCAACACCTCATTGATTTGTGAACCTGCACCTCCCCCCACACCCAAGCCCTGTAGGATTTTTAACCCCTCCACCGCCACACTCTTCTCTTCCATCTTTGCTAGTAATTCTGTTTCAGACTCTGAACTCTCTGCAGGTCTTACTACAAAGGAGTTGCTTTCTCAGCATCAGGAGGCCTGTGTACAGATCCTGGACTCAGTCGCCCCGTTAAAGCTCAGGAATCGAAAACGCACACCCCACCCTTGGATAAATGAGACCACAAGAGAGGCAAGACGCCTGTGCAGAAGAGCTGAACGTCGATGGAAAAAAGATAAACTTCAGGTGTCTTTTGAGATGTTAAAAACATGTTGGAAAGCGTATCAGACCACCGTTTATCAGGAGAAAAACAAATATTTCTCAAAAATTATCAACTCAAACAGTCACAACCCCCGCGTTCTTTTCAACACCATTAACACCATTCTAAACGTGCCTCAGTCTGCTACCATTGAGGCCTCTGTCGACACCTGTAATAAGTTTGTCAGGCATTTTGCTGAAAAGGTTGAGTCGATTAGGTCATCAATTCCACACTCCACAGCCGACCCTTCAGTTCTTGTCCCCTGCTCAGCAGTCTTCAGTCACTTTGACCCCATCTCACTCTCATTTTTAAATGAGGTCGTTGATCACATGAAGCCCTCAGGCTCCCCTGCTGATCCCATCCCTGCTGCATTTTTTAAACAGGTTCTACCGTCAACTGGACCCTCTGTTCTTGCCATTATTAACAGCAGTTTGGCTACAGGTGTGGTCCCCGATGTTTTAAAACATGCAGTGGTAACTCCATTAATTAAAAAACCCGGACTCGACCCTGCAGCTTGTTCAAACTTCAGGCCAATCTCAAAACTTCCATTTCTTTCTAAAATCTTGGAGGAAATAGTTTTTAGTCAACTAACCAAGTTTTTGAATGTAAATGGAATTTTTGAGATTTTTCAGTCAGGATTTAAACAACTGCACAGCACCGAGACAGCTTTAGTAAGGGTCTGTAATGAAATTCTGCTAGCGAATGACTCTGGTCAGTCTGTGATCCTGGTACTCCTCGACCTTACCGCTGCATTTGACACTGTTGATCACAGCATCCTTATGTCACGGCTAGAACACTGGGTTGGGATTACAGGGGTGGCGCTAGAATGGTTCCGTTCGTATCTGGGTGACAGGAGTTTCTGTGTTAACTTTGACAATCATTTATCTGCTTCTGTCCCTCTTTCCTGTGGGGTCCCACAAGGCTCCATTCTTGGACCCCTTCTGTTCTCATTGTATCTGCTCCCCTTGGGGTCAATCCTGAGGAAACATGGTATTTCGTTTCACTGTTACGCCGATGACTCTCAGATCTATCTACCTTTAAAACCAAACAGTTCTTGCTCCATCCTCCCTTTGCTAAAATGTCTTGATGACATCAAGACTTGGATGGCTGCAAACTTCTTGAGTTTTAATGATCAGAAGACTGAGGTCATTGTGTTTAACCCAAGCTCTACCACTGTCACTGATCCTGTAAACCTGCACTCCCTTCAGCCACATCTAAAGCAGTCGGTTACCAATCTCGGGGTAGTGTTAGACACGGACTTTAAGTTTAATAAACAGATCAACTCTGTTCTACAAAAAAGCTTCTTTCAGTTAAGGCAGATAGCAAAGCTTAAGTCCGTTCTGTCCAGATCCGACCTTGAAAAAGTAGTCCATGCATTTATTACAACCCGGCTGGACTACTGTAACTCGCTTTATGTTGGGGTTAGTCAGGCTTCACTCTCACGTCTCCAGCTCGTACAAAATGCTACAGCTTGGCTTTTAACAGGAACTCACAGGTTTGAGCACATTACTCCGGTTCTGTCCTCTCTTCACTGGCTTCCTGTGCGTGTCAGAGTTGATTTTAAAATTCTCCTGCTGACATTCAAGTGCATTAATGGCCTTGCACCATCATACCTCTCCGACCTTCTTCATCCTTATACTCCTTCTTGGGCTTTGAGATCATCAGACCAGCTGCTTTTGGCCGTACCAAAAACCAGCTGAAGCTCAGAGGAGATCGAGCGTTCTCAGTCGTGGGCCATAAACTCTGGAACAATCTGCCCATCAACATTCGACAGGCCACCTCAGTCTCTGCTTTTAAATCTCTCCTAAAAACACATCTATACTCACTGACATTTAACACAGGGTGATCAGCTTTAGATCTGGTTTTTCATTGATGCTGATTCTGTTTATGCTTTTGTTATTATTCCTATTTAACACTAGGTCATCTGATCTGATTTAGTATTTCATTGTTTCTGACTGAGTTTATGCTTTTTGTTATTATTTCCTTGACTTTTGACACATCGTGATCTGATTTAGTATTCCATTGTTTCTAACTGTTTTTGGTTTTATATTTTTATTCCATGTGCTGTAAATATATCTTGCTACTTTTTATCTGATGTTGTGATATTTTTGTTAAGCACTTTGGTAACAGTTTCTGTTTTAAATGTGCTCTATAAATAAATCTGACTTGACTTGACTTGACTTGACTTTAATGGTTTTTCCTCCTGCTGTCAAAACACCTGCTCTAATCCATTGACAAAGTTCCACATGGACTACTCCTACTGCATAGGCGGAATCCGTGTAAACATTCACTTTCTGATTCTCTGCTAGTTTCAGTGCTTCTACCACTGCTCTGACCTCTGCTCTCTGTGCAGATGGTGCACCTTCCAGCTGTTCTGCTTTTATCACTTCATAGCCTGTATCTGTTTTTTCCACTATTGCATAACCTGCTTTCAGGCCTTCTGTTGGATGTCTGTAACAACACCCGTCTGTGAATAAGTGTCTTACCTGTATTCCCCAAAGTGGGGATGCTTCTAGATCTGGCCTCACTTTCTCCAGCTTGACCACCAGCTCTTCACATCGGTGAGGCTCACCTTCTGCAACACCATCTGCCATATTTATTCCCTCATGTGAGAATGTTATGTTGGGGGCTTCTAAGATTTTTGATAGTCTCTGTTGTCTAAGAGCTGTCATCGTAAAACACTGTGAGTTCACATAGGCAACCAAGCTATGTGTTGTCAGCACCTGCAGGGTGTGGCCCATAACTATGTGTGCTGTTTTTCGAATTGTTTCGCTATCCCGGCTGCATGTTGTGTGCATGGAGGATGTCTTTTTTCCATGTTGTCCATCATAAGTGAGAGGTACTGTAATACTTTCCTCTCTCCCCCTTTTCTCTGAAACAAAACCCCTATTATTGCGTGTTTTGTTACAGAGACATCCAGGAAGAAAGGACAGCTGTAATCTGGTAAGGTTAATTCAGCTGCCGATGCCATGTGTTGTTTTAGATGAGTAAAAGCGTCTTCTGCTTCTTTTGTCCAGGTTAGTGGACTATTCAAATTTCTCATACCTTGTTCCCTGACCAGATGGCGTAAGGGTTGAGTCAGGTCCGTGTATGCTGGCAAGTAGCTACGACTATAACCGGTGAGTCCAAGGAAAGATAACATGTCCTTCACCCGTAGTGGTTTTGGATATGTCAGGATGCTCTGCTTATGTGCTGAATATCAGAATCAGAATCAGAATCAGTTTATTATTGCCATGTCAATGAACGAGGTTCACAAACTAGGAATTTGCTTCGACATAAGGTGCGAATAGTAATAAAGTAAAATAAAGTAAAAATTAAGTAAAAATGAGAATATTACATAAGACATAAGACCTCTGTACACCCACAAATAAAGTAAAATTAAAAACATAACATAACCATATGTACACCCATACAATAGAAAACAATAAAAAAGCTTAGAGAACAGTACAGATGGAGTATTCAATTATAATACAGATGTAATGTGACCAAAGCAGAAATTATGAGGTAGCATTATGAGTGTTCAGGAGTCCAACAGCAGAGGGGAAGAAACTGTTCTTATGGCGGGAGGTTCTGGTCCGAATGGACCAAAGCCTCCTGCCTGAGGGAAGTGGTTCAAACAGTCTGTGTGCAGGGTGAGCAGGGTCAGCTGTGATCCGACCTGCTCGCCTCACAGTCCTGGAGACGTACAGGTCATGGAGGGATGGAAGGCTGCAGCCGATCACCTTCTCAGCTGAGCGCACAACACGCTGCAGTCTGAGTCTGTCCCTGGCAGTGGCCCCGGCGTACCACACCGTGATGGAGGAGCTGAGGATGGACTCGATGATGGCCGTGTAGAACTGCACCATCAGCTTGGCCGGCAGCTTGGCCTTCTTCAGCTGTCGCAGGAAGTACAGTCTCTGCTGGGCCTTCTTGATGAGGGAGCTGATGGTTGGCTCCCACTTGAGGTCCTGGGTGATGGTGGTGCCGAGGAACCGATAAGAATTTGCAGTGGTGATGGGGGTATCATTACAGGTGAGGGGGGGCAGAGGGGCTGTGGCTTTCCTGAAATCCACAATTATCTCCACTGTCTTCTGGGCATTGAGTTCCAGGTTGTTGCTGCTGCACCAGGTCACCAGCCGGTCCACCTCCCTCCTGTATGCAGACTCATCACCGTCCGAGATGAGCCCGATGAGGGTGGTGTCATCTGCAAACTTAATAAGTTTCACAGAGTCATGGCTGGAGGTGCAGCAGTTGGTGTACAGGGAGAAAAGCAGGGGGGAAAGCACACAGCCCTGTGGAGATCCTGTGCTTACAGTCCGGGTGTCTGAGACAGCTCTCCTCAGCCGCACGCACTGACTCCGGTCTGTCAGGAAGTCTGTGATCCACTTGCAGGTGGAGTCAGGTACATGGAGCAGGGAGAGCTTGTCTTGGAGCAGAGCAGGGAGGATGGTGTTAAATGCGGAGCTGAAGTCCACGAACAGGATCCTGGCGTAGGTTCCTGGGGAGTCCAGGTGCTACAGGATGAAGTGAAGAGCCAGGTTTATTGCGTCATCTACAGACCTGTTGGCCCTGTAGGCAAACTGCAGGGGGTCCAGGAAGGGGTTGGTGATAGACTTTAGGTGAGATGAAACCAAGCGTTCAAAGGTTTTCATGACTACAGACGTGAGAGCTACAGGTCTGTAGTCATTTGGTCCTGTGACACGTGGCTTCTTGGGGACAGGGACAGTGATGGAGGACTTGAAACAGGCTGGGACGTGGCATGACTCCAGAGAAGAGTTGAAGATCCCTGTGAAGACCGGAGCCAACTCTCCAGCACAATGTCTCAGCGTGGAGGGTGACACAAGGTCTGGGCCTGCAGCCTTATGTGTATTCAGCCTTTCAAAAAGCCTCCTTACTTCATCCTCTTGTACAGAGATAGCAGGGGGTTGTCGGGGGCAGTCCCAAGTGGTTAAACCAGTTGAGCTGGGGTTGGTGTGGAGGATGGAGGAATGTGAGTCCATGACTTCAAAGCGTGAATAGAAGTCGTTCAGATCGTTTGCCAGTTTGAGATTGTCTGTAGAATGAGGTGCTCTGGGCTTGTAATTAGTTATCTCTTTCAGCCCCCTCCAGACAGAGGCAGAGTCGTTTGCAGAGAACTGTTGTTGCAGCCGTGCATTGTACCTGGATTTAGCCTTCGACACCTCCCTGCTAAATCCATACTTCGCACGTCTGTAGTTGTCTCTGTCCCCCTCTCTGAAAGCAGCCTCCTTCTGCTGACGAAGCTGTCTTAGTTTGGATGTGAACCAGGGTTTATCATTATTGAAAATGACTCTGGAGCGTGATGGGATGATGCTGTCCTCACAGAAATGTATATATGACGTCACAGTGTTTGTGTATTCGTCTAGACTGTCTGTAGAAGCCCTGAACAGGTCCCAGTCTGTGGTATCCAAACACGTGCGTAGCTCCTCCACAGCTTCACTGGTCCACTTTTTGGATGTCCTCACTCATCACTCATTTGATACCAGCTAAGCTGTTCAGTGGTCAGTGTTACTGCCGCTGATACTCCCTCAGGAGCTACATAAATATTTTCAGTTTTAATTTGCCAAGTCTTACCCTCAAGGTCAGATGAGAAGGCTTCTCGGTACCAGTCTGTGTGTTCCCGGTCATAGAAGAGGGTGACGTGAGGCGGGTCAGCAGGAGAAATGTAGGCACGCAGACTGATAAGCCAGGGCTTCCAGGTCTGGAATGTTTTCAGGAGACAGCTCGACTGTTCATGTGTCAACCGGCCCCAGTAGATGTCTGCGTACTCCGGAGTGACAGGGTGTAACAAATATTGTCCATCTGTGATTAAGTCTCTGCAATGGATGATGGAGCCATCTGGTAGCGAAAATGTCAGCCCATCTGCACCACACAGTACGGTAGCTCCCAGCTTGATCAGCAAGTCTCTTCCCAGTAAGTTCACAGGAGTAGATGGGGAGCAGACAAAAGAATGTTGCAACATCTGGGCCCCTAGGTTAAAAGTCAATGGTTTTGTTAAGTGCAGACTCTGCTCTTTCCCTGAGAACCCTGTCAAAGACACAGTTTTTATGTTAAACTGTTGATGAGGGTGCTGTTTATAGTCAAATATGTGGCTCCTGTGTCCACTAGAAAGTTCATAGGTTGACCTCCCACTCTGGCAGATAACATGGGGTCTGCAAAAGTCATGTTACCTGACCGGGTCTCAGGGGTGGTCAATATCGTTGGTACACGTCTTCTTCCCACTGCAGGTACTGGCCACCGGCAGGAGGCGGTATGTTAGCAGGATTGTGTGGAATCATACCTTGTAACCCTCCGCCTTTACTCCCCTGCATGGGTGGGGCTCTGCACTGTCTGGCCCAATGGCCAGGTCCCCCACAGTTGTAGCAGATTTCGTCTTGCAGGTTCCTTTGCCCGGGTGCACCCCAGCCCCCTCGTCCACGCGCCATGCCTCCCTGTGCACGACCACCAGCACGCCAACCTCCTCCACGTCCAGTCCCACCAGACCTGTGCACAATTGGAAAAGACGGGAAGGGAAAAGAGGGATCGGGATATGGAGAGGAGACAACTCCTCCTCCAGGATACTGATTAGTCACAGGTGTGACATTGTTGTGTGTAAGTTGTGAAACATTCCCTGTTCCCGCAGCTAACATCATTTTCTCAGATTTATCCTTGTTCTTTGATACCTTCTGTCGTGCTTCCTGAAGTTGTAACTTGAGGAACTGATTTTCTAGGTCAGCTCTTTCATCTTTTTTCTTTTTTAACTTGTCCTGTGCCGCCTGCAAATGACGTAGTAAATGTTTTTCCCACTTAGCATGCTCGCACCCTGGGAGATCAGGATTTTTCACCATCAGCTCTGACACTTCATCAGGTACTCCCTTCAAAACTGCTTCTCTGAACAATTCAGTCAGATTAGATGGTTCACCTTTTTGGATTAACTGTTGTGTGTCTCATCCAAATCTCTACTGCTTGAAATAATTGTACATGATCATCCAACTCGTCCCTCCTCTTATCTTCCTTGTTCTCCACCTCCTCCCCTGACACAGAGGAGGAGGTGGAGCTGAGGGTTTTCTGTCTTTTTTTCTGAGTCGATATCTCCTCTTGGCGTAGAGGCGATTTTAAGTTCTGTCACAATCCAGAGTGGGTTCTGAGGGGGTGGTGATGTACATTCTCTGGCGGCTGGCTGCACCAATAAGCTTCCATCTAGGATTTCAATGATTGGGTACAGCCCCTTAGGGGCTGTCCGTTTGTCTGGTAATGGGCCTGCCTCCTGAGTGGGCCCCTCACCACTCAGATAAGGAGGTGGCAGTGTTGATGTAAATGAGCTGGAGGTCACATCCTGTTTTTTTTTCTGCGCTAGACTATGCTTTATTCCCTGCCAGGTTACCAACATTTTTTTTTTACACTTTCTCAACTCCCTCTCGACTTCCTCTCTGTCTCTTTTACATCTACATCTGGCCCCCTGAGGGCAACCATCCACTCCGACGTGGCCCCTCGGCGGAAACGAGTTCAACACCCCTGCAACACCAAGGGTGCGGATCCTGCCCACAAAAACACTGCTACTTTCCTTTTCTTCTTACTTTTTATTTTTATTTATTTATTTATTTATTTTTCTCTTTTTTCAAGCTAAAGGCCAATTTTAAAACCTACATTAACTCAAATCTGATAT
>NC_056507.1:47297111-47302707 GCF_014905685.2 Nematolebias whitei | reverse complement strand
TTCCAGTTCAGTTTTAGGTTAATGACTCCTTCTGCGGTCATTACCTGTGAACTATTGGGAACTAATGGAAAGCGGAAAGCTTTTTTAATTAGTTCTAGACCAACGTGTTTGTGAACCAAGGTTTCGTAGAAAGCTCGGTTAATTGCTGATTTATCTGTCCACAGAGACAGAACAGCATCGTTGGTGTGGGACCCTTGGATCTCTACACCTTTAACTACCAGTGGTAGGTAGTGTTTGGTGGACTCTGACTGCTCCAGCTCACAGAGGAGGCTGTCTTGGTGGGTCAGAGTTTGGACCAATTGGTGGGTCTCCTTGGTTTCACATGATGTCAGAGGAGTACTCACCGGGCTCGTGTCCTCGGCTGAGGAGTCCTTTGTGCCTTCCGCGGTACCTGCTGTTGGGCAGTCTGTGTCACACTCCGGAGGCGTATCTATTGGCAGTGGTTTGCTCACTGTTGTCCACATTGTTTGATCACCATAATCTATAATCGCGTCGAAGCGATTTATAAAATCCTGGCCAACCAAAAATGGGAATGAGTCAACACGAGACACATGTACCGGGTGGTACAGTGTCATTTTGCCAATCTGCATGTGAACCATTGCTATAGCTGTCAGGGTTGTTCTCTTCTCTGAGAGACCCTGCATTTCTATAGCACAATCAGATAGAGGTATTATCCTGTTAACATCGGCAGCGGCTGTCCTCAGCTCCTCGAACAGTTTAGCTGACATAATTGTTATGTCTGCCCCACCGTCCAGAAGTGCTTCGTGTGTGAGGACACCTTCGAGTGTTACTGACAGGTACGCCTTTTTGGCGGCCCCCTTTCTGATAAAGTTACACAGAAATCTCTTGGGTTTTTTCTGACGCTTCTTCATGCGTTCAGAAGTGCTTGTGTAATCTTGGTTTGTCTGAACCGTCAGCACAGCTGTAGCTGTTTCTGCGTGTTCAGTTTGCGATGACTCGTCATCGTTTGTGTGTGTGTTTACCCCCCCTTCATCCGATGAGGGGTTGTTTGAGGCAACAACAGCAATGTCTTGGTGTGTTCCACCGACATCTGTAGTGTTGTCATTCGCGCCCAGGGATGTAATAGTGATTACCTCACTGCATATTGCTTTTGGTCGGCTTCCCTTGTCAGTGTGTTTCAAATCTTTTAACATTTCGCGCAATTTTTCTGTCTCTTCCGAGCTCAGAGGTGTAGGGCCTTTTTTCTGGAACTTTTGTGATTTTTTCGCCTCGGGACGTTTCGTCCGAGGTGGGAGGCGGCTAGGTACGTCTTTTTGGGGTTCCTTTCCGGACGTCCCCTGATAATATGGGTCCTCTCGGTTCCCATATTTTTGCGTCCTACGCACATCCCATTTACGATAATCACGTTCATCCTCTGAAGGAGGAGCCTTTTTGTCCCAGCGTGCACCTTCATGATGCGGTTTGTTTGTTTGAAAATACTGCCTTTTCTCACCTTTTTTAGGAGGAGGTGGCGACGCACGCCTTCCTTCCAATTCTAGAGAGTGGGGTTTAACCTTTACACCAGGAAACACTTCTATGGGCGTCTTAGCATGAGAGCATGCCTCGAATACATTCACAGCACACTGTTTAATCTCACTGATGGATTTTTCTCTGAAATTTGCCATCATTTGCACTGATGTTCTAATATCAGTGTGGAGATTTTTACTGAAAACAAATTTAAAACCTTCTTCTTCCTCCATCCCGGTTTCATTTCTGTTACCGAAATAAGCTTGGAAGATTCTTTTGTAATAAACTTTTGGATGTTCAGTTTTACCCTGCGTGACCTTGTCTGCGGCTGGGAAACCAGCAGGTCCCGTGCAGGAGTCGTACTCTCTGATCAAAGCTTCACACAGAAGGCTGTAATCCTTTCTCGTTGCATCAGGTAGACGCTCGATGAAGGTGAACATCTCTCTGTCTGAAGTGAGCCTTATCAGACTGATCTTATCTTCAACCGTAGCATTAGGATAAGATCTCAATCTGAACTCAAGATCTCTGAGGTACGCTTTTGTTCCAGATGAACCCATCGGTCCAGGTACAAAGCGTTGTACATATTTTGAGATTTTTTGCAAATCATCCATTGAAGGAGAAAGTATCAACGGTCTCACTTGCGTGGTTGGTAGTGGGGGTGTTACTCTACCCATTTGTGTAGGTGTTTGGATGGGTCTAAAAGCACCAGGTGAGTAAAAGATTTTTGGAGGTTTTGGTGTATTATCCCGACGCTGTTCAGGGTCTGGTTTGGATTCCGGATCACCTCGCCCCTCGTCATTACTTTTATCTGTTGCTGCTCTTAGTTTCTCCTCACATGTTTTTAAACGTTCCTGGGATGTTTGGTAATCACTTTGTAAACGCTTATATAGCTCCAGTAATGCGTGTTTATCCACTCTGCGTTCTTCCAGCTCCATTTTTGCGAGCTGCAACTCTTGTTGTAACTGTTCATTGTCTGAGCACGCAGCTTGTTATTGACGGTCTTTTTCACTAATCTTGTCATAAGATTGAGCTTGTAATGACGCCTTCATATCTGAGAGCTCCCTCTCATGTGTTCTAGACAGCCTGACATTGCGTTCCAACTGTTCATCCAATTCTGCTTTTAGAAGCAGAGAGATTTTTGCTAACCGTTCCTGGCTAGACTTTTTACTCTCTGGCCCCAATGTTCCTTTTGCCAGACTTCTCAGTTCTTCCCCTCTTTGAATTTCATCAAGTTGTTCTAATTGCTCTATTTGCTTGCCAATAATTGGATTTGTTAAAATATGTAAAGCCCCCAAAATGATATCATCATTTGATTGGGGGTCGAAAGGATGCTCTCCTCCGTCTTCGTTTGCCGTTTTTCTTCTATTTAAAAATTAAATAGGAGAATTTAATGTTTTAGTTTTTTTTTAAATAAAATCAGAAAAGTCTCTTTTTCTGATATTTACTCTTATTTAGTGATTTAGCAATTAAACGTGCATTATCTTTTAGCAAATGAGTAAACTTTATCAACTCTGTGAATATCTGTAACTGTATCTTTTAAAAAGTTTCTAATTTTTCATTTTGTCCCTCCTGTTTGAGGAATTCAGTGAATGAAAAATGTCCTGGTAAATGCCTGTCTGCATAAATACCTTAATAACTTTTTAAATGCAAGATAACAGTGATTATTCAGCTTTGAGGAACGTTTATTAACTCAAAAATGCCTTACAGAAAGAAAATACGTTTAATTTCACTCAAATACCTAAAACGAAGTGAAAACCTGTGATCTCAAGTCTCCACAGGAGGTGGCAGCATAACCTTATTTATTTTAACTCAGACACTGTTAGTGTTATCCAGTAGGAGTCGCTATGACTTCCTGTGGCATCCGGTCGTTAGCTGTTAGCTTAAAATTAGCATCGGCTAGACTCGGTTAAAACCAACATTTCTGAACGGATTTTTTACTCAAACGTGGCAAAATTTTAGCAATTAGACTTCGAAGAACTAGCAGCTGATCAAAATACAGCTTTTAAAGCGTTTTTGAACTTTAAAAAGCAGATTTTATTCCCTATGAAAAACGAGTTTTCATTTCCGGGTCACGTGACTGAATCTACCAATGACAGAGCAACACGGGGTGGGCTTTACGACCTGACACGTCAGAGGCTCACGACTGACACGTCTCTCAGCCAATCAAAGCATTCCACAGCTGCTGACTTCAACCAATCACGCAGCGTTTTTCCAACTAGCATGTTACTTTTTATCTGAACAAGTCCGTCAACTTTTCGCCTTTTAAACTGTCAAAATGCACCAATTTCTGCTACAAATGTCACGATCAAGCTCTGAGCTGCACGGAGTCGGCGCCCCGGCATTAAAAACGTCTTTCCCACCATTTAAACAACCCGGACGAACTTTTCAGAAATCGAACCGGACCAGAACAGCGTCTGGAACACAGTTTAAACAGAATAAAGCGTTTCCACAGCTCAGCAAACTCGTCACACACCACAGACGTACAATTTCAGCTTTCAAAAGACATACTGACTGAATTTCAGCTTCAAAACATCACAGCGTAAACATGCAGCGTTTCAGCTTCAAAACGTCACAGCGTAAACATGCAGCGTTTCAGCACAGCAAACAATCTGCTATTTTTTCATGCCAACATGAAATATCAATTTACACGAATACACAGTCCATTTATGAACCGTCACGGGCCACCAGATGTAGTATGACATATCCTGAGATATATTCATACATTAAACGGGTTCTTCATTTTTCTGGACTGTATAACATACGTGCATTGAACTTAGATAAAATGTGGACGTGAGACGTTAATTATCTTTGACTCACCAAGCGAGTGGGTCATTTATTAACAGAATCAAGTTTAACACATCACACATTTACATTAATTGGCAAGAATTGGAAAATAACGACATAATTAATCAGCTTTACAACCAGGAAAACCATACGGCCATGATTTTCCGTTGCTTCACCACAGACATTTCTGAAAATATCTGGATTAATTTTCTAGCAGATAGGAGAGTTTAAAGATGGAAAGATGAAGTTTATCTGAGAGAGATGTGTGAGGGAATTTGTCTGTTTTAACCAGAACAGCACGCTCCATTGAAATCAGCTTGGGCCAACGGTACGCTTGGTCGAGATAGAACTTTTACCTTGCAGACGATAGCTTCAGCGTCGGGGTAGAGCTCTTCTTTTGACTCTTTCAGCGTCTCCGTGAGAACAGCTAAAAACCTTGGGAGTCGTGTGAGGTTATCCAAACAGAAGTTATAATTCCCAAAATCGTCTCTGGTTCAGCTTGTTCTAATTCAGCAGCATCCTGAATGCCCGCGTTCTGCATTCAGGAACTCCCAAACTCTCTGCATCTGAATTCCAAAACTCTCTGCTTGAACTGCTGCTCCATCTTCAAGACTGAGCTTACAGCAGCTTCAAGAATGAGCTGAACTCTTCTGTGAACTCTGTCGTTGAACTAGGAAGTGCCCACATTTTAAAGAGCTCTACTTCCGGTTCATTTGAGAGCTTTTTGATTGGTCGATGGACCAAAGCAGAGGTGTGGTTTGTGATGTAAGGTGTTATTAAAAGTCAAGGAAAAGATTCAGATTGTTTAAGAACAGACAGAAAGATATCATGGAAAAACCAGACTTAGTGGCGTCGCTCCACCAAGTATCTTGCTGTAAAAGTTAAACATGACATTTCTTTTCAGTAAACTTTCAGTTGACCGAAACTCGAACTTTGACACACTTACAAATTTGCTCACTTCAAAGCAGACGATCAAGAAATTGAATCATTACTCTGTAACGTACTCTAACTTGATTTCACTTTGAATTGAGGATTAAGAATCATTACTACTGTTTAAGTAAATAAAAATGATTAGTTCACTTCAACATGTAGACATTGTTTGAACCAAAACACTTTGATTATCAAAACATTTGTAAAATAGTAATGATCATAGAGAATTGTCTTTTCCACTTGATTAATTCAAGAAAGAAAGTCTCAGGATCGATCAACCTGTATTTCTGGATGCAAATCAATGAAATGACAGTTTCTGACCATATGATCCTAAGGTCAAGATTTGACATCAGGTCAAGTTCACTACACATTCATAAGTTATCATTTATCATTTATCATTTATTGTTTATCAGTT
>NC_056507.1:47291473-47297011 GCF_014905685.2 Nematolebias whitei | reverse complement strand
CATTCATAAGTTATCATTTATCATTTATCATTTATTGTTTATCAGTTATAATTTATCAGTTATCAGTTATCATTTATCAGTTATAATTTATCAGTTATAATTTATCAGTTATCATTTATCAGTTATCATTTATCAGTTATCATTTAGCAGTTGTCATTTATCAGTTATCATTTATCATTTATTATTTATCAGTTATCATTTAGCAGTTATCATTTATCAGTTGTCATTTATCAGTTATCATTTATCATTTATTATTTATCAGTTATAATTTATCAGTTATCAATTATAATTTATCATTTATAATTTATCATTTATAATTTATAATTTATCATTTATCAGTTATCATTTATCATTTATTGTTTATCAGTTATCATTTATCAGTTATCAGTTATCATTTATCAGTTATCAGTTGTCATACAACTGTAACCCCTGAGAGATTCAGCTGAAAGTCCTGGTGCACCTTTTATTTGAACCTGCAGAGATTTGAACAGCTGATCTGAAGCAAACAGGCAGGAGTTCACCTGAACTGAGCACTCCTGCTGTGTTTGATGGTCTCCTCCTTCACCATCCATCATCCATCCATCCATCCATCCATCCATCCATCATCTTCTGCTTCAGGGTTGTGGGAGCAGCATCTTCACCAGGGAGGCACAGACATCAACATCCACCTCTTCAACTCTTCTAGGACCCCATGGTGTTTTCAGACCAACTGACTATTTATTAATTAATATCCTGATGCTGCTCAATAATCCAGGTAGAAAAATCTAAAAAGTTAAGTCTGGTCCTCGGGACATTCACAAAACAAACAATACAGTTTATAATAAATAAACAACAAATGTTTTTTGTTTTTGTTTTTTGAATGTCCAGAGGACCAGACTTAACTTTTTAGATTAATAAGTAATAAATTTATGTTTTAATTTAATGAAAGACAAACCTTTCAAATTTAAGGACACAATTTAATCTAATTGTTTTCAAGTCTGTATCTTATTGTAAAAGCAGTTTCAAAGATTACAGCACAGTGTGATGTTTTGCAATTTTAACATGAACCTTGTGCATATCTGCAAATAATAAAAGTGAAGATATTTTTAATACATCTTTATTGTAAATATCTATACTAAAATGTAAAACACATGGATTTAAAGCAGCAGGGAAGGCAGTAAGGTAGGATTATGAATCAGGTCTAAAGTTACAGCTCATGAGGTACTCCATTAGAACATGACATCTCTTCCACAACATAGTGTGACAAAGACTTCAGGGTGTTCTTCTTCTAATACGTTTAGTGGTGGCTAGTAAGTAGCTTAAGGGAGCACTACCACCACCAGGTGGTAAGACGAGTTGGATTCTAGTCCCCGCCTACAGAGCCGGTCCAGAAGTGTAAATGGAAACACAACGAGACACGAGCTGAGCTGATCCGCACGTAACAGTGGAAAAGGGGCATTTGTTAAACAGTCCTGGTTTAACGCTTGTAAACTGGAGGTAAATTAACAGGAATTTGTAAATAAAATGTAAAGCACAGCTAGGTCTGAGTATCGAACCGAGGTTCTTTTAAGGCACCCACCGAACTGCACCGGTCGGTGTATGTAATGAAACGTCACTCTTTTTTCTGTGTCAAGTTTCAGTATTGGCTGTAAGGTCAAGTCAAGTCACATTTATTTATATAGCATATTTAAAACAGTAACTGTTATCAAAGTGCTTACCAAAAAGATTGCATCATCAAATATTAATAACAAGATATTACAGCAACATGAATAAAAGCATAAAAACATGAAATATAATGAGAAACAATGAAATACTAAATCAAATCACCCTGCGTTAAATGTCAGGGAGTAAAAGCAAAAAGGATGAACACAATCATCAACAATGAAATACCAAATGAGATCACACTGTGTTAAATGTCAGTGAGTACAGATGTGTTTTTAGGAGAGATTTAAAAATAGAGACTGAGGTGGCCTGTCGAATGTTGATGGGCAGATTGTTCCAGAGTTTAGGGCCCATGACTGAACACGCTCGATCTCCTCTGAGCTTCAGCTGGTTTTTGGTACGGCCAAAAGCAGCTGGTCTGATGATCTCAAGGTCCGAGAAGGAGTATAAGGATGAAGGAGGTCGGAGAGATATGAGGGGGTAAGGCCATTAACACACTTAAATATCAGCAGAAGAATCTTAGAATCAACTCTGACACGCACAGGAAGCCAGTGAAGGGAGGACAGAACTGGAGTAATGTGTTCAAACCTGCGAGTTCCTGTTAGTAGCTGAGCTGCAGCATTTTGGACGAGCTGGAGACGTGAGAGAGAGACCTGACTGACCCCAGCATAAAGCGAGTTACAGTAGTCCAGCCGGGTTGTAATAAATGCATGGACTAGTTTTTCAAGGTCGGATCTGGACAGAAAGAACTTGAGCTTAGCTTTCTGTCTTAACTGAAAGAAGCTTTTTTGAAGAACAGAGTTTATTTGCTTATTAAACTTAAAGTTCGAGTCTAAAACTATCCTGAGATTGGTAACAGACTGTTTTAGATATGGCTGAAGGGAGTCCAGGTTTGCAGGATCAGTGACAGAAAATTATATATATATATATATAATTTTTTTCCTTACACCCCCGTTCCCCGTTTGACATTTGGGGTCGGGGTAGGGAGGGGGGGTAGGCTGCCTGGTTGGGGTCTGGGCTGTGGTTGTGCCTTGGGGGGCAATTGGGGATGGGGCAGGTGCTCCGGTTCTCCCTGGGTTGTTTGGATCTTTTGATCAGGGTTCCTGGTTGTGATGGCCGGCCCTTTGGCTGGGGTGGCTGCTGGCTTCCAGCGGGGGGTCGGCTGTGGTTGTGTGTGTGGTCGTTAGTGGTGTATGGCGGTGGTCGGGGGCGTGGCCTCGCTTTGATGGGGTGCTGGCTGGTCGGCCTGATGTGACATTCGCATTGGAGAGTGTTGTGTGTATGGGGGTGTTGCATGTATGGAGGGGGGTGCATAGGTGGCATGCCGTGGCTTCTCCGGGCCTGTGGTGTGGGGCTGTTGGGGTGCCTGGTCCTTGGTGCACTGGGCCGACCTTCCTCAGATGCTGCTCCCTGCTGCTCTGGCCCCCGGCCTCGGGCCAGCTTGCAGTCACTGTCGGGTGGGTGGGGCACAAGGACGGCCCAACAGAGGCTCTGTCCGGCTGTCGCTGTGTGCCTGCTTATGTCTTGGGTTGGATTTTAGGTGGTCCCCTCTCTTGGATCAATTTGGGCCCCCCATTTAATGTGGAGTCTACTTCCCCCTGTCGCGCTCCCCTCCAGTGGTGAGCCCCCCTTCAGCCGGTGCATTGGCGGCTCTCAGCATCTGGGGCTGGGTGGTGGGGTGTGTGCAGGCCCACCCTGGTGGCTGCCTGCCTGGGCGCCCTGGCTCTGTCGGGCCTCTGTTGGGGGGGGGGGGGTATAACCTCGGGACTCGAGGCTTGGTGTCCATGGCTGGATCTACTCTGGAGGGAAGGGTTGCCGGCGGGGCCTGTGGACTCGTCGCTGCAGCCTCCTGGGGTTCCTGCATTGTGGTTGCTGGGGATCGCCCGGGGCTTCCCTTTGCTTCTCTCTCTGGGGGGTGTGTGGGTCCCTGTTGTGGGACTCCCGGAGCTCCGGGCTTGGGGACTGCTGTGTGTCTGTGGCTCCGGTCTTCCCTGTGTTACCATCGTGTCCTGTGGGGACGGGTCTGTGGGTCCCCACATCCACTATTGAACATTTTTATGGAGAATACTTTCTAATGATGGGTTCATTGAATGATGATGTAGAAACCAATAATGAAAAATTAATATCAACAGAGATCTTTCAATTCTATAACAACTTATATACAGTGCCTTACGAAAGTATTCGGCCCCCTTGAACTTTTCAACCTTTTGCCACATTTCAGGCTTCAAACATCCATCCATCCATTATCTTTACCCGCTTATTCCATTTTGGGTCACGGGGGTTGCTGGTGCCCATGTCCAGCAATCACTGTGCGAGGGGCGGGGGACACCCTGGACAGGTCGCAAGTCCATCACAGGGCCACATAGAGACAAACGAGACAAACAACCATTCACTCTCTCACTCACACCTAGGGACAATTTAGAGTTACCAATTAGCCTAACATGCATGTTTTTGGTCTTTGGGAGGAAACCGGAGTCCCCGGAGAAAACCCACGCATGCACGGAGAGAACATGCAATCCACCCAGAAGGTCCCTGGACCGGGGTTTGAACCAAGGACCTGTTTACTGAGAGGCAGCAGCTCTAACAGTTGCGCCACCGTGCTGCCTGGCTTCAAACATAAAGATATAAAATTTAGATTTATTGTGAAGAATCAACAACAAGTGGGACACAATCGTGAAGTGGAATGAAATTTATTGGATGTGTCAAACTTTTTTAACAAATAAAAAACTGAAAAGTGGGGCGTGCAGTATTATTCGGCCCCTTTACTTTCAGTGCAGGAAACTCAGTCCAGAAGTTCAGTGAGGATCTATGAATGATCCAATGTTGTCCCAAATGACTGGTGATGATAAATAGAATCCACCTGTGTGTAATCAAGTCTCCGTATAAATGCACCTGCTCTGTGATAGTCTCAGCGTTCTGTTCAAAGAGCAGAGAGCATCATGAAGACCAAGGAACACACCAGGCAGGTCTGAGATACTGTTGTGGAGAAGTTTAAAGACAGATTTGGATACAAAAAGATTTCCCAAGCTTTAAACATCCCAAGGAGCACTGTGCAAGCAATCCTATTGAAATGGAAGGAGTATCAGACCAATGCAAATCTACCAAGACCCGGCCGTCCCTCTAAACTTTCATCTGGAACAAGGAGAAGACTGATCAGAGATGCAGCCAAGAGGCCCATGATCACTCTGGATGAACTGCAGAGATCTACAGCTGAGGTGGGAGAGTCTGTCCATAGGACAACAATCAGTCGTACACTGCACAAATCTGGCCTTTATGGAAGAGTGGCAAGAAGAAAGCCATTTCTCAAAGATATCCATAAAAAGTGTTGTTTAAAGTTTGTCACAAGCACCTGGGAGACACCAAACATGTGGAAGAAGGTGCTCTGGTCACATGAAACCAAAATCCAACTGTTTGGACACAATGCAAAATGATATGTTTGGAGTAAAAGCAACACAGCTCATCACCCTGAACACACCATCCCCACTGTCAAACATGGTGGTGGCAGCATCATGGTTTGGGCCTGCTTTTCGTCAGCAGGGACAGGGAAGATGGTCAGAATTGATGGGAAGATGGATGGAGCCAAATACAGGGCCATTCTGGAAGAAAACCTGTTTGAGTCTGCAAGAGACCTGAGACTGAGACGGAGATTTATCTTCCAACAAGACAATGATCCAAAACATAAAGACACATCTACAATGGAATGGTTCACAAATAAACATATCCAGGTGTTGGAATGGCCAAGTCAAAGTCCAGACCTGAATCCAATCGAGAATCTGTGGAAAGAGCTGAAGACTGCTGTTCACAAACGCTCTCCATCCAACCTCACTGAGCTCCAGCTGTTCTGCAGGAAGAATGGGCAGAACTTCAGTGTCTCCATGTTCAAAACTGATGGAGACA
>NC_056507.1:47289583-47291373 GCF_014905685.2 Nematolebias whitei | reverse complement strand
GAATGGGCAGAACTTCAGTGTCTCCATGTTCAAAACTGATGGAGACAAACCCCAAGAGACTTGCAGCTGGAACTGCAGCAAGAGGCAGAGCTACAAAGTATTAACGCAAGGGGGCCCAATAATACTGCACGCCCCACTTTTCAGTTTTTCATTTGTTAAAAAAGTTTGACACATCCAATAAATTTAATTCCACTTCACGATTGTGTCCCACTTGTTGTTGATTCTTCAAAAAAAATTAAATTTTACATCTTTGTGTTTGAAGCCTGAAATGTGGCAAAAGTTTGAAAAGTTCAAGGGGCCGAATACTTTTGCAACGCACTGTACCTCCAAATTCTCTGAACAAAAATGTAATACTTTCTTTAACCAAATTTAAACTTTTATTCCTAAAATAGAAGATAATTTCAAACAAACTTTTGACAACAATTACACAACAGAAAAACTTAATAAGGCAGTTAATCGCTTATCATTGAACAAAGCACCTGGTTTGGACGGTCTTACAGGGAACTTTTATAAAAACATTTTGGGAAGACATAAAAATATTACATCAAGTTTTTACAGAAATTTTTTAAAATTATACTCTACCTCCTACGATGAGACAATGAATTATTATATCCCCAAACCAGATAAGGACCCAAGATTTATTAAGAACAGAAGACCTATTACACTCAGAATTCAGATTATAAATGACTAACCAACATCTTTACCATACGTCTCCAAACTGGGATCTCAAAGGTTATTGCAGAATCACAATCTGGTTTCTTAAAAGGAAGATCAATCCACAACAATATTAAACTGGTCATGGACCTGACTGAATGTAGGGAGATGATCCAGGACCATGGTTTTATTCTTTTCTTAGACTTTCACAAAGCCTTCGACCCTGTGGAACACCAGTTTTTATTTTCAGGTCTTGAATGTTTAGGATTTGGAGATAAGTTTATTAATTTAACAAGAGGTCTATATCAAACATCAGTAGTTGTGTAATGCTGCCTAAAGGCACCACAGCTAGATTTAACATTAATGTTGGCATTCCTCAGTGTCAGGATTTTGTGGACAGGAACGAACCCAGTTGTACAGACAGGACTCAACTCGGCAGATTACAAAAACAAGTATTTTAATAGTGAAATAAGGAACAAAATAAACAGCTGACGTGGCAGCAAAACTTACGTGAACACAGAAGACTCATAGGGAAACTCAGGAAGGACTCAGGGAGCTCAGGGGAGACGCAGGAGAACGCAGGAGAACACAGAGACCCAACGAATACGACCCGACGAGGAACAACACAGAACAGGAGGCTTATATACAAGGACAAGACAAGACGTGATTACAACAGCTGTGACGAGACAAAGGTGGCACCAATTAAACTGACGAGGAAACACTAGGGAAACACAGACACAAACAGAAACAGCAAATGGTACCATCCTTACAGTACCCCCCCTCAAGGACGCCTTGGAGTCCCCAGCTGGCGGTGAAGAGACCCCGGAGACCGCGTCTAGCGGCGAGGAGAGCGTAGAGGCCAAGTCTGGTGGCGTAGAGGACTTGGGGCTCTGGAGAACTGCAGCGTGCGACGACCATGGAGGCGACCCCTCTGGAGATGCGGAGAGCGCCGACCCCTCTGGAGAAGCGGAGAGCGCCGACCCCTCTGGAGATGCGGAGAGCGCCGACCCCTCTGGAGATGCGGAGAGCGCCGACCCCTCTGGAGATGCGGAGAGCGCCGACCCCTCTGGAGATGCGGAGAGCGCCGACCCCTATGGAGACTTGGAGAGCGCCGACCCCTCTGGAGACTTGGAGAG
>NC_056507.1:47278188-47289483 GCF_014905685.2 Nematolebias whitei | reverse complement strand
TGGAGACTTGGAGGGCGTCGACCCCTCTGGAGACTTGGAGAGCGTCGACCCCTCTGGAGACTTGGAGAGCGTCGACCCCTCTGGAGACTTGGAGGGAGCCGCAGATGACGTGGGGACATGGGGAACTGCAGCGGATGGCATTGAGTCCAGGGGAGTTGCAGCGGACGGCGTGGGAACCTGGAGAGCTGCAGCGGACGGCGTGGGAACCAGGAGAGCTGCAGCGTGCGGCGTGGGGACTTGAGAGCTGACAGCAGGCGACGAGGGGACCTGTGAGTTGGCAGCAGGCGACGAGGGGACCTTGGAGTTGGCTGCAGGCGACGAGGGGACCTGAGAGTTGGCTGCAGGCGACGAGGGGACCTGGGAGTTGGCAGCAGGCGATGAGGGGACCTTGGAGTTGGCTGCAGGCGACGAGGGGACCTGGGAGTTGGCAGCAGGCGACGAGGGGACCTTGGGAGTTGCTGCTGCTGACGACGGAGAGGCCTGGGGAGTTGCTGCTGCTGACGACGGAGAGGCCTGGGGAGTTGCTGCAGCAGACGACGGAGAGGCCTGGGGCTCTGCAGCAGACGACGGAGGGACCTGTGGCTCTGCAGCAGACGACGGAGAGGCCTGGAGCTCTGCAGCAGACGACAGAGAGACCTGTGGCTCTGCAGCAGATGACGGAGAGGCCTGGAGCTCTGCAGCAGACGACGGAGAGGCCTGGAGCTCTGCAGCAGACGACGGAGAGGTCTGGAGCTCTGCAGCAGACGGCGTGGGAGCATGGAGAGCTGCAGCGGAGGCAGGAACCGACTCCTCTGCGGTGACGGCAGGAACTGATCTTCTGCGGCGGCGGCGACGGGAAACAGAAACTGATTCTGAGTCTTCTGAGGCGACAGGAGCAGGTGCACCAATGGCGAGGCACTCAGCAGGCGGAACAGCAGCGAAGGTGATGGGTCCAGGAGTCAGAGGAGCAGAGGAGAGTTCAGAGTGTGTATAAGTGACCTTGGGTGTGATGAGAGACCTAATTTCTATTAATAAACGGTTATACTCAGGGAGCTGAATGAGACCGGGACGTGGAACTAAAGATTCTTCCATCAGGGAAAATAAAACATCTGAGCAGTCCGAGTTATTTTTAGCAGAAGTAAATAAATCTAGTAAAGTCTGGTTTATTAGTGCAAGTTCATGGGGTGAATATGTGATTGACGGGCAAGAGTCTTTAACTGAGGGTGTGGTGTCAGGTGTCGCACCCACCGGAAACCTGGGAGGTGGGGCAGCGGAACACGCCCCCACAGAGTCGCTGGGAGAATGCCCAGGAGGCACGGTCAGACTGGGTTGGACAGCCGCGGCATGGTGTGACGGTGGGAGGCCGGATTCCGCCCCCACCAGGAACCTGGAAGGTGAGGCGACGGAACCCGCCCCTGTGACGTCAAGTGGACCGGACTCGCCGAACCAAACAGGAGTGGACCGGAGCTCCCGCGGGACGCTGGACCTCGCCCCCACCGGAAACCTGTGAGGTGAGGCGGCGGGATCAGCTCCCACAAAAACACCGGAACCAACTCTATGATTCTGCTCAGCCGACGAGACCGGGCCGGGCGCCGCGGACTGCCCCCGGGACCGCTTTCTACCTCCCCGGCGACGGCGGGATAGTCGGGGGACAGGAGCAAAACAGAACTCATCCTCGATTTCTTCGTCCTCCCCCGACGTCCATCCCGAGTAGCCGGGCGAGGCGGACTCAGAAACAGGAGCCTGGTGGGTTCTCCGGTGCCGAGCTCTGTTCTCCTCGAGGACCAGGAGTGGAGAGGACAGGATTTCCACCTCCTGGTCATAATGTCCTTGAGGACGGACGGGCCTGGTGCAGAACCCGCCGCACCGGATTGAAGACTTGTTCATCACGGGAGGATGAACGGAAGGCTCGGAGGGGAAAAAGAAAAAAGGTGAGTTGCCGAGAGAGCCCTGCCCGCTGGGTTCTGATGTGTGGTCGGGTCGTAATGTCAGGATTTTGTGGACAGGAACGAACCCAGTTGTGCAGACAGGACTCAACTCGGCAGATTACAAAAATAAGTACAGAGAACAGGAGGCTTATATACAAGGACAAGACAAGACGTGATTACAACAGCTGTGACGAGACAAAGGTGGCACCAATTAAACTGACGAGGAAACACTAGGGAAACACAGACTCAAACAGAAACAGCAAATGGTACCATCCTTACACTCAGGGATGTCCCATCTCCTCATATCTTTTTGTTTTAGCTGCAGAAATGTTAGCGATCTTTCTTAAAAACTGTGCAGACATTGAGAAATTACACGTCTTTGGTACAGAATTAATTATTAGCCAGTTAGCAGATGACACTGCCGTCTTCTTAAAAAACCACAAGCAGGTTCCAATAGTAACTGATCAAATACAATTATTTTCAGAGGCCTCAGGGCTTACACTTAATTTAAAAATATATGAACTTCAGCCATTCATGACACATCACTAAAAGAAATATCTAGTGTTTTAATTAAATCTGAAATTAAATACTTAGGAACTGTTATAACCCAAAACCAAGAATCAACTGTAACAATTGAAAACAAATCAAAGAAAGTAAATCCAAACTTAACTCACGGCTCCAACGAGACCTTTCTATATTGGGACGAATTCACTTAACAAAAAAGTAAAGTTTGTCAAGATTAATATACGCAACTTGTAGCAGCGCTGTTCCAAATAGTTCAATTAAAACCATCAATCAAATGAATTCATGTGGAGAAACAGACCACACTACCTGAGAGACGGTCACATGGTCAAAGAATATAAAGATGGTGGGCTGAAAGGAACCGACCTCGAGTGCCTCAACAGAACCCTCAAGATTAATTGGTTGAAATCCTGGATCAAAAATTCTGAAACACTTTGGTATTGTGTCCCCAATTATATATTTAACAAAAGAGGTGTTCTAAAACTAATACTTCTATCTGATTTCAATAATCTGCCCATCAAATATCAGAGTTAACAAGTGTTATTATACTGGAAAATGCTCCAAGTACATAATTACTCAGCACACCCCACTCTCATATGGAACAACAGATTCATACTGTATCACAATAAATCATCATTTTACAAAGACTGGATGGAGAAGAACATTTGGAGTGTTGTCACTTAATGGACGTTAATGGTTACATGTTAAACTGTGAACAATTCTGTGCAAAGTATCAATTCTATCCCCCAAAGTTGAATTTACCAAAACAATTTATTAATCAGACTCAAAATATAATACTATATCATCCTAGAACCCCACATTTACCTAATCTACACTCTAAAAAGAGAATAGTTGATCCAACTTAAATAAATTATTTCAATTGGTAACAGGTAATAAATTAACTTGGATAAACTTAATTGAATTAAGTTTAACTTGACAAATTTAAATCAGTTTTATTCAAATCATTTAGTTTATAAATCCCTCAGACTTAATTTTATGGAAAGTCAAAATGAACGATCCAAACATACTGATGTTATACTTAAACTACAGCTTGAACATAAAAAAATCTAATGACATGTTTTAGCGTGTTGCTTTAGTTTTCTAGTAAGAGTAAAATACTTTCATGGTAATCAGAAATTCAAGTTAGCTTTAAAAAAACAACAAAAAAAAACATTTCACAAATGAACCATTTTACTGTGAAAACAATTTAAACTCTTGAAGCGTTTGCTCCACAGCTCCTCCTGCTCAGAGATCCAGCTTTGTAGAACAAGTCAATAACAAAAAAAGATCATCTCCTAAAATGAAGTGCACATCAAAAACAAAACCCAGGAACACATTTTACTCTGCAGGTGTTACTCACGTGCACCACGTCCAAAAGAAGTTCAAACAGTCCAGATCCAAACCTCGTAGAGCTTCCAAACATGCAGCTCTCGTGCTCAGTCAAGACAGAAGACCATCTGTCCTGTGGCACGTCGGTGTCTTCACTGCGAGTCTGAAGTCTTCCAAACAAACGTGACCTCTGGGAGACGTCTCGTGCTGCTCAGGTTGCATGAAGATTGTTTAGAAGACCTCGTATATGAAGGCAGAGACTCTGGATGAGCCGGGTTCAGAGCGTATATCAAGTCCAGAAGCAGCGCCCGTGTGAGCGGCTGAAGTCAGCTCATGCAACACGTCCGCTCCTTCAAGGACGATGCTGAGGTCTTCTGGAGGTTCCTTCAACTCCTCTCCCTCCTCCGGAATCACAAACACTGACATGTGACAAGTTTGACTTCCATCTGAGCTGCTCTGCAGTGACGTGAACAATGTGTTCAAACTTCAAGACTGTAATCTTTGACGACAGAGTTTGGAAAACTAAATCCATGGAACTGAAGAATAAAAGGACAAGATGTGCGGCTTGTGAAGGAAAAGAGGTTGAAAACAACTGAAAGACCCTTCACGACTTTTACAAGTTCAAAACCACATGACAAATAACTGAGTAACACAAAGAGCCTTTTATAATGTTTGTGTAAGGAAAACAGTTCACACACACACACGCACGCACGCACGCACACGCACACACACACACACACACACACACACAGACTAGCCTTACCTTGAGGTCCTAGAGCACTGATGAGCTCAGGACGCTGCAAAAAAAATATGAGCAATTTTTTGTGTCCTTTGAGCTCTCAGAATGGAGCGTCACAGCATTTTTACAGCACTCTGTCTGACAGCGGTGGTTACACTGACTTTTCATGTGGTTTAGATGGACAAAACAACCACTATGGGGTCTTTAAAAGGCCAATTATGTCACATTTAAAACCCTCCTTGTCATAATGGCGGAGTGTACCCAGAAAGAACGGACTGAAGGACAACAGACTCAGGATCATAAATATATAGTATGACACATCCTGAGATATATTCATACATTAAACGGGTTCACTCATCTTTCTGGACTGTGTGATGTTCGTGCGTTGAATTCAACAGAAATGTGGACGTGAGACGTTAATTATCTTTGACTCACCAAGTGAGTGGGTCATTTATTAACAGAATCAAGTTTAACACATCACACATTTACATTAATTTGGCAGAATATGAAAACAACAACATAATTAATCAGCTTTTACAACCAGGAAACCATACGGCCATGGTTTTCCGTTGCTTCACCACAGACATTAATGAAAACATCTGGATTAATTGTCTAGCAGAAAGGAGAGTTTAAAGATGGAAAATTGAGATTTATCTTACAGAGAGATGTGTGAGGGAATTTATCTGTTTTAACCAGAACGTGCACGCTCCTTCAGAACTCAGCTTGTCCCAAACAGTACACTTTCGGTGAAGGTCGACTTTTACCTTTTCTGAAGATAGATCAGTTCCGGCGTGGAGTCTCACTTCCAACCACTGTTCAGCGACTCAGTGAGAACAGCCAAATACCTAGAGAGCCGTGCGAGGTTATCCAAACAGAAGTTATAATTCCCAAAATCGTCTCTGGTTCAGCTTGTTTGGTTTAGCAGCATCCATGAATGCCTGCGTTTTGCATTCATGCACTCCCAAACTCCCTGCACTCTGGATTCCACAACTCTTGAACTCTACTGTTGAACTGGGAAGTTGCCACATTTAAACGGGCTATACTTCCGGTTCATTTGAGAGCTTTTTGATTGGTGGATGGACCAGAACAGAGGTGTGGTTTGTGATGTAAGGTGTTATGGAAAGTCAAGGATTGTTTAAGAACAGACAGAAAGATATCATGGAAAAACCAGACTTCGTGGTGCCACCTCTCCTGTATCTTGCTGTAAAAGTTAAACATGCCATTTCTTTTCAGTAAACTTTCTAGTTGACCGAAGCTTGAACTTTAACACCCTTACAACTTTGCTCATTGAAGACAGAAAAATCAAGAAATTGAATCATTACTCTCTAACGTTCTCTAACTTGATTTCACTTTGAATTGAGGACTAAAAATCATTACTACTGTTTAAGTAAATAAAAATGAGTAGTTCACTTCAACATGTAAACATTGTTTGAACTAACACAATTTGATTATCAAAACATTTGTAAAATAGTAATGATCATAGAGAATTGTCTTTTCTACTTGATTAATTCAAGACAGAAAGTCTCAGGATGGGTCAAACTGTATTTCTGGATTCAAATCAATGAAATGACAGTTTCTGTCCATCTGGTCAGTTTTGACATCAGGTCAAGTTCACTACAAATAGAAGGGTGATTTATTTTACAGTGAAAAATAATAAGAACAACAACAACAAACAGTCTTATATTCACAGGAGCTGAAACTGGAAAATCCCTGGAAGGGAAAGGAGAGACGATTATTGGTTGGAGGATGGATGATATGATACCATACCATACCATACCAATTTATTTATAGAGCACTTAAAACAGCAACAAGGCCAACCAAAGTGCTGTACAAAAGAACCAAACATGCACAGCGGACAGGAAAACATAAAATAGAAATACAGATACAAATAGCAGCAGAAGCTAACTAAAATGGCCAACAGAGTAGAGAACAGACCGGACCAAAACAAATCACACCGTGTTAAAGGCAAGCGAATAGAATTGGGTCTTCAAGCGAGACTTAAAGACTGAGAGTGTGGTAGCCTGCCGGACACTCAGTGGCAACTCATTCCACAGTCGTGGACCTGCAACAGAGAAAGCCCTGTCACCTCTGAGCTTACGACGGGTTTCTGGGACTGAGAGAAGCATCTGGTCTGCTGACCTCAGAGAGCGCGGTGGGACATATGGCTGCAGAAGATCAGTGAGATAGGATGGGGTGGAACTGTTCAGTGATTTAAAAACGTACATGAGAATTTTGAAATGGATCCGAAGGTGAATGGGTAGCCAGTGCAGGGAGGCCAAAACTGGCATGATGTGCTCTCTATAGCCTGTACCAGTTAAAAATCGGGCTGCAGCATTTTGGACCAGTTGTAGACGAGCAATGGAGGACTGACTGATTCCAAACAGAAGTGAATTGCAGTAATCAAGCCTAGATGTTATGAAGGCGTGGATCACTGTCTCAAGGTTCTTTTTGGAGAGTATAGGCTTCAGCTTAGACAGCTGTCTCAGCTGAAAAAAACAGGATTTGACCATCATGTTTACGTGACTGTTGAGTTTTAAGGACGGGTCCATTATCACCCCCAGATTAGTCACCTTTTGTTTCTCTAGCGGGGCTAGAGAGAAAAGGTCAATGTCATGGTTCATGAGTGAGCCACTGGGATGGAACAGCATGACTTCAGACTTCTTCTCATTGAAGCTTAAGAAGTTTAAAGCCATCCAGTCCCGGATGTCAGCCAGGCAGTCAAGAAGAGGCTGAATAGAGCGTGTGCCTCTGTGCCTCAGGGGGAAGTAAATTTGGCAATCATCGGCATAGAAATGAAAGGGTATGTCGTGTTTGCGGAAGATAGCACCTAGTGGCAGCAGGTATAAAGAAAAGAGAAGGGGACCGAGGATGGACCCCTGTGGTACCCCCCACTGGAGTGCGGTCGATGCCGAATTAAAATCTTTGATATTGACACAGAAGGTTCTGTCAGAGAGGTAGGACCCAAACCATTTAAGGGCTGACCCTGTGATGGTCGGGAAATGACAATATTCTTCTTACTGTAAATGACAGGTGGGTGACTCGAGGTGGAGATGTAACGAATCCAAATTCCAGTAAGAGGTCCATGCACGGGTGGAGCGTGGAGGTCGAGGCAGGAGGGGTAGTAGTAGTGATGGTAGTATGAAACAAAAGCTTCAAAACATGCTTCGAACCACTGCTTCAGAGCCTGTTTTGGTGCGGAAAAAGTCACGTGACTTCCGAAACACAAACTGTTTTGTTGTCGGAATGAATTGCTTGACTGGTTCGCGGTCCAAACAGCTGATTCCCTGGCACTGACTCGTTCTGACAGGAGACAGGTTGAGACAGTTTTGAATTGAGAGCTCAACACTATGAAACAGCTGTAAAATGTTTGCAATGTGTTTGGAGTGTTTCTGCTGTTAGTTGAAATAGAGTAATTATGGAGGCAGCCAGGAAAAGAGGCCGTTCTAACCAGGGCCACATTAACACTTCACTGTACCCTGGGCAACAATCTTCAAGGGCCCCATCATCACCATAATCTGTCAAAATACAGAATAAATTACCATAATACACAGCAAATATACTTCAAATTCTAACTATCAAGTGTATTTTGATGTATAAAAATCCAAATGCTCATAGAACTATAAATGCTACAATGTTCTCTTGTTGATGCAAATCATCAAGACTGAGTTAAGATGAACGCACTTTGACCACCACATGACACCATGTGTACTTCTTTAGCAACGTGTTGGCCACTGGTGTCAGAAGCATTTGTAATGAGGGGGTCTGGGGGTCCTCCCCCAGAAAATTTTTAGTAAAGTAGATTCAATTTCCTGCATTCTGGTGTATTTTAATAGTTGTTAAACATCTAGTTTTACCTACACAAGTAAACACGATTCAGTAACTATTTTAGAGCTAATGGCTCAACAAGAAGTAACCTGACCAACAGTTGATTCAATGAATTAAAAATATTATATATTCAAAGGTGACGATTTGATGCCCACATTAAAATTAAATGCCTGTAACTTAGTTGACTTCAAATGAAATAAGATTATCAATGAATGTTTGTGACAAAGATTCCTTCAAGAAACCTCCCAGTATAAATCATAAAACCAGTATGACTTTTGCTCATTCTAAATTTGTCAAATGGCCTAAATCTCCTAAAGGGAAGGAGAATAATTTTAAAATAATAAATAAGATATATCCTGTAGCCATGGTTCTTGAAAGAAGATTTAAATTTGAGGTTGATTTGTGTGTCTTTTGTAAATCACAACATGAATCCCTCCAGCATTTTTTATTTATTTTTTTATGTCAATACAAAGTGTTTGGTCAGACATCAGAAACTGGATTAATCTCAAATTTAACATTCCTTCTTTTCATGCTGATGCCGTTTTACTTTATGTGATAACTTAAACTTAGTTTTCTCTGATGTCATAAATATAGTCATACTTATAACAAAGTACCACATTCATTATAGTAAGAGGAGAGATAATAAGTCCTCCTTCCTGTTTGATGAAAGATGTGAAGTCATATTATTCTTCATTATGTAGAAAACAAAACTACAAATCATCTCACAACAGATACAAACTTATTGTTTTAATTAAAACAATGTTCTTCATATGTCACGCTCCTTTGTTTTTATTTATTAATTTTTTATGTTTATTTTTTTCTTTCATTATTTTGTGAAATGTAGTCATGACAGCCTTCTTGAGTTTGTATTTGTATCTTGTTGCATTGTTCCAATTTGTGTTAGTAAAATTCTAGGAAAAAAGAAAACCTGACGGGCTTGTCAGCAGGTAAGGGGCGTCGTCGATTGGTCATTTGCTGACACGCCTACTGGATTGATTGACAGGTCGCGCCGTGCAGGATCCAACTGGTTAAAAAACAAATAAAGGAGATGCAGCAGCATCTGTCTGCAGCGCAGGGCTGCAGCTGATGACCACATCCTTTGCTTGTGCCCTCACTGCTCTGGGCCCTTAGAGATCGTGGCCCCTGGGCAGTGGCCCGTAGGTTAATGTGGTTAACATGAGGCATGTTGGTTCTAACATGTTGGTTCTAACATGTTGGTTCTAACATGAGGGAACACTTCATTCTGCTCATGATGAGGTGGTTTTAAATGTCAAAGAAGTTATAGTAATGTTCAGCAGTGAAGACATTCTAGCTGTTTGTTACTTTTCTTTTTTTAGACATCCTATTTGTTCAAAAAAATTGTAATAAAAAAATTCTGTATGACTTTTTATAACTGTCCATTGTTGTCATCATTCTTTGTTGAAATCAGGTCTCTGTTGTAAATGAGTCCTGGAGGCTCAATGGGATTTACCTGTAGAAATAAAGGTTGAATGAAAAATATATTATCTAACCCATTTAACCCATGTATTTCATATAATTACAGTAAAATGATGCATGTGATTTTAATAATCATATATCAGTATGGGATCAAATAAACTTTTTTATTTCCATTAGTGTATTTGTGCAGGTGCAGTGTTTGGTGTGTTCACCTGAACTGAAGCATCATGGGAACACCTCCTCTGTGATCAGACACTTCAGCTCCAAACATGGAGATGCTGGAGACGTCATTTCATTGATATTTTAAGAATGATAAAGACTCAGACTACAGTTACACAAGCACAATACCATTGCAATATTTTTATTAAATCTCTTCAATGCACATTTATCAATCTTTATTCAAACACATGTAAGCATGAATACATTTTCAAACCAGACAACATAGAAAGTTGAATTTTAAAAAAGCTGTTTTTTATCACAGTAGTTTCTTTAACACTAGTCACTGAAGTTCTTGGTGTGTGACACTAAAAGCAAAATGCCTAATTTGACAGCAGCGTTGCAAAATGCCACAAGAGGTCAGTGTAACTGAAGCTTCAACAAACGAACCCATTTTTGAAACCATTGGCCCAACTGGTTCAATGCTTCATAAAAGCTTCCTTTGCTCATCACTAGGTAGTAGTATGGCTGGAGTCCACGAGGAGAAACTTGAGCTCAGGTAAGTACAGATCCATCCACAGGTTTGCATGAAACTTCCAGGACTGGAGGCGCAGGAAAAACCAAGGTCTGTCAGAAGCGAAGACGACACTATTCAAAGAATATAACTAAACACTTGAAAGGCCATGAGCACAACTACCCTCAACAAGATATGCTCCGCGTCTGCAGCTTCATACAGTCCTGGAGGTAATTATGGAGATGGCCAGCAGCTGAGCGTGATTAACTCTGCAGCAGGAGCTCAAGCGTCTGTGCAGAGAACACACTCAAACCACTACACTCCTATAACGTCTAACACACAACTTGACAGCACGCTGCATTAGTGGAACTGCTTTTTATTAACAAAAAATGGGCACATACTGTATTTATATTCACTTAACAAAACCACAAATGTTTCAAATAAAATAAATAAATATTGGTTAAATATTTATAAAACAAAATTGCACTGAGTTACAGGGTTCATCACAACCCATTGTAAATTAAATTGACTTTCAAGTGCTATGAATTTCTTTGTAAATATAGCCATTCATTGAAATGTAAATCAAAATGTTTCACCATCCAGCAACAGACAACAGACTCAACCTGACCTACAGAAACAGGTGTATGTTGTGTACAGTCCTTTGCACCCTCTTGCTGCTGCACCGTTTCACAAACTGGAACTGCTTCCTCGTCTTCATGTTGGTCGATTGGTGTAACCAAAACCTGAGGTTCAGAGACTGCTCCGAGGTCTAGGAGAGACTGCTCCGAGGTCTAGGAGAGCCTGCTCCGAGGTCTAGGAGAGCCTGCTCCGAGGTCTAGGAGAGCCTGCTCCGAGGTCTAGGAGAG
>NC_056507.1:47274108-47278088 GCF_014905685.2 Nematolebias whitei | reverse complement strand
AGATAGATAGATAGATAGATAGATAGATAGATAGATAGATAGATAGAGATAAATATACTGTATATGCATAACACACATTAATTATTGACAGATGTTTTGTTACTGCTTTAACTGATACTTACTCACATTTTAGTACAATTTTAGCTTTATGTGTTTTCTTTTATTTTCAAATCACCTATTATAAATGTGCTTAGTAACTGGTTTTATGATGGGTACTGTGTGTATGCTGTTGTAATGTCATTACTGAACAATGGTCAAAAGTGTTCAAGTTGAAAATGAGATTTTAAAGTCTCAGATGTAACTGGGTAAATAAAGGTTTAAAATAAAATATTAACGTGCAAACTACTAACAATGAATCCCAGGCTCAACACGGGACCATATTCATATATGTGAATATGGCGCCTGGGTGATTCTATAAACTAACAGTTTTTACCACAGGGAGTTCAGAATGGGTCAGAACCTCAGGAGAAGGCATTGATAAGTTTTGCAAAGTTCTAGAATTGCGCTGCTCCAGGTGGCTGCATGTTGGAGCAGCTCTGTTACTTTCATTCTGAAATTTTACTTTTGGAAACTTTACTTCCTCTTTTTCTGGATGTAAATCACATTTTTTTGGATGATTGTTTCCTCTGGTATCAGATGCTGCAGCTGGAAGGATTTTTACTGATACTTTTTAAGTTTTGGACATTTGTTATGGTGCGTAACCATGGCAACAAGGCAGTTTCTACAAACAACAGCAGCTGATTAACATCTCAAAAGCTCAAATAATATCTCAACTACAGCCTCAAATCTCAAATGAGTTGAAAAGGATGTTCTGTGTATGCATTCTCATCTACCTGCCAGCTGTGCTCGAGTGCCTGACCACTGAGATCCTAGAACTAGCAGGAAACATGGCTCATGTCAGCAGAAGGACAGGATCGTCCCTCTGCACCTATAGTTGGCTGTCCACAGCGACGAGGAGCTCGGCAGACTGCTGGGAGGAGTGGCCATCGCTCTGGGAGGACTGCTGCCCGGCATTCAGGCGGTCCTACAGCCCGGAGGAACCGAGCAGTCAGCCAAGTCTGGGTGGACGGATTGGACGGCATCTGCAGCCAGTTTCTTAGGATCCACTGTGGGATGGACCTTTACAAGAGATCCTTCCTGTCTACAGCATCAGCATCTATAACATCTCTTAATGAAATGAGGATAATGAGTTACAGCAACAAATAATTTCCCTTTAGGATTAATAAAGTATGTTGAATTTGAATTTGAAATGAATTTGATCTGTGATTGTTGACTGTTCTCCAGAGCTTTGTAATAAATCTGATGAAGTCTGCACCTGGTTGTTTTGGGAATCGCTTTTTTCCATGACAGCATCTTCCATTTGTTCATTATTACATCCAGCTTATCAATGGTCAAGTCATGGAGGCAACAGGTCCAGGAGGAAACCTTAGACATGTATCCTCTCTGTGACACTCTAGGGATCCCATGGTGTTCTCAAAAGCAGTAAGATCTGGGTCTGCTTTGGGTCTCCTCCCATTGGATCATGGCCAGAAAGCCTCCAAAGAAAGGCATCCAGGAAGTATTTTAAGAAAATTCTTCAATGCTTCAACCACCTTAGCTGACTTCTTTCAATCCCCCCACCCCCCCACCCCCCCACCCCCAAACACACACACGCACAACAATGCCACTTCTCACCCTCTGAACCCAGCCACCTTATGGAGGAAGCTCATTTCAGCTGCTTGGATCCAGGGTCTGGTTCTTTCTGTCCTCATACTCATGTATGAGGGTTGGACCATAGAGGCCTAGCACTTCTTCACCATGACAGCCTGCAGCAGCACCCTTCTTACTATGAACTGGCCAGTTGATCGATCTTCTGCTCCATCTGGATAATCAGATACTTGGATGCCTCTGTTTGAGGAAAAAAACCTGAACATTTCAGAAAATAATTATTCAACCATGAAGAATACACATGTGGGTTCTTAGAGCTTGTTTTTTTTTTTTATTAAAAAACACACACACACACACACATTACAGTCTTCATCTAAGTTTATTTGATAGACTTTGTTGACATTGAGGAACTGGTCACACATCACCAGCTGTATTCTTTAACAGATTTGTTCAAAGCAGTTCTGGTTCTGGTTGATGTGGGCCAATTCAACACCGTGAACCATCTTACATCCTGGTGTACAACGATGAAGGAAGAATCATCATTATCAAACAGAACCATCGTCAAAGTTCAGTTTGTCCTCAGTCCTTTAGGGCCACTGCAGGGTCGGAAGAGGGTCGGAAAAACACTTGATGGGTTTTGTCTTTCTTAGGGTCAAGGTTTTGGTGTCAGGTTTAGGATCAACAGAGGACCTCTGCGGGTCCTCCGAGTCAGGACAACGAACATTTACTTAAAAAACAAAAAGGAATGTTTTTACCAATCCAGCTTCATAGCTGAAAAAAGCTGCAGTTGTTGAGCAAGATGAAAAACATAAGTATTATCACCTGGCTTTAGAAGGCTGCCTGTCTGTTAGCAATATAGCTTGTGAATTACTGGACCAGTGTAATTGAAACTCTCTGACAGGATGTAGATCAACAGCTGCATAACTTTAGGAGTCAACCCTGTTCAAGATGGCTACCACAGCCAACAGATGTGAAACACAAATGGGAGTCAGTCTGTCAGTTTGATGTAAATTTAGAAAGGTAGTAGCTGAGAGTCCCTCTGAGAGGGACTGAGATCTGCATCCAACACGAAGGCTGGATCTGAGTCCTGCAACCAACACCTCAATGAAACTAACCTGCTTAAACAAAGGTTCAATGAATGAATGAATGAATGAATGAATTCATTTTATGGATTGAGTCGACAGAAACACAATGCAGATGTGAAACCAGGGATGTCCAACAGACCAGTTTAGAATCTTTACAATCCAAACAGCTGTTCTGACCCTTCAAATAAATAAAACAGACCCAGAAACACCAAACAAACCACAGCTGTGATCAGCAACTAGTGGTCCATGGGCCATTTCCTGTGTGCTGGACGTTTTAAGGCCAATGAAGTGGGAGATCTGGAATAAAGATAACCTGTCAAGCGTTTATTACAGCGTACACTTTTAGATAAAACATTTAATACATTGTTGACTTGGAGCATTTATTTTTAATTATTATTATTTTAGGGCCACAAAATGACCATATCTGTATAAAAAAAGAAAAACTATTCTTATTGTTCCAAACCACGTGTGTCTTTTTTATGTTTGTGGGAAATAAATGAACATGACAATGCTTTTATCAAAGATAAGCTTTTACATCTAATTCTTGTTTTCAAATGGTCTTGCCTTGTTTTTGCAGAACTCTGATTCGATAACTGTGATTTGTTTGTATAACTGCTGTTTCAGTAACATTCTCCTTTACAACAGCTGGATTAACGAATCGGCTAACGGCCTAACAAGCTACTAGCATGAACGGATCGACACGTTTCGCTCCGGCTGTTCTTTCAGTCAAACGTTTTGTTAATGTATTTGGAAACGATTGGTCCTTTTGGTCAAAACAACAAAAAGCCGCTGCAGCAAGACCAAAAGGCCGCATGTGGCCCCAGAGCCATAGGTTGCAGACCCCTGGTATAAAAACTAAGAAGCAGCTGTAGAATTAGGTCAGATTGTGAGCGTAAAAAATAAACTTGAAGGGGAAACAATGTATTAATTTACAGGTTAGTCATTTAATTTTCAATAAATACAAGAAAAAAAGTGCAGAAAAAGGGAACGGGGCTCAGTGATTCATGAACTTTGTGACTCAGTGATTCATGAACTTTGTGACTCTGATTCATGAATTTTGTGACTCGATGATTCATGAACTTTGTGATTCTGATTCATGAACTTTGTGACTGATTCATGAACTTTGTGACTCAGTGATTCATGAATTTTTGACTCAGTGATTCATTAAGTTTGTGACTCAGTGATTCATGAACTTTGTGATTCAGTGATTCATGAACTTTGTGACTCAGTGATTCATGAACTTTTTGA
>NC_056507.1:47245579-47274098 GCF_014905685.2 Nematolebias whitei | reverse complement strand
TCAGTGATTCATGAACTTTGTGACTCAGTGATTCATGAACTTTTTGACTCAGTGATTCATGAATTTTTGACTCAGTGATTCGTGAACTTTGTGACTCAGTGATTCATGAACTTTTTGACTCAGTGATTCATGAACTTTGTGACTCAGTGACTCATGAACTTTGTGACTCAATGATTCATGAATTTTGTGACTCTCTGATTCAGGAACTTTGTGACTCTCTGATTCATGAACTTTGTAACTCAATGATTTATGAAATTTGTGCCTCAGTGATTCATGAACTTTGTGACTCAGTGATTCATGAATTTTGTGACTCACTGATTCATGAACTTTGTGACTCTGATTCATGAACTTTGTAACTCACTGATTCATGAACTTTGTGACTCTCTGATTCATGAACTTTGTGACTCTCCGATTCATGAACTTTGTAACTCAATGATTCATGAAATTTGTACCTCAGTGATTCATGACTTTTGTGACTCAGTGATTCATGAACTTTGTGACTCTCTGATTCATGAAATTTGTGACTCAGTGATTCATGAACTTTTTGACTCAGTGATTCATGAACTTTGTGACTCAGTGATTCATGAACTTTGTTCTTCCAGGACGCCTCTAGTCTCTCAAGGCGGGGTTAGTGTTGCTGCAGAGGCGACTGAGCCCCGACTGGGTCGTGCAGCTTCCTGATGTGCTTCTTCAAGTCAAAGTTCCTGCAGAAGCCTTTCCCACAGGTGGGGCAGGTGAAGGGTTTCTTGTCGTTGTGCGTGTGCATGTGGAAGGTCAGGTTGTAGACCTGGTGGAAGGCCTTACTGCAGATGGAGCACTTGAACTGCTTCTCCCCACTGTGTGTCAGCTTGTGGTTCTTGTAGTTCCCTGCAAAGGTTCAGAGCAGACATGGACCACCTTCATTCACACTAGTCAGACTCTGAGTGTTAGCAAAACATCTCATAGACCACTGAACAGGGTTTAATAAAGCCCAGTAATCATCTTCAACTGCTTTATGAGTTACCCGGTTCAACATGGCTGCCAGAACATTTCTGCAGAGATGTTGCCCAAAACACCCAATCTAAGTTTGTAATAATCTAAAAATTAGATGTCCATCCATCTATCTATTATCTTCCACTTGTTCTGATGTCAGGTTGTGGGGCAGCAGCTTGAGCAGGGAGGCCCAGACATCTCTTTCCACAGCCACCTCTTCCTGCGCTTCTGGGGGGATATCAAGGTGTTCCCAGGCCAACCAAGAGCCATAGTCTTTCCTGAGTGTCCTGGGTCTTCCCCAGGGTCTCCTCCCTGTCTGACATGCTCTAAGCATCTCACTAGGGAGTCGCCCAGGGAGCATTTTTACCAGATGCCCGAACCACCTCAACTGGCTCCTCTCGATGTGGAGGAGCAGTGGTTCTACTCCGAGTCCCTCCCAGATAACTGAATTTCTCACCGCATCTCTAAGGGAGAGTCCAGCTACCCTGCGGAGGAAATTAATTTCAAGGATTCAAGGATTCAGGGTTCTTTATTTGTCATTCCACCAGATGCGGTACATGTGGTGAAACGAAATTATGTACTGTATACAGGGTCCCAGTTGCATACAACAAATGTATTAAAATGTAAAAGAAAAACAGAAATAAATAAAAAAATACGTTAACAAAAATACACTAAGCACTAATAGCTTAAAGAACAATACACCGAACAGCAGCACAAACATAAGTCTGTGTGAGCAGATGAGTACAAATGAACACAGCAACATGATGTGATTTTTCACAGTGATTATCCTGGTTAGAGATTCATGAGTCTAACAGCTTCAGGGTAGAAGCTGTTCCTCAGTCTAGTGGTTTTACACTTAATGCTCCTTAACCTCCTTCCTGAGGGGAGTGGGACAAAAAGTGTGTGTGCTGGTTGAGTGGGGTCCTTCATGATGCAGGTGGCCCTCTTCCTGCACCTGGTGGTGTAGATGTCTGTGATGGTGGGGAGACTGACTCCAACATATTCTGTGAAGCCTTCACTACTCTCTGCAAAGTTTTTCTTTCTGCAGCTGTGCAGCCTCCATGCCACATGTTGATTCTGGAGCAAAGGATGCTCTCCACTGCACACCTGTAGAAGGAGGTGAGGACTGTGCTTCCCAGACCAGTTCACCTCAGCTGCCTGAGGAAGTAGAGTCTCTGATGAGCTTTCTTGATCAGGCCGGTAGTGTTATTGCCCCAGCTGAGGTTGTCATTCAGGTGTAAACTCAAGTACTTGTAACTGGAGACCACTTCCACCGCAGATCCTCCTATGTTCAGTGGGGGGTAGTTGTGTTTGTTCCTTCTGAACTCCATGACCATCTCCTTCAGCTTCTTCACATTGATGTGAAGGTTATTCTCCTTGCACCAGCTCTCCAGGTGTTCCAACTCCTGCCTGTAGCTGGACTCATTTTTGTTTGTGATGGATCCCACCACCGCTGTATCAACCTCCTGTAACAGTAATCTCATTCTTTCAGTCACTACCCAGAGCTCGTGACCATAGGTGAGGTTAGGAACGTAGACCGACCGGTAAACAGAGAGCTTTGCCTTACAGTTCAACTCTCTCTTCACCACAACAGACCAGTACAGAGTCTGCAATGCTGCAGATCCTGCACCAAACCATCTGTCAATCTCACGCTCCATTCTTCCCTCACTCATGAACAAAACCCTAAGATACTTGAACTCCTCCTCTTGAGGCAGAAGCTCACCCTCGACCTGAAGAGAGCAATCCACCCTTTTCCAGTTGAGGACCATGGCCTCAGATTTGGAGGTGCATATTCTCATTCAAGACGCTTCACACTTGACTGCGAACCGATCCAGTGAGAGCTGAAGATCACGGCATGATGACGCCAACAGGATCACATCATCTGCAAAGAGCAGAGATGGAATTCTGAGGCCACCGAACCGGAAACCCTCCATCAGCTGGCTGCACCAAGAAATTCTGTCCATAACAGTTGTGAACAGGATCGGTGACAACGGGCAGCCCTGGCAGAATCCAACTCCTACCCTGAAGGGGTCCTACTTACTACTGGCAATGCGAACTAAACTCTCACACCACTTGTATAGGGACTGAACAGCCTGAAACAATGGGCCTCCAATCCCATACTCACAGAGCTCCCCCCACAGTGTACCCCGAGGAACACGGTCAAATGCCTTCTCCAAGTCCACAAAACACATGTAGACTGGATGGGCAAACTCCCATATCCCCTCAAGGGCCCTAGTGAGGGTAAAGAGCTGATCCAATGTTCCACGGCCAGGACGGAACCCACATTGTTTCTCCTGGATCTGAGGTTCGACTAACGATTGGACTCACTTCTCCAGTACCCCTGAATAGACCTTACCATGGAGGCTAAGGAGAGTGATGGCCCTATAATTGGAGCACAGCCTCCAGCCCCCCATTTGAAGAGGGGAACCACCACCCCAGTCTGCCAATCCAATGGCACTGCCCCCGATGTCCATGCGACATTGCAAAGGCGTGTCAACCAAGACTCCCCCACAATGTCCAGAGCCTTAAGGAAATCAGGGTGAATCTCATCCATCCCTGGAGACCTGCCTCCACATAGTTTTTTCACTACTTCAGTGACCTCAGCCACAGTTATGGACAGACCAACACTGAAGTCACCCGACTCTGCTTCCTCCTTGAAAGGCATGCCAGTGGGATTGAGAAAGTCCAAGAAGTATTCTTTCCACCTCTCGATGACATCACTGGATGAGGTCAACAGTACCCCGCCTTCAATGAACAGTGTTCGTAAAGAGCTGCTTTCCCTTCCTCAGCCGCCTGACAGTTTGCCAGAATCTCCTCAGAGCTGACAGAGAGTCTTTATCCAAGGCCTCACTGAACTCCTCTCACATTTGATCTTTTGCTTCAGCAACAGCTAAGGCTGCAGACCACTTGGCCCTCCGGTACTCCTCAGCTGCTTCCAGAGTCCCACCAGCCAACAAGGACTAATAGGACTCCAGCTTCAGCTTGACAGCCTCGCTAACCCAGGGTGTCCACCACCAAGTTCAAGAATGGCCACTGTGAGAAGCACAGACAACCTTGTGGGCTCAGTTCAAGGCAGACACTTCAACAATTGAGTTGTGGAACATGGCCCACATGGACTGGACTCAATGTCTTCCGCCTCTGCTGGGATGCGGTTAAAGCTCTCCCGGAGGTGCAAGTTGAAGATCTTTCTGATGGATTCTTCTGATAGGCATTCCTAGGAAACCCTCACTACACGCTTGGGTCTATTGAGACAGTCCGGCATTTTCCTCTGCCATCTGATCCAACTTACTACCAGGTGGTGATCAGTTGACAGCTCAGCTCCCCTCATCAACCGAGTGTCCAAAACAAACAGCCACAAATCAGATGACACCACTACAAAGTCAATCATCGATCTACATCCTAGGGAGCTCCTGGTGCCAAGTGCACTTATCATCTTTATGTTTGAACATGGTGTTTGTGATGGACAAACTATGACTAGCACAGAAGTCCAACAATAGAACACTGCTTGAGTTCAGATCAGAGAGGCCGTTCCTCCCAATCACATCCCCCCAGGTCACACTGTCATGGGTATTGAAGTCCCCTAGCAGAAAAAGGGAGTCCTCAGCTGGTGCACCTTCCAGCACCCCCGCCAAGGACTCCAAGAAGGCCAGATAATCTGAACTGCTGTTTAGCGCATAGGCACAAACAACAATCAAAGCCCGTCCCCTCACCCGAAGGCACAGGGAAAACACCCTCTCATCTACTGCGGAAAACTCCAACACACAGGCATCAAATTGTAGGGCTAAGAGTAGACCCACACCAGCTCAGCGCCTCTCACCATGGGCAACTCCAAAGTGGAATAACGTCCAGCCCCTCTCAAGAAGATTGGTTCTGGAGCCCATGCTGTCGAGGTGAGCCCGACTATATCTAGTCAGTACCTCTCAACCTAACACAAAAGCTCAGGCTCCTTTCTCGTCAGAGAGGTTACATTCCATGTAGCAAGAGAAAACTTTGGTAAGCCAGGGTCAGAGCGCCAAGGTCCAGCCTTCAGCCACTGCCCAAGGCATCATGCACCCGATCCATTTGGCCCTTCTGCAGGTGATGGGCCCACAGGAATGCAAACCCATGTTGCTCATTCAGGCTGAGCCTGATCAGGCCCCATGGGTAGAGACCCAGTCACCAGGGGATCACTGATGAGTCCCTCCCCCAGGCCTTGCTCCAGGGTGCGGCCCCGGTAACCCACATCCAGGCAAAGGACACCTTGTTTGTTTCTGTCCATAAGAGTCTTCTGAATTGTTATTTGTCTGGCCTGTCACCTAGAACTAATCTGCCTTGGGAGACCCTACCATGGGCAATTAAACTTGCTCCAGACAGCATAGTTCCTAGGATCATTCAAGCACACAAACTCCTACATCATGATAATGTGGAGATTCAAGGAGGAGATGAGGAAAAAAATGAGAGGTTTCAGCTGTAAAAGAAGAGGAATAAGAACACAGATCAAAGGAATCATTAAAACACTGCTTGGCATGGTCTCCATAGTAACAAGTGGACGGTGTAGAATCCAATGACATCAACATCGTTCTCACATGTTCTACAAAAACATTTTCCTTCCAAGGTTTGTGAGGGGCCGTCTTTGCAGTCCCATGCCCCTGATAGTGACCACGAACCTGCCAGTCACTTCCTGTGTGTCAACATAATAACAGGCAGAAACAGACTGAAGAAGCTCAGTCCTCACCTCCTTCTACAGGTGTGCAGTGGAGAGCATCCTATGTTCAAGCATTAACGTGTGGCATGGAGGCTGCACAGCTGCAGAAAGAAAAGCCTTGCAGAGAGTAGTGAAGGCTGCAGAGAAGATGTTGTAGTCAGCCTCTCCACCATCACAGACATCTACACCTCCAGATGCAAGAAGACGGCCACCTGCATCATGAAGGACCCCACTCACCCAGCACACACACTTTTTGTCCCACTCTCCTCAGGAAGGAGGTTAAAGAGCATTAAGTGCAGAACCACTAGACTGAGGAACAGCTTCTACCCTGAGGCTGTTAGACTCATAAATCCCTAACCAGAATTATCATAGTGAAAAAAAAGTCACTGTAATGCCATTTGGATTGGTAAAATGTGCTGCTGATTATCCATGCTGCTGATCTCATGCTGCTGATGATTTCATGCTGCTGTTTGTGTTGCTGTTGTTCTGTGTATTGTTTTGCACTACAGTAGTCATTCGTTACTTCGCAGTTCATTTATCTTGCTCTATTGCGGTTTTTCAAATTAAGATTGGACATGGACACATAATTGACTGATTGATGGATGAGCTGTGTAGTGAGAGAGCCGAGAGATGGATTTAGCTCAGGGGTGCTCTCTTACATTTTATAATATCTGGACTAGTTCAAGTACATGATATTATACTTAATTTAAACGGATTCTTTCATTTTTCTGGACTAAGTGATATTGTGCTTAGAAGTACTGTGTCAGAGATGGTCTAATCAGTGACATGAGACGTTAATTTTCTTTGACCCATCAAAATGAATGTGGTCATTTATTAACAGAATCAAAATTCAACATCAAAACATTGTACACTTGATTATTCTGATTGAATGCAATAACACAGCTTAATTAATGAGCTTTACAATGAGAAATCATACGGCCATGATTTCTCACTTGCAGCTAAAAACAACAGACATATCTGAAGATATCTGGATTAATTGCTACAGGCTTAGCTTATCTTTTTACTGGCGAGATAGAAGAGATGGAGTAAAGTTTAAGGAGGGAAAGTGGATACTTAGGGTTAACTAAGATAATAAAGAAAAGATGGGGAGTTATCTTGTTTGAAACCAGATAGCACGTTTCCCAGTGATTTTGGCTAGATGTACCCGAGCGTCGACTCTTTACCTTGGTGGGGTTTCAGAGAGGTCTTCTCTTGGCGTCCAGCAAGGCTGAGTCTTTTTACCTCCAGGGATTTATCCGTGTCTCATCAACTTGGGATGACGAGGCTGACTGGCCCAGCTTCCAAAATAAACTTCCCCGAAAGATAGGATTAAGTTAAGTGGAATTTCAGCAAACGTGCTGAACTCCTGAGATGTTGAATAGGTCTTTGGCGTAATGACCGGAATCAACATTCCAGACAGGTGTCATTTTTCAGAAAATGACCACCGTGGACTTCACCCTTGCAAAGTCGCACTGTCTTCCTTCCCATGGAACTTCTGTTCTCCTTCGGAACTTCGGTTCATGTCTCCCAGAACTAACTGGAACTAGGAAGTGTCGACTTTTAAAGAGTTCTGTTTCCGGTCCCTTTTGGGAAGTCCTGATTGGTTGAAAGAACCAACAGCGGTGTGGTTTTAGTGACGTCAGAGGGTTACTACAAGTCAGAAAAACAGTGAGATGTTTGGGAACAGACAGAGAAATGTTTTGGAGAAATGACAGACTACAGGTGCCAGTAGCTTCTTATTTCTGTCTGAGAGGTTTAAAAACATGACAGTTCGTTCCAATAACTTCTTTCTGACTTTCGGCCGACATCACTACTTCTCATTTCAGACAGAAGATCAAAATGCATAATTACTTTGTAACAGACATTAACTTGATTTCTACTTTGAATGAGGATTAAAAAATCATTAATACTGTTTCACAGTTGATTTAAAATGAGTAGTTCACTTCAACATTTAAAATGGTTTGAACTAAACACACTTTTGATTATCAAGACATTTGTAAAAATAGTAATGATAATATAAAAAGAGAGTGTTCTTTCAATTGATTAGTGCAGGATACAATTAGAAAGTCTCTGGATGAGCTAATTTGTATTTCTGGATTCAAATCAATGAAATAACAGTTTCTGTCCCATGAAGGTCTTCAGGGTCAGGTTTTGACCGGAGGCTTAGTTCACTACAGCTGCATGATTGGCATGGAATTTTTATTAAAAATAAATTGTTTTAAATTATTTAGCACCTGCTGCACATTTGAGCAGCCCAGAGCTGTAGAAACAGTGTCCTCCTGCAGCTTTGTGTAGCCCTTACTGCAGGATAAATGTCTGGCTGCAGCTGAACAGCTGATAAGCTGTTCAACATACAGAGCGGAGAAGTGGGCGTGGCCAAGAGCACTTGCAGGTGTCAAAGAGCAGAGGAGGAAGGGAAATCACGACATTCTGTGCTCTTTTAGAGCATTTAGAGTTTAGACATTTTGTTACGTATTGTAACCCCAGATTCTATGAGTATAGGCATAGCCCTTTAAGACTGTCGCTAGTGGGTGTATCCCTAGGTGCGCAGCGCAGCACTGAAAACTTTAGTCCACGCCCACCTGCTGTGTGGGCCTTACCCCCGGTCCGTACGAATTACGTTGAGACCGGGAAATCGGCTCCCAAATAGCATTTTTCTTCAGCCATTAGGAACCAGTGATGCCCAGAGCTTAAAGGGCTGCACCTATACTCATAGAATCTGGGGTTGCAGTACGTAACCAACGTTGTATTTCGTATAGGCTTCGCCCTTTAAGACTGTCGCTAGTGGGTTAAAGGCGAAGCAGGATGTAGTCTATGCCTCACTGGGTCCATTCAGACACAACATGAAGCACCTGCTTGCACAAAAAAAAAAAAAAAACATTTCATCACTCAGCCTTCTGTGTGCATAATTACGCACTGTGTAATTGCATGCTCCATGCGCAGGAGTGCACCGGAGAAAGATCTCTGGTGAGGAAAAAAAGGCTGAGATAGCAGACTTGCTGCTGTGAATAGGAACAACGGAGGATACGAATTGTAACAGTGTAACGATAAACAGAGCAGACCAACAGCTCCTCAGGATGAACCGGTTAATAACAATAAAATCAGTAGTCATGAACATGTGGCTAATAATAAATATCTCACACTGCGACTGCATGCAGGCAGGTGTGAGCTCAAAAGTGAGGCTCCATGAAACAAATAATCATTCTGTCAGAACCCTGAGAACAGAATGGGTCATGGAGAAAGTAGAAACATAATGTAGATAAAAACTGTCAATAGAGGCCACTTAGTGGAAGCCAGTCTGTCCCTCAAAAACAAGTTTAAACATGTCCCTCAGACATGTCCAGACATGCTCTTGTTCAGGCCCGGATAATGGGAAACAGATGCTGGAGAAAGACACACACACACATACACACATGTACATACACACTCGAGCACACACACACTCACACGTACAAATGCAGGCAGTTACACTTAGACACACACACACTCACACACTCTCACACTACACAAACACACACATGCACGTACACACTCAAGCACATATACGCAAGCGGGAGAAATGGGGAGAGAGGGAAAAGTGAAGGATGGAGAACATTTCCCTCAGCTGAACCTGTTGTATTTTACATATAGATATATGATTTGTTTATTACAAGGGACTCAAGTAAAAATAATCAAGTTGACGATGTAATCTTTTGTGATTCTAAAATGCACTCTGTATTGTTTTATAATGTTAAGAGTTTAAGAAGGAAGTAAAGCGTGTTCTCAGAAAATGTTTTCAGAAGCACTGTGCGAGCAATGAGGAGAGAGTATTTCACAATAATGGACCTTAAAACAGCTCCAAGCAAAACCAAGACCCTTATAAGGTAAATAAAGAGAAAAACAGCTCAAAAGTTGAATCAGACAAGTCCGGACAAGAACCGGGCAGAATAAAGTTACACCCAGATTTTTATATGTATGAGTGTGAGGTAACCATCTTCTGTAGACATGCATGAAAGTACTGCGTCAAATCCGACCCAAAAGGTGGGATTGAACGTTGGCATGATGTTTAGGAGGTGTTACCCAGCACTAGCTCTATAAATATAGATGACTCTGTGAAACTGGGGCTGTTGGACTACTGAAGCGTGTGGATGTACAGGACAAGTCTTGGACGGTTCCAGCTGAGGAAGAACTGGGGCAGATCCGATGGAAAGGCTTCGTTTGGAGTCATTTTCCTCCTCAGCCTAGATTATTATTTGAACCCTTTTCTTCAAATTCTGACCAGCTGTGGGACCAGGGACGGACTCATTCAGGTGTGAGTGAGGAAATCTGCTCCTTACTGAGCCGGAATTTTCAGGAATTCCACCAAAAAGCTATGGTAAGGAGACGTCTCACAGATATTGTCCTTTATCAAAATTTATCTCAGTTCAGAGCGGTAGCTTACAAAATTGCAAGCAGAAAGATCAATTATATTTTAAATTTGATTGCTTGGAGTTGTCAAATGTTGGTTAATGTGGTGAGAGATAACATATTAGGGCAGGTAGTGAGTGTGGGGAGACTGTGGAGGTTTTGGAGCGCTTGAGTGAGTCAGGACACCTAAGGACTCCTAAGGCGTGGCCGGCCAGAAGGAAAATATCTGAGGCTGAACGGAGCAAGCCTATAGCTATCCTCCAGCTCCCCACAGGAACAGAGAACTACTTTGCCCAGGAAAGACCAACCTCTGGAATATAACTGAAATTCTGAGTTTTAATCACTATGTATCCTCTCTGTAATCAAATGTAATCACTATGTTGGATTGTGCATACCACTGTTTCCCCTGTAAAATCATTGATTAAAGCAAAGCAAAACGTAAAATTTTGGATTCTTATTTCAACACCCCTTTGTTCATGAAAGTGGAAAACTTGGTTCAATGAAACAACAGAAGCACGGGAGGTTTTTAAAGGTTTCGTAGCTTTGATTATAAAACAACATCCAAGAATCTTACACCTAGATTCTAAACAAAGCTAGGTCGGATAACAATTACAACGCTAAATTATGAGATGAACAACCGTTAACGTGCACTTCCTTGTCTGCCAAACGTCCCTGCTCCTGCTGCTTGGTCGGGCGAGACACGAGGTGAGATTTTGGGTGTAGTGCACGGATAGGAGGTTGTTAACAATTTGGGTGAATCATCTCAACACAGTCTTAGACTAAAATCAATCAACCTTTATTTATACAGGTAAATCCCATTGAGCCTCGAGGACTCATTTACAAGAGAGACCTGATTTCAACAAAGAAAGATGACAACAATGGACAACAGCAACAACAATAAGCAATTATAAAAACTCATACTACAGTTTTTTTTTTTTTTTTTTTAACAAATAGGATGGCTAAAAGGAAAAAGGTAACAAAACCAAAAAAACAGCTAGATTCCAAGACAAATGTATAAAACTAAAAACAGGAACATGTCAGCATTGGACCCTGCCAGGAGTCCAACAGATTCTTAAAGCCACTTAGAGAGGTCAAGGTCGAGAGCTTCAAATCTTTTTGTAAGATATTCCAGGAAACAGGAGCGGAGTAGGAGAAGGCCCTTTTGCCTAGTTCAGTCCTCACTGAGGGAACACTGCAGGTAATAATGTCCTGAGAGCGCACTCCGTAGCTGCACTCACGCAGAGACATGTAGGAGGAGATGTATGAAGGCAGCAGACCAAGAAGTGATTTAAAGATGAAAATGTACCAGTGAGAGAGTCTGCGTGAAGTTAATGATGTCCAGTTAACCAGTGAATACAGGGTGCAGTGGTGGGTACGATAATCACAGCCAGTTATGAATCTTAGTGCACCATGATAGACAGCATCCAACATCTGCAGGGTTCTTGTAGGAGCGTTCATGTAAATAATATCACCAAAATCAATTGAGGGAAGGAAAGTCACAGATACAAGGCGTTTTCTAGCATTCAGGGTTAGACAGGATCTGTTTCTGAAAAAGAAACCCAGTTTAATTTTCAGTTTCTTTACCAAGTTTTCCACATGGAGCTTAAAAGAAAGATGTGAGTCGACCAAGATACCCAAATATTTATAGGAATCAACAAACTCAATGGGGACACCATTTGAGGATAAAATCGGAGGAAGAACTGCTGGGACCAACTTCCTATTTGAAAAAAGCATCCCTTTGGTTTTTTCGGCATTTAGGACAAGTTTGAGGTGAAACAAATCAGTCTGGATGTAGTTAAATGCAGATTTCAGAAGCTGGAAAGCCTTAGCAACAGTTTTAGCTCAACAATAAACAACTGTGTCATCAGCATAGAAATGTATGGATGCATTAGGGATGTTTTTACCTACATTATGTATGTAGATTGTAAAGAGGGTGGGTCCTAAGACTGAGCCTTGTGGTACACCATTGTTGACTGTTAAATAACTGGAGGAAGTACCATTATGTTGAACAAATTGCCTCCGGTCTGAAAGATAGTTAGAGAACCAACCAATGGTGTGATCTGAGAAACCGATTTCTGAGAGTTTATGACACAAGATGTTATGATCCACAGTGTCAAAAGCTTTAGACAGGTCTAAGAAAAGTGCAGCACAATAATCCTTAGCATCCAGTGCTTCAACAACGTCGTTAAGAACCTTCAGTGAAGCAGTGGTTGTGCTGTGTTGTTTCCTGAAACCAGATTGATGTGGAGGTAAGATGTTAAATGAGTCCAGGTAATTTTTGATTTGAGAGTTTATCAGTTTTTCTAGAACCTTGGCTAAAATGCAGAGTTTAGAGATTGGTCGATAGTTGTTCAGTGAGGTGGGGTCACCTCCCTTCAGCAAAGGAAGAACAAAGGCTGTTTTCCAAGTGTCTGGGATGGAGTTTTGTCTTATGGAGAGATTGAAGATGTGGGTCACAGGGACTGTGATGATATGAGCAGCCAGCCTTAAGAAATAAGGTGGAAGTTCATCTGGACCTGCAGATTTTTTAGGATCAAGATCTTTTAACAGTTTATTGACCTCACTGACTGAGAATGGAGAAAAAGAGAAGGTGTGATTAACTGAGGATTGACTTGTAGGAGGGATTTGATTTGTAGAAGTTTGGTTATTAAGTGAAGTGGCTGATTTTCCATTAGTTACTGTGTCAAATAAAGAACCAGAAGCAACAAAATGTTTGTTGAGACAGTTCAGGATCTCGTGCTTATTTGACACAGGAGCAGAGTTAACGAGAAGTTGTGATGGGAGGTCAGATGATTGGGGGGTGCCTGAGAGAGATTTAATTGTTTTCCAGAATCTGTTAGGGTCATTTAGATTTTTGGAGGTCTGAGATAAGAAATAGTTTCGTTTTGCTGCTTTGACAGAAGTTGTACATTTATTCCTCATCTGTCGAAAACTCAACCAATCAGTGTCTGAGTCAGATTTTCTCGCTGCGGCCCAAAGATGATCTCTCCTGTGCAGGAGGTCAGCTAGCTCTGGAGTAAACCAGGGGCTGTCTCGTCCCTTTATTCTGAACTGACGAAAAGGAGCATGTAAGTTCAGGAAATAAATGAAATTATTATGGAAATAGTTCCAAGCAGAGTTCACGTCATCAGTTAACAGAATACGATGCCAGTCAAAGTGAGACAGATCCCAGAGGAATGACTGTTCACAGAAATGTTTCAGATCCCTTTTTTTAATTAATCTGGGCTTAGAAGGTGGAAGTTTACTATTTCTTAAAGCCGCTGTCACACAATGATCACTCAAAAGATCAGCGAATACACCTGTACCAGGGAATTTGTGAGGCATATTAGTTAGAAACAGGTCTAAGATGGAGGAATTGTCAGGATGGCTTTTATTTAATCTGGTGGGGGAGACGATCAGTTGGGTTAAATTAAAAGACAAGCAACATTCCTTGAATTTGTCACAGAGGGGGGTCGACTTACACCAATCAATGTTGAGATCTCCTGCCAAAAAGATCTCTTTGAATTTTAAATTACCAAGGAATTCCTTAATGGCATTTAATGCTTCAGGTGAAGCTGTGGGGGGGCGGTAGCAGCAGACTACAGTTAAAACCTGGCCTCCATTCAAGGTGATGTTTACAGATAAGGCTTCAAACTGGTTTGGAATTGTTTTGAAAGTCACAAGACTTGAAACCAGAGTGTCTCTAATGTAAATAATGACTCCACCCCCCCTTTTTTGACGATCACAGCGGTAGATGTTAAACCCATTGATTGCCACGTCATTATTCATTACAGATTTGTTGAGCCAGGACTCAGAAATAAAGATAACATCTGCCCCAGAAGAACTGACCAGGATTTTCACAGCATCAAGTTTTTTCAGAAGGCTACGAGCGTTTACATGCAGGAAATGGAGCCCAGAGGCGTTTTTAAAGTCATTTGGTGTGCTGTAATTAGTGGGGGGTCCAGGATTAGGTTGAATTCCTGAGAGCAATAACAACATTATTATCAGACATTTTCTTGAGTTTTTTGTGACTGATGTGTAATTACAAGAGTTAACAGTGTGACAATTAGCCCCCATAATCGAACCATGAGAAACATTAATGAAGACGCGATCATTCAGAACCTAAAAACAGTGAAAGTTGCAGTGATGGACAGATTCAGGTGTATTAACAAGATTCAGTGACTCCAGATAATCTGAGAACTGAAAACAGTGACAGTAATATGAATGATGCAGAAAAGATTCAGACCATAAAATGTCACAGTTCAAATGGGCAAACAAACCCGACGAGGTGGCCCAACTGCAGTTTAAGTCAGGCTGAGGGGGGCTCCGGCCCCCCTGTGAAGATGGATGGATGGATGGATGGATGCTCCCATGAGAAACAGAAGCTGGGTCCAGAATCAACAGGCCGAAACAGAAACTGAAAATTCGCAGCAAATAGCAGAGCGAGCTGCCAGAAAATCCTCCTGAAGTGAAAGGCATGGTCCAAGATCGTTTCAGGTCAACAGGGGCCAACAACGTGATCCGGAATAAAATTAATTATTATCCAGGTGAGTTTGGATGGAGGCCTGCAGCAGCTCCGATACAAACTCCGAACTTCTCTCGAGCACCACGCAGCCCTGCTCCTCCACGCTGCTCCTCCACGCTGCTCCTCCACGCTGCTCCTCCGCTTCTCAGCACCCGACAGCACCGGGCACCCCCGGTGAAAAGCGAGACTGACCAGAGAGGCTGAGGCTGAAGTCGGCAACTGGTCCGGTCCGGTTCTGCTCCAGTTCGGCTCCGGCCCTCCAAGCACGAGAGACGAAGAGGCTGAAGATATCCCTGGCCCGGTTCTGCTCCGGTCCGGCGGCCCAGTCCGGCGGGCGGTTCTGCTCCGGTCCGGCAGCCCGGCGGCGCGGTTCTGCTCCGGTCCGGCGGCGCTTCAAAGCACCGGAGCGTCTCCTCCAGGTGAACACAACGACTCCACGGAGGTGGATCGTCTTTCAGTAAAAGTAACGGGCTGCTCACTGAAGCTGAGACCGGCTCTGTAGAAGACGAATTTCCCCACAGCCACCTCGATTCGGTTCTGGTCCAATTCGAGGGTCACAGGTACACTTCCCCCACACCTATGGAAACACCACGAGGGCCAGTCCAGCTGAAAACCAGCGAAATACCACCCGGCGATATTTGTCGGAACCAGGTAGAACCACAAAGGTCCAGATAAGAGTTCGTTGAGGTCCAGGGAGAGAGAGAAAAAACACCGGACCTTCGTGCGTCGACTCCCCAGCTCGAGGGGTCACCTGGCTGGCAGGGTGCGCTCAGAGTGACCGATGGGGGGGGAGCGGCCGATCGGTCCAGGGCCAAAATATTATTATTTTTTTTTTTTTGGACGGTCCCGTCCGGCTCTCTGAGTCACTGAACACCGAATTCGGTTGGAAGGAGGACCAACTTTAGTCCGGTTCGAAAAACGGGTCAGTTTGATGATAAAAGACTGCAGAGAAGCCGGAGGGAGCTGCTGTCCATCAGCTCGCCGATACCTGAGCCTTATAAGTAGTTTCAGACCCCTTGGAGGAGTAGGCTGCAGTGAGGGCGTGGCACATGTCCTGTGTCTACCTCACTAGGGCAAGCGAAACAAAATGAATAATTGAACGTCGATGACCAGGCAGCCGCCATACAAATATCCTCCACTGTCATCCCTCCATGCAGAGCCATGGAGGATGAAAACCCTCTGGTGGAATGCACTGAGATTCTCTGGAGGATGCAGTCCAGATGAATTGTAAACTTCAGAAATAGCCCCAAACAACCAGTGTGAGAGGTGCTGGGTGGATAGTTTAAGCCCTGAAGAACTGTCCCAGTAATGCACGAACATACGCTGAAAATGGCGCAGTACGGCCGTGTGCCCCACGTAACATGAAAAATGTGCGATTGGGACAGAAGGAGGTAAGATGTTGCTTCCTCCTCAGAGTTAAGAGGAAGAGGATAAAAACCCATCCAAGGTTATCACTCTCGATCTGAATGAGCTTGTGATGCTTTTCAGAGCAGGGTTAAAACGCAGTACAGCTGAACTGCCGTCAGCTTGAATTCTGAGACATGAGGGAGCAACAGAGAGAGCAGATAATCACTCACTCTCGTTGCCGACGTCAGAACTAACAGCAGGGCTGTTTTAATTATAGAATTTAAGTGAAATCTGATCTAAAAGCTTAGAATGAGCTTTGATCAGAGCGTGCAGGACCATCATTAGGTCTCACTGTGAAGCTAGTGGACGTGACACCGGTCTGTGTCTCCATACACCTTTCAGGAAACGCTTCAACAACGGGTGATTAAGAACTGTTCTGTCACTGAAGCTCTTGTGACAGGAAGAAATAGCTGCAACATAAGTTTTAATTGTGCTGAACGCTAGAGCTCTGTCCATCAGCTGCAGCAGAAAGGACAGCATGCCACCTAGTGGACATAAGACGGCCTCCATGCCTTTCTCTGCACACCAGTGCTGAAAAACTGTCCACTTCATGTGTACAGCGTTGTAGTGGAAGCAGCTCGTGTGCGCTGAACGTACGCACCACATCCTGTGGGAGGCCCATCTTTTCTAAATGGATCTGTTCAGCGGACAGACCCAAAGATGCTGACCTATTGCTGGACAACTCCTGATCGCTCTTCCTGCCTGGAGGAGAGTGCCCCCACCACAGCAGTTCCCACAGCTGACCCGATATCAGTCACTACAGATTCGGGAACCATATCCATATGGAGCGCATATGCATTGGGGAGCTACGAGGATGACTGACGATTATTCCTCTCGGACCTGGTCCAGGGTTTGTAATATCGGCAGGACTGGAGGGAACGCATAAAGGAGCATTTTTGGCCATGGGCTGTGAGCGAAGGCGTCCACTCCTAACGGTGGGTCATCTTGTGGGCTCACTGAGAACCATAATTTACACTGGGCGTTCTCCCATGTGGCGGACAGATCCACTGCTGGTTGGCCAAATCTGCTCCAAAATCCAAGAAATCAAATCGGGGTGGAGGCTCCAGTCTCTATGGCGGGGACCGCCCCTCGACATGATATCTGCTCACTTGTTCAGGACGCTGGGAATGTACACTTCTCTGATGGAGAGAAGGTTTGTGTGTGCCCAACACAACGGCTGTTTCGCGAGGCATAACAGTTGGGCTGAGTGCACGTCTCCCTGACGGTTTATGTAAACTGTTGTCACTTGTTGTCTGTGTGGCTCAGAACATGCTGACCCTACAGCAGGGGGCAAATGCTGAGTCACGTTTCAGACCGTGAAACATTCTAGCACATTATGTAAAGCGACATGTGGTCCAGCCACTGTGCTCCCACTCCTTGGGACATACACATTCCTCCCAGCTTGACAGGAACACGTCTGTGAAAACTGAGACATGTGACGTAGGCCTGCTGATGAGAACTCCCTCTGACAGAATGAGAGGGTTTCCCCAGTGATTCAGATCGGTTCTCACAGAGGGGGGCACAAAGCTAATCCACCTCTTCTGGCACACAGGATCTATGCGCAGGTGGGTGAACCATCTCTGAAGGTGTCTCATGTGAAGTAGGCCCAGCGGAACCACATGTGGGCCGCTGACATTGTCCCAGGAGTCGCATGACAGGCAGAACTGTCACTATGCTGCAGGGTTTGACACGACGGAGCTGGGTTTGACACGGAGGAGCTGAGCTGATAGAGCTTCGGCTCTCAGCTGTGATAAACGGGCTCTCATTGTAGTTGAGTTAGCTCCACTTCCAGATAAACAATCATCTGGGACGGACAAACAGAAGCTTTTCCCAGTTTATAGAAACCCCAGGATTAGCAGGTGGAACACTAACGTTTTGGTCTGTGTGACAGCTTTCTAACTGGACCGAGCTAATAAGAGCAGATCGTCCAGATAAAAAGAATTCTCATTCTTACCATGTGTAATGACTGCAGAGCTGTCTCCACACATTTCGAGAACGTGCATGGGGTGTTTCAGAATGATGGAAATGTGAAAATATGCGCTCTTCAGATCTATTGAGGTGAAAACCAGTCATTCTGGTGAAGTTCTCCAGCAGCTGTTTGTCCGCCTGTGGAATTGTCTCCCCATGATCGAATTGCTGAACATGAACAGGTCAACAATGGGTCTCATCCCTCCGTTTTTTCTCAGAACCAGGAAGTAGTGGGAGGAAACCCCCTTAATTTTTCTCTCCATTGAGAACTTTGGAAATCACGTTTTTTTGTCAGAAATTCCTGAAGTTTTGAATGGGGAGACGAGCTCTGTTCTGGAGAAGACAGAACTGTCTCTATAATCCCTCTGAACGGTGGGGGCTGAGCTGCGAACTGCAGCATGTAACCCCTTCTGATCAGACAGTCCGTCCATCTGTCTAGGGAACACACTCGCTGCCACTCTGAGTAACGCTTGGAGAGCGGGCACGCATTTGTGTTGTGTCATGTTTCTCTTGAACGTCAACCAGACTAAAAATCCTTACTGCCATCACTCGCTCCAGAGATTCTCCGGGGGGAACCCAAGGAGGGCTCCGACAGAAAAAAGGGCTGTATGTGTGCCTCTGTGCTGAGCCCAGGCTACGGTCTCACATAGAGCTGAGGTGAGCAGGCGTGCACTGAGAGGAGGCATGAGCGCTTACTGAGTGAGTCTCCGTTTCGGTGGAGGCTGCAACTGTTGTGGAGAAAACATGTTTACTCCCGCTGCGCTGAGTGGGCAGAAAACATCAGAAATTAAAAACGGGCTCTGGCTGAAAACGAGAGATTTTACCGGACTCGGTCTGCTGAAAAAACATTTTAGCTGACGTGGCAGATGAGTGTTTTGTGATATTCACTGAACTGCAGTGCCATTTAAAACACTGTTTATAGGTTACTGGCTCTGTCTGTGTGGGGAATGTGTGAAGAGAGGCAGCGGTGAGCTCAGCTGATCTGACAGTCTCAAATGAAAAAACTTTACTTCAAGAGGCGTTTCTGTTTTATATCAAAAAACATACATCATCCAAAAAAAAACCCACATACCATCCCCTCAAGGATCTGTTTTCTGGTAGAGGGGACTGGCGGAGGAGCGGGGCGTGAAGTCGCTGCCGCAGCTGTGTAACACCTCTGCTGCTGTTGCTAGCCACGGTGGTCCCTCCAGCAGCCGGAGGGGTGAGAGGAGGACTGTGACGTCACCAGATGGTGTACAGTCTCTGAGACCTCCTCGGACCTCTGCGATTTCTCAGGGATGGTCCTGAAGTTGGCCTCGAACAGCACCTCTGGGGTGATGAGACCCTCCAGCAGGTCTATCTGCAGCCTCCCGGACAAGGATAGCGAGGGGCAGAGCCAAGTGGTCCTCTGGATCATGTTCATCCAGGTGGCAATGTGGGACAGGCAGACCGCAGAGGTGGCACATGTTTAATATGACATCAGCAGCTTTACAGAGTGAGCTTTTTGTCTCCTCCAGCAGGTCTGCTTCCTCCAGCCTCTTAGAGATGCTGTAGGCCAGCAGGGCGACGTTGTTGTTCGCTGTAGCCGGCTAGAATGTGCACTGGTGAGCTCAGTTGGAGACCTTGTCACCATCTGGTCATGCTTCCCTGGAGGGACAGGTTGCTGGTCCATCCTGTAAGCTTTTGACCCAAGTGTCACTGCCAGGCTTGGCTCTAGGGGGGAGGACCGAGGGAAAAAACACAGATCGGTAAAACCCTCCACTCTGGAGATGGAGGCGAAGGTGGAGACGAATGTCTTCAGCTTGCCGGGCCCAGCTGCGGCCTCGTTCCAGTGTGAAATCACAGCTGGACATCAAGGCCAGATGGGGTCAGGGCGACGAGCTGGGGTGGAGCCAACCTTGCTGTCAGATCCTCCAATCAGGGCGGAGGGAGGCAAGGGACAGAAAGTCCCTTGTGTTAACATCCTCCTGGATTATGCCGGGCAGCTCCGAGAGGAGGGCGCTGACGGCTGGGAGCGGTGTGGTCGCTGACGTGGGAAGATCTGAGGTGGCTGAGCATCCGCTCGGCCACTCATCTTCCGTCACTACGCTCTCTAGGAGGGAAGGGGCAGCTCCACATCGCCTTTCTCGGCGGAATCATTCGATTAACTGCATGACTCTGCGTCAACGAAGGCTGTGGCATCATCCCGCACATAGCGTCCCGCCACAGAAAAAAAAAACACTCAGCGGAGCTGCTGCCAACAACGCCTTTTTCGAGGGAATCATCCGATTCACCTCGAGAAAAAAACACGTTAAAAAAGGCGGTGGCATCATCCAGTGAGTAGCGGCCCTCCATGGAAAAACATTCAGGGGGGCTGCTACTAACATCGTCTTTTTGAGGAAATCATTTGATTACCACAAGGAAAAAACACATTAGAAAAGGCAGTGGCGTTGTCCAGCGGGTAGCGGCCCTCCACGGAAAAACATTCAGTGGGGCTGCTGCTAACATCACCTTATTCGAGGAAATCATTCGATTACCGCAGAGAAAAAAACGTAAGAAAAGGCAGTGGCATTGTCCAGCGGGTAGCGGCCCGCCACGGAAAAGCACTCCTCGGCGCTTACCTTGAACAAGGCTGCTCGTCTTCTTCTCCTCGGGAAGGAAGAGCTCACCGGGACGGCAGGAGGTTGGCGTGGCGGAGACCCAAGCATCCTTAGCAAAGGTTGTGCCGGTCAAAGCTGGACAACTTTTCCTTCTTCATTCTTCTGACAGTGCTAGCTAGCTGGCTGAAGAAAAAATGGGAGCCGATTACCCGGTCTCACCGTAATTTATATGGACCGGGGGTGAGGCCCACACAGCAGGTGGGTGTGGACTAAAGTTTTCAGTGCTGCACTGCGCGCCTAGGGATAAACCCACTAGGGACAGTCTTAAAGGGCGAAGACTATATGAAATAGAACATCCATCCATTATTTTTTACCCGCTTATTCCATTTTGGGTCACGGGGGTCGCTGGCGCTCATCTCCAGCAATCACTGTGTGAGAGGCGAGGTATCCCCTGGACAGGTTGCAAGTCCATCACAGGGACACATAGAGACAAACGAGACAAACAACCATTCACTTTCTCACTCACCTAGGGACAACTGAAAGTGTTTTCAACATCATGTGTGAACATGACTTATTCTGTAATTGTTTTTTGTTCAAATTTATGAGCTTGTTTGGGGACAATCGTCGTTTGTGCCCTGCAGGAGAGAGATCCTGCCCCCCCTCCCCCCCACTGTGAATGTCACAAACTTTGACTCAAAGTGAACTTTTTATTTTACTGAAGTAGATGTTTATAGTAGAATTCTTCCTTGTCCATGAGTCAAATCTTTAACAGCATATTTATGGCATACTTGAGTATGAACACCGTATTTTAGTTATCTTCAAACTCTGCTCATTTTATCTGCAGGTAGAAATAAACCATCGACTGCACCTGGTATATTATTATCATCGTTATTATTATTATTATTAAATATTATTAAACCAGCCACTAGGGAGCACAAGCCAATGTATCTCTTATGCTAATCCCAAGCTCGGATAAATGGTGAGGATGGTGTCAGGAAGGGCATCCAACAGAAAACACCTTTGCCAAAATTATAATGCAAGTTCATCTAAGCGAAACCACACGGGATCAGACTACGAGGAGGGAAACGTGTCAGGAGACTGAGGGAAAAGAGGAAAGTCAATAATGTAGGACTGAGGGCTGCAACTCTAAATGTAGGGACAATGAGAGGAAAAGGTAAAGAGCTGACTGACTTGATGCAGAGAAGGAAAGCAAATGTTTTATGTGTCCAAGAGACCAAGTGGAAGTGCAGCAAGGCTCAAAGCATTGGAGCAGGGAACTGTTTTACCATGGTGTGGATGGAAAGAGAAATGGAGTAGAGGTGGTCCTGAAGGAGGAGTTGATAAAAAATGTAATAGAGGTGAAAAGAGTGTCAGATAGAGATTTGTCTGAAGATAGAAGTAGAAGGTCTGATGCTAAACGTTGTCAGTGGATATGCTCCACAGGTTGGATGTGATGGGGAAGAGAAAGATACATTTTGGAAAGATCTGGATGAAGTGATAGAGAGTATTCCCAGGGAGGAGAGAGTGGTGATGGGAGCAGACCTGAATGGACATGTTGGTGAAGGAAACTGAGGGGATGAGGAAGTGATGGGTAAGTTTGGTGTCAAGGAAAGAAAACAGGAAGGACAGATGGTGGTGGATTTTGCCAAGAAAATGGAAATGACTGTAGTCAACATCTATTTCTAAAAGAGGGAGGAACATAGAGTGACCTATAAGAGTGGAGGAAGGAGTACACAGGTCGAATACATTCTGTGTAGAAGAGGAAACCTGAGGGAGATTGGGGACTGTAAGGTTGTGGCAGGGGAGAGCATGGCCAGACAGCATCGGATGGTTGTGTGCAGAATGACTGTTGTTGTGAAGAAGAGAAAAAGAATCAAATCAGAGAAGAAGACCAAATGGTGGAAGAAGAAGAAGGAAGAATGTTGTGAGAAATTCAGCGAGGAGCTGTTAAAGGCTCTGGGAGGTAAGAAAGAGCTTCCAAATGACTGGACAACTACAGCAACAGTAATTAGAGAGACAGGTAGGAAGGTACTTGGTGTGTCATCTGGACAGAGAATGGATGATAAGGAAACCTGGTGGTGGTTTTTGACTCAAATATTAAATGGCATATTTGATGGTGAGAAAATGCCTGAGGAATGGAGAAGAACTGTGCTGGTGTCCATTTTTAAAAACAACGATGATGTACAGAGTTGTAGCAACTACAGGGGAATTAAGTTGATGAGTCATATGATGAAGATCTGGGAGAGAGTTCAGGAAGCAAGACTTAGACGAGAGGTGACTGTGAGCAGCAGTATGGTTTCATGCCAAGAAAGAGCACCACAGACTCCATATTTGCTTTGAGGATACTGATGAAGCCATCAGAGAGGGTCAGAATGAACTCAATTGTTTCTTTGTGGACTTAGAAAAAGCATATGGCAGAGTGCCGAGGGAGGACGTGTGGTATTGTATGAGAAAATCTGGAGTAGCAGAGAAGTATGTTAGACTGGTACAGGACATGTATGAGGACATCAGGACAGTGGTGAGATGTGCTGTTGGAGTGAGTAGCTTCAAGGTGGAAGTGGGACTGCATTAAGGATTGGCTCTGAGCCCCTTCTTGTTTGCTCTGGTGATGGACTGACTAACAGATGAGGTCAGGCCAGAATACCCATGCACTATGATGTTTGTAGATGACATTGTGATCTGTGGTGAGAACAGGGAACAGGTGGAAGAGAACTTAAAGTGGTAGAGGTATGCACTTGAAAGAAGAGGAATTAAAGTCAGCCGTAGTAAGACAGAGTACATGTGTGTGAATGAGAGAAAGGCCGGTGAAACAGTGAAGCTACAAGGAGCAGAGGTCACAAAGGTGCTGGGCTTCAGGCACTTGAGGTCCACTGTCCAGGAAAATGGGGAGTGTGGTAAAGAGGTGAAAAAGTGAGTCCAGGCAGGATGGAGTGATTGAGAAAAGTTTCAGGAGTGATTTGTGACAAAAGGTTGTCAGCAAAGGTCAAAGGAAAAGTTTACAAGACATCAAAGTTCATGCTCAATAATTCAGGTATAAATTCAACAATGTTCAGTCAGATCATCCGGATGGTTTCTTTAGTTGCTGAGACAAAATGTCTCATGAACTTTTAAAAGACATTTGTGAGACCAGCTATGTTGTATGGTCTGGAGACAGCGGCATTGACAAAAAGACAGGAGAAAGAATGATAAACGGACTGCACTTATATAACATCTTTCTGTCTTACTGAGATACTCAAAGAGCTTTAGACTACAATATGTGCCTCATTTACCCATTCATACAACACTCTACTATATATATATACAAAGCTAATTGAACAAATATTCTAAAGAGACTAATCAGTGCTTTATCACATTCATACACCAATGGGACACACATCAGAGGCAATGAGGGGTTCAGTGTCTTGCCCAGGGACACTTTGGCATGTGACTGCTGGTTGAATCGAACCCCCAACTCTTGCATTGGAGGACGACTGCTCTAACTCAGGTACAGACGCCCAAAGAAAGAACTGCAAGTATTCAAGATGTTGAGGTTCTCCTTAGGAGTGACATGGATGGATAAGATTAGGAATGAGATCATCAGAGGTACAGCACAGGATAAACAACTGGGCGATAAAGTTAGAGAGGCCAGACTGAGATGGTTTGGACATGTCCAGAAAAGGGACCGTGGGTATATTGGTAGAAGGATGTTATAAATGCAGCTGCCAGGAAAAAGACAAAGAGGAGATATATGGATGTAGTTAGAGAGGACATGGAGGTAGTTGGGGTGAAGACAGAGGATGCATAGGACAGAGTGAGATGGAGGAGGATGACTCGCTATGGTGACCCCTGAAGAGGGAAAAGCCAAAAGAAGAAGAAGAAAATTATTAAATACTATTTTAATTGTTACTGTATTATTATTATTATTATTATTATTATTGTTATTATTGTTGTTATTGATTATTGGTGATAATAATGATAATAATAATAATAGTAATAATAATGACAACATTGTTATTATTATTATTATTATCATTATTATATTATCATTAATATTATCATCATCATTATCATTTTCTCAAGTGGAGTAGTTCAAATATCTTGGGGTTTTGTTCACAAGTGAGAGAAGAATGGAGCGTGAGATTGACAGACGGATTGGTGCAGCATCTGCAGTATTACAGACTCTGTACCGGTCTGTTGTGGTGAAGAGAGAGCTGAGCTGTAAGGCAAAGCTCTCCCTTTACTTATTCTATGTTACTACCCTCACCTATGGTCATGAGCTCTGGGTAGGGACCGAAAGAATGATATCGCAGATACAGGTGGTTAAAATGAGTTTCCTCTGCAGGGTATCTGGACTCTCCCTTAGAGACAGGGTGAGAAGTTTAGTTATCCAGGAGAGACTCAGAGTAGAACCGCTACTCCTCCACATCGAGAGGAACCAGTTGAGGTGGTTCGGGCATCTGGTAAGGATGCCCCTTGGGAGCCTCCCTAGGGAGGTGCTTCAGGTATGTCTGGGAGGAGACCCTGGGGAAGACCCAGGACGCGCTGGAGAAATTATGTCTCTCAGTTGGCCTGGAAACGCCTCGGAATTCTCACAAAAGAGCTGGAAGAGGTGGCTGTGGAAAGAGATGTCTGGGCCTCCTTGCTCAAGCTGCTGCCACCACGACCCAACTTCGGAATAAGCGAAAGATAATGGATGGATTCTCATTACTATTATTATTACTATTATTATTACAACAAAGTCCATGCTCAATAATCCAGGTATACAATCCAACATTTTTCAGTCAGGTCATCTGGACAGTTTCTTTTTTTGTGCTGAAACGTTTCGCCTTCGATCCGGAAGGCTTCATCAGTCAAGGAAACACACAACAAAACTGATTCTTCCCCCAACAGCTTACTCCAAAGTGGAACAAACCAGTTCTGCTTGTGATTAGATGGTCTCTTTGGTATGCCACTCCTCCATTGCTGGCCCTCTTCCTTGTTGACAGTCTTGTCAAACTGGTATTATTATTACACCATTCACCACTTGCTCTTGAAGAGATTGGACGCCTTTCCCCTCCTCTCCCTCCTCTGCTTTGCTTTGCTTCACTGTCCTGTCTGTGAAACTGCTTCTGAGCCTCTTTCTACATATCTTCCGAACCATAATTTTGTGGATCTGGTCAGTTAGGGTGCATTCACACCAGCCCTGTTTAAGCCACTTTAATCAAATTCCAGCTCGTTTTCCTAGAAATTCTGGTTCGTTTGGGGAGGTGTGAACGCGCCATTGAACTCTGTCATGGAACAAAAAGGCAAACTCTAGCCCGGGCTAAAACCTAGGTCTCGGTCCGGTAGAAGAGAACTCCAGCGCGGTTTCAGTACAGTGTGAATGTAAACAGACCGAGCCCCGCTCCACAAGCAAAAAGTGGAGTACAGCACAGGGCAAACAAACACGTATTTCTCTTACCTTATATGGAGCTGTCAGCTGCCTTGTGTGAAAAACAATATTCTCAATGGTCTTCTGCCTCATCTTCTGCTCTTGCTGAGTCCATTTTTGAAAAATGACAAAATATAACTCCTAAAACTGCTAAAACTTGATGCCACTCCGTTTTAGTTTTTACAAACCGGATTCCAAAAAAGTTGGGACACTAAACAAATTGTGAATAAAAACTGAATGCAATGATGTGGAGATGGCAAATGTCAATATTTTATTCGTAATATAACATAGATGACAGATCAAAAGTTTAATCTGAGTAAATGTAACATTTTAAAGGAAAAATATGTTGATTCAAAATTTCACAGTGTCAACAAATCCCAAAAAGTTGGGACAAGTAGCAATAAGTGGCTGGAAAAAGGAAATTGAGCATATAACGAACAGCTGGAAGACAAATTAACACTAATTAGGTCAATTGACAACATGATTGGGTATAAAAAGAGCTTCTCAGAGTGTCAGTGTCTCTCGGGAGCCAAGATGGTAAGAGGATCACCAATTCCACCATTGTTGCGCAGAAAGATAGTGCAGCAACACCAGAATGGTGTTACCCAGCATAAAATAGCAAAGACTTTTAAGTTATCATCATCAACCGTGCATAACATCATCAAAAATTCAGAGAATATGGAACAATCGCTGTGCGTAAGGGTCAAGGCCGTAAAACTCTACTGGATGCTCGTGATCTCCGGGCCCATAAACGTCACTGCACCTCAAACAGGAATGCCACTGTCAAGAAAATACCAGAATGGGTTCAGGAATACTTCCAGAAAGCATTGTCAGTGAACACAATCCACCGTGCCATCCGCCGTTGCCAGCTGAAACTCTACAGTGCAAAGAGGAAGCCATTTCTAAGCAAGCTTCACAAGCTCAGACATTTGCACTGGGCCAGGGGTCATTTAAAATGGAGTGTAGCAAAATGGAAGTCTGTTCTGTGGTAAGATGAGTCACGGTTTTGAAGTTCTTTATGGAACACTGGGACGCCATGTCATTCGGACCAGAGAGGACAAGGATAGCCCAAGTTGTTAACAACGCTCCGTTCAGAAGCCTGCATCATTGATGGTATGGGGTTGCATGAGCACTTGTGGCATGGGCAGCTTGCATGTCTGGAAAGGCACCATTAATGCAGAGAACTATGTTCAAGATGATTGAACAGTTAGAGGCATGTATTAGACATGAATGGGAGAGCATTCCTATCTCTAAACTTGAGAAACTGGTCTCCTCTGTCCCCAGACGTCTGTTGAGTGTTGTAAGAAGAAGGGGGGATGCCACACAGTGGTAAAAATGGACTTGTCCCAACTTTTTGGGATTTGTTGACGCCATGAAATTTGGAAACAACAGATTTTTCCCTTAAAATGATACATTCTCTCAGTTTAAACTTTTGATCTGTGATTTGTGTTCTATTCTGAATAAAATATTAGATGTTGGCACCTCCACATCATTGCATTCAGTTTTTATTCACAATTTGTTTAGTGTCCCAACTTTTTTGGAATCCAGTTTGTATTTACAGAAGAAGAAGAAGTGTCTTCAGAGTTTTTTGTTGTTGTTTCTTTCAGTAGTTCTTGGTGCAGCGCCCCCACAGGCGAATGGGGGGATAGGTTGTTTCAACAGGTTGGCTCGACTGCACAGTGCAGTGTGAATGCAAATGCACCAGCTCAAATGTAAACAAAATGTCATGAATATTGGTCCCCAACTGAACCGAGTCTACCAGACTATCAGGTGTGAAAACAACCTTAGTCTCTCAATGCAATGGACAAAATTTTTGTGACAAGATTCATGCGAGCTGCACTGCCCGGACAACATGTTCTGCTGTAGATCGAAGACATGGAAACTTCATGTAATTGGATTTAGGATAACAGGTTTCCTACTTTTGGAATTGTCTAGTTCCTGGTTTATCAACATACAAAGAAGATGGCCGCAGCTAATCTGGCCTGGTCAGGCTGCCGCCTATGTGAAGGTTTGCTCCATGTCTCGTGCACCCAGACTTTATTGCTTAATGGACTGGATCGCAAATTGGATGCGATTCGTGAGAATCGCAGGCCATATGCGGCCCCTAGGACCAGCTGGCAGGATGGATCAAATCTCAGGGAAAATTCTCAGGCACGGATCAGTGGTGTGTCCACTTAATTTGGAACTTTCGGAATCTACATGAGACCAGCAAAGACTCAAGGCAGATAAAAATTAAAGTTCTGTCTGACTTCAAAAACAAATGTTTATCTGAATTTGGCACCCTTGGCTGGCCTTGCAGGCCACCTTATTTACATGAACCTGGTTTAGGATTTAGTAATCTAAAAAAGTTAAATCTGGTCCTCTGGACATTCAAAAAAACAAAACAAAGCAAATCAACAAAAAATGTAGAAACGTTTCGTCTCTCGTCCGAGAGACTTCCTCAGTCTGAGGTGCTGTATTCAGCTCAGTCTCTTAAATAGCACCTTCTTAGAGTGGATCAACCAGTTTTGCTGCTGACAACCAAAACCAGCTGATCACATGCTCAAGAAGGACCATCAGCCTAACAATGGATCATTAGCACACTGATGGCTGTTTACTGTTCACAGAGGGCTGAGTGATACTAGCAATCACAGCATTGTAAGAGGGGGACA
>NC_056507.1:47238614-47240579 GCF_014905685.2 Nematolebias whitei | reverse complement strand
GTTGAGGGAGTATCAGAGAAACTGAGACGTTTATTTTCTAAACATAACGTCCCAGTGGCTTTTAAACCCCAAAATATATTACGGCAAAGACTGGTTCATCCCAAAGATCCAGTCCTCTGGCACAAACAGAGTAATGTTGTGTATACTGTTCAGTTTCAGGAGGGCTGTGATCAGTCTTACATCGGGGAAACTAAACAGCCTCTGGCCAAAAGGATGGCCCAGAACAGAAGATCAACATCATCAGGCCAGGATTCTGCGGTCTACACTCATCTCAAGGCCAGCGGTCACTCTTTCAAGGATGAAAATGTTCACATCCTGGACAGAGAGGAACGATGGTTTGAGAGAGGAGTAAAGGAGGCCATCTTTGTGAAAAGAAATCGTCCATCATTAAACAGGGGTTGAGGCCTCCGGGTTCAACTGTCCCCCTCTTACAATGCTGTGATTGCTAGTATCACTCAGCCCTCTGTGAACAGTAAACAGCCATCAGGTGCTAATGATCCATGTGATCAGCTGGTTTTGGTTGTCAGCAGCAAACTGGTTGATCCACTCTGAGAAGGTGCTATTTAAGAGACTGAGCTGAATACAGCACCTCAGACTGAGGAAATCTCTTGGATGAGAGACGAAACGTTTCTATATTTTTTTGCTTTGTTTTGTTTTTTGTTTTTTGAATGTCCAGAGGACCAGATTGAACTTTTTTGAATTATGCTGCAGCAATTTCTTCCTGTCACGAGGGCTTCAGTGACAGAACAGTTCTTAATCACTCGTTGATGAAGCGTTCCCTGAAAGGTGTACAGAGACACAGACTGGTGTCGTGTCCACTAGCTCCACAGTGAGACCTAATGATGGTCCTGCACGCTCTGATCAAAACTCATTCTGAGCCTTTAGATCAGGTTTTACTTAAATTTCTGTCATTTAAAACAGCCCTGCTGTTAGCTCTGACGTCGGCAAAGAGAGTGAGTGATTGTCTGCTCTCTCTGTTGCTCCCTCATGTCTCAGTATTCAAGCTGACGGAAGTTCAACTGTACTGCGTCTTAACCCTGCTCTGAAAAGCATCACAAGCTCATTCAAATCTAGAGTGATAACCTTGGATGGGTTTTATCCTCTTCCTCATAATTCTGAGGAGGAAGCAACATCTCACATCCTTCTGTCCCATGCGTGCATTTTTCATGTTACGTGGCGCACACGGCCGCAATGCGCCGCTTTCAGCGTCTGTTTGTGCATTACTGGGACAGCTCTTCAGGACGTCCTCTATCCACCCAGCGCCTCTCACACTGTCGTGTGAGGCTATTTCTGAAGTTTACAGTTCATCTGGACTGGATCCTCCAGAGAATCTCAGCGTATTCCACCAGAGGGTTTTCATCCTCCATGGCTCTGCATGGAGGGATGACAGTGGAGGATATTTGTATGGCGGCTGCCTGGTCGTCGCCATGTTCAATTATTTGTTTTTATCTATGTGATGTTTCTATTTTCTTCATGACCCATTCTGTTCTCAGGGTTCTGACAGAATGATTATTTGTTTCACGGAGCCTCACATTTGAGCTCACACCTGCCTGCAGTCGCAGTGTGAGATATTTATTATTAGCCACAAGTTCATGACTGCTGATTTTATTGTTATTAATCAGTTCATCCTGAGGAGCTGTTGGCCTGCTCTGTTCATCGTTACACTGTTACAATTCGTATCCTCCATTGTTCCTATTCACAGCAGTAGGTCTGCTATCTCAGCCTTTTTTCCTTACCAGAGATCTTCTCCGGTGCACTCCTGCGCATGGAGCACGCAATTATGCAGTGCGTAATAACGCACACAGAAGGCTGAGTGATGAAATGTTTTTTTGTGCAAGCAGGTGCTTCATGTTGTGTCTGAATGGACCCAGTGAGGCATAGACTACATCCTGCTTTGCCTTTAACCCACTAGCAATAGTGTAAGGAACTCTCGTGAGGGTTTGGACCAAGATCACAACACAACAG
>NC_056507.1:47234007-47238604 GCF_014905685.2 Nematolebias whitei | reverse complement strand
GTGAACAGAGTGATAAAGATCAAAATACAGGGACGTGATTCATGACAAATAGTCTTAAGGGGCGAAGCCTATACGAAATAGAATGTTGGTTATGTACTGTAACCCCAGAATCTATGAGTATAGACATAGCCCTTTAAGCTCTGGGCCTCACTGGTTCCTAAATGGCTTTAGAAAAAAGCTATTTGGGAGCCGATTACCCGGTCTCACCGTAATTTATACGGACCGGGGATGAGGCCCACACAGCAGGTGGGCGTGGACTAAAGTTTTCAGTGCTGCACTGCGCACTTAGGGATAAGCCCACTAGCGATAACCTTAAAGGGCTGCGCCTATACTCATAGAATCTGGGGTTACAGTACGTAACAAACGTTTTTGACCTTTGATGAAGCTTAAAACACAAAATAATCTGTCAGGGTTTTAAGAAGGTGGGCATGATTTATTAATGTTTGTTAGAAAAGAAGAACAAGCTGCAGATTCTCCCCATAGAGCCGTCCTTCTCAAATAGTGGGGCGCGCCCCCCTGGGGGGGCCCGGAGCAATGCCAGGGAGGGGCGCATGTGACCCAGGGGAACATTTTGCGGCAGGGATTATGGTTTTTCTTTTCACCATTCTCATTGTGTCAGGATGCGTTCGGCAACTGTTTGCCAAAATCCGTCAACTCTCAGGCTGACTAATAATACAGTTATGAACAAATATGTCTGTCTTGTCGTTTGGGCAGTTATGCTTGAACCATGTCGCTGTGACACCTCCTCAGATGGTGACGCTCTGGACGCTTGTCACCCACGGCACAAATGCAACAGAGAATAAATTCAAACCGAGAGCATTACCTGCACCTTTTCCGCTTTTACTTTAACAATTTTTTTTTTTTAGTTTGTCAAAACACAATTTTTGTGTTTTTTAAATAAATGTTAGGACTCTATTCTTTGCTAACAAGTCCTCCGCTCTGGATGCATTTCAGCCACAGCACGCATGCAACAAAGAGTATAAACTCAAAGCGAGAGCGACACCTGCCCCCTCTTTTCTCTTTCACATTGACAACATTTTTTAATTTCATCGATAATCAAAGCACAAGTTGTATGTTTTTTAAAAATTAGTTATAAAAGCAGAAGTTTAACAAATGTTAGGACTCTATTCTTTGCTAACAAAATATATTTTGTCATTAAACAACTTGTCAGGTTCTTCTCTTGTGAGCGTGTTCCCCTGGATCCCACCCCCACCCCCCAGCCAGCCTGCTCGCTCTTGAGCTCTTTGCAGCTTCCCTACTGTTGCTGCACTGAAGACCAAGTCCAGGTCCAGCTAAAAATGGAGCAGGAGCTGAGAGTTGCAGGATCATGTTTCAAACTCTGCTTCAAAAAGCTGTGCAATCCAAAACGTGCTCAGTGTAGCCATTAATCCTGACTTCCTCATTTTGATTGTTTTATTCATTTTTGTTTTGTAGGTCAGTTGTATATAACACTCCTGACTTAAAATGTTGCTGAGCAATTTGAATTTATTATTATTTATTGATTGTATTTAATTTGATTGTTCAGTATCAAATGGTCAAAAATGTTTACAGTTTAAATAAAGATAGATTTTTTTTAAATTTCAGGCAAATTGATGCACTTTAAGCCTTTTCTGTTACAGACTATAAAACAATGTTAATAATCTTTGTTGTAAGTTGATTTAAATTTATTTCTTTATTTATTTAATGTTAACAAGGACACAATGTTATGCAGAGGTGTACTTATAACAATTTTTTAGACAAATTATACTATTTATAGTCGCAGCGGAGAGTTGAGGGGGCGCGAAATGTTTACTTCTTCCTAGGGGGGGGCGTAACCGAAAATAATTGAGAAGCACTGCCATAGAGCGACTCTGACATCAAACAAAGAAGACCTCATGAAGTTCTGGTATTTGTGTGGACCAGATGATCTCTGTTTCCTTCACTTCAAACTGTCATAAACAGTGTTTTAAAGGTCGAACCTAAGGTTGCAGGCAGGACACTGAATACTCCAAATGTCAAAAATCAATATGATTTATTAAATAAACATACTGACATGGCAGCAAAACTCACATTTACAGGTGATCCTGGGAAATACAGGGAGCAAGGTTGACATGAAGAGACAATGACCGGCTGACAAGGAGTGAGGAACACAGGCTTAAATACACACACTAATGAGGACAATGACAATCAGCTGGGAATGATGACAGGTGGGAGCAGGAAGAACACATTAAGAGGAGACAGGAGGCCAGGACTAATACAGTACCTCCCCCCAAGGACGTCACCTGAAGTCTCCAAGAACCCACCCCAAAAAAATTTGGGTGTGAGGTAACTACCAGGATGGAGGGCGCTAGGGGAACACACTAGGAGAAAAAAACAAAACAATAAACCGACAGGGTGGACCTGGGAACTGAACACAAAAGGGCAAAAACACTAAAACGGGGTGGTTAGGTGGTCTGAGGACTGTCCAGTGTGGAACCATCTCTCCCAGGGATGACAGGGAGCTTGTCAGTAATGTGGAGGCGGTTCTGGTAGGCGGCCGGGAGGCCGTCCAGCATAGGGCGACAAGTCCTGTGAGTTGCCGATGGACACCCTAAGGGACAATGACCATTTGGCACGTGCGAATAGGAATAGAGGAACCATGGGTTCTACAGGTGTTGCCGAACCCAGGGAAACTGTAGGTGGTTTCGCCATTTCAGTAACTACAGCAGAAACTGCAGGAGGGGGCGTAGCTGTCTCGGGAACTGCAGAAGGGGGTACAGCCATCTCTGTGACTGCAGGAGTGTATGTAGCCACCTCTGGGACTGCAGGAGGGGACGTAGCCATTTCTGGGACTGCAGGAGAGGATGTAGCCGTGTCAGGGGCTGCAGCAGGGGGCTTAGCGTGTCAGGGGCTGCAGCAGGGGGCGTAGCCATATCAGGGGCTGCAGCAGGGGGCATAGCCGTCTCTGGGACTGCAGGAGGGGACGTAGCTGTCTCTGGGACTGCAGGAGGGGGCGTAGCCATGTCAGGGGCTGCAACAGGGGGCGTAGCCATCTCATGGACTGCAGCAGGGGACGTAGCCGTCTCAGGGGCTGCAGCAGGGGATGTAGTCGTCTCAGGGGCTGCAGCAGGGGGCATAGCCATCTCAGCAGTTGCAGCAGGGGGCGTAGCCGTCTCAGGGGTTGCAGCAGGGGGCGTTGAGTTGTCAATGGTCATCGAGGCTGTCGACTCTTCTGCAGACCTTGAAACCTCCATGGATGTGGAGACCACTTCAGGAGCTGCTTTGGTGGCTGTGAGACCGTCTGTAGTTGTTAAAGCGTCTGTAGTCGTCAAAGCGTTCGTAATCGTCGAAACGTCCGTGGTCGTCGAGTCTTCTACGGACGTCAACCTGGGGACCTCTGCGGATGCCGAGTCTTCTGCGGACGTCAACCTGGGGACCTTTGCGTACGTCAAGTCTTCTGTGGATGTCAACCTGGGGACCTCTGCGGACGTCGAGACTTTAGCTGACTCTGGACCGGCTGCAGCAGACTCTGGACCGGCTGCAGCAGACTGTGGAGACTCTGGACCAGCTGAAGCAGACCCTTCAGATGAGTAGTGGTGAGAGGTGTCCTGGGACCTCTTGCAGACACAAGGAACAGGTGTGTCTGGTAGGTTCAGTGGTTGCACAGGTGAGTTGGAGGTGGATGGAACAATGATTTGTTCTTTAGAAGACCTTATTTTATTGAGCATGTGGAAATACTCAGGGATCTGAATGAGTCAGAGTATAGACAGCAATAGTCTCTCAGCGATGGAGTAAGTGGTGTACTGGTACTGTGGATCTAGGTTGTGTGCAGCAGAAGTGAACAGTCATTGGAGCTGTGTGTTTAAAGCAACAAGGTCAGCGGGAGACTGATCAGTAGAGTTCACATACTCCCTGACGACACGTTTATAGGTTCTGGTGGCGCAGCTTCAGGTGAGCCACAGCTCGACTGCTTCTTTGGTGAGTGAGCGGTCGGGTGCTCCTCCTCTTGTGAAACTCCCCACTGCTCCTCCGGCTGTGTGTGGGACTGCACGGGAAGCACCAAAGTTGTAGAGGAGGGGGAGGAGCCCTTCTGGACCCTCTCGGTACTGCAGGAAACAGGTGGCTCGTGACCACTGGCATCAGAGCTTTCTGCATGTTCGGTGGAGCGATTTAGAGTCTGATGTTCTCTTCTACAATGATGGTGGCGAGATGAAGCATTTAGAGGAACAGTATGAAGAGCTGGTTGTTCTAGCAACTCGGGTGACGGACTGGACTCGCAGGGCTTGGAGAGGGGGGTGGTAGGAGACGAGCGCGCAACATGCGTTTCTCCTCAAAAACCTCCATAAGAATCTCCTTCATGCCAGGGGAGTCACATAGTCCAGGGAGGCAAACAAACTCGTCCATCATATCCTCAGTACTGCCCATCTCAGCTTCAGATCATGGGAGGAAGCCACTGTGTCCACATAATGTCGCATTACCTTGCGGAGCTGCTGGAAGTCTGCTGTTGTCAGCGCCGCAAAGAACTGACAGCCTGCTGGGTTCTTGTGTGAGCCGGTCATTCTGTCATAAATGGTGTTTTAAAGGTCGAGCCCAAGGTTGCAGGCAGGACACTGAATACTCCAAATGTCAAAAATCAATA
>NC_056507.1:47227324-47233997 GCF_014905685.2 Nematolebias whitei | reverse complement strand
AGGCTTAAATACACACACTAATGAGGACAATGACAATCAGCTGGGAACGATGACAGGTGGGAGCAGGAAGAACACATTAAGAGGAGACAGGAGGCCAGGACTAAGGCATAACAGAGGAGGGGGCCAGACACCAGATAAACACAAACCCTACACAAACCTCATCTGACTCCAGCACCATGCTGCATGCTGCTCTTTGCTTCAACCCAAAATAATAAAAAAAATAATAATTTTTATCCTCCTGACTCGACGCTTTATGTTTCACAGATTTCTTTTTTTTTCTTGTTCTTTTTTTTAGATGGCCTCCCTTCTCCCCTTACAGCCATCCTCTCCACACCATTATTATGAAATATTTATTCTAGTGATTATCTAGTGTAGTTTATTATTATTATTTTTTTTAATAGGATAGAAAGAAAGAAAAGACAAAGTAAAACTCCAAAATATAGGAAATATACACAAAGAGAGCACACGGCAAAACACCCGGCCACTGTCTGTTCACCTGCAAAGAACATGACAAAACACAGCAACAAAATACATATGTATAAAGAACTTAAAATATTCATGGCTTTGCAGTAAGTTTCCTTAAATATATATACCCATACCTACGCCTATATACATACATACATACATACATACATACACATGAATATACACTCACATACATATCTATATATCTACATATAAAGCCTACATAAACATCCCTGCTTCTATTTGTGTGTGGTTGTGAGCATGCATAAGTGTATAAGGCTTCTCTAATAGAACATTTATTAGTAACTGTGAAGCAGCAGAGACCCGACCCCCAAGACCAGAGGCAGACAAAAAAGGGGGGACCAGAGCCCAAGACCCCATGAGGGACCCCGACCGCGGAGCCCCCAGGGCCACCCACACAGGACGAACCACTCACCCACCCCCCAGATCGGACCACAGGGGAGAACCGGAAGATCCCCACCAGCAACCACATACAGTGACCCCCCGGGGCCAACAGTGACAAACTCATAGGCCCCCGCCGGAACCCGCCGCACCGATGCAGTTCCAGGCCCGGGCACCGAGGCCCGGGCACAGAGGACGCACACCACCCAGGCCAAGGCCTGACAGGGCCAGAGGACCCGAGCCCCACCAGGCAGACACCAGGCCGAGCCGACACACGCCCAAGCGCCCAGCCCCCGATACCAAGGGCCCCAAGAGCGCCGGCAGGCAAGGGCACACCCCACCAGGGGGCCGTGCGATAGGGGCGCGATGCCAAGCACCCCCAGTTGTTTCAAAGAGGGGGCAGTCCGAGTCTCGGCCTAACAAATATCCATTCATACACAGACACAATCACACTATCCCAACCTCATTCTCACACGCACTCACTCAAAGACATACAATAATGATACATTTCATTCTTATTCCCGATACACACTCTATACCCCCCAGGTCCAAGACATGTACCCGCCCTCTACAGGGGGCAGCCCATGCCCAAACCCAGGAGGTAAACCCATTCATTCTGTTTCAAAGATTTCTACAAAGATGTGAATAAAGTGTCTGAGACCGGGAGCAGAACAAACGGGTCAGTCTGAGTGGGTCCACGAGAGTTGTATCTTTGAAATCCTTCAGAAAATAAAAGATTTAGGATGCAGCTTTACACGCAGATAACTGAACTTTATACAAAAATATAGCATTGTTATGTAACATGTTAAATAAAATAAAATAAAAAAATACATTGCATTATTCAGATAACAAAAAATACACAAACCGTGTCTCTGTCTTCATCAGAAAAAATTAATGTCCGATGTTTGGCACACCTGAATAATTGATTAGTTTATGCTTTGACATTTCTCTGTAGAGTACTTAAACTATACAAATGAACAAACAAACAAACAAACAAACAAACACAAATACAGAAGAGACTCACAGAGACCAGCTGAGTTTGGTGTTTAAATGTCCCCAGAGGACAGGATTGACTTCCTTCTGCACAACAATTTGTTCTCTTTTTTCATCCTAACTCGTAAAATTGCCAATAAAGTTTAATAATTTATTAAAAAGCTACAATAAGATCATGTCACAAACTCTACATGTTCAGTGTTATCAAATGGCAGAGATGTATGAGTGTTCACACACCAGGACAGTCACATTATTCTCCACTGAGCCCAGACCTTTGGCACCGAGCACCTCCAGGACAGAAAGAACCAGAGAAGAAGAAGCTGTGTTCCTCACCTTTCTGGTGGAAGCCCTTCCCACAGAACTCACACACAAACGGTTTGTAGCCGGCATGGATGCGTGTGTGCGTGTTCAGGGTAGAGCTCCGGTTGAAGGCTTTCCCGCACTGGTTACATTTGTGAGGTTTTTCCTGAAAAAACAATAAAAGATTAAACTGTGGAAGATAAGAAGAGCAAAATGTTTCAGTAGAACCGCTGATGGGTTCTGACGCAGCTGCTGTTCAAACACCAACAGAACTCTGTGGAAACAGAACCGAGATCAGAGCTGTTCACCGTGGTAACCACGCACGTGTGTCTGTTGCTCCTTGACTGCCGAGTTTGTGACAGGCAGTGGTTTGTGTAGGAGACATGACGTGTCAAAGAGACTTCACTTCATGTTTAAAAAAACATTTAGAGCTAAAATATAAGTATTTCTGGGCATCTGAGAGAACAACCACAAGTCCAGCAGAAGAAAGAGACACAGCGTGAAAGAAAAACATCTATGCTTTCACATCAAACTTTTAATCGTGTCAGAAATATGGCGGGAGGAAAATCAGTTTGTTGGCAAAAGATTAGAAGATTTGAGGCAATTCAACAGTGTGACATCATCGTCATCATCATTGTCATTGTCATCATCATCATCATCGTCATCATCATCTTCATTTTTGTCTTCATTATCATCGTCATCATCATTGTCATTGTCATCACCATCATCATTAACATCATCATCATCATCATCTTCATTTGTGTCTTCATTATCATCGTCATCATCGTCGTCGTCATTGTCATCACCATCATCATTATCATCATCGTCATCATCGTCATCATCATCATCGTCGTCATCATTGTCATCACCATCATTTTCATGGTCGTCGTTATCATCGTCATCATCAGCAGCAGCAGCGTCATCGTCTTTGTCTTCATCATCATCATCATCATCATTGTCAGTGTCATCATCATACATTGATGATGATGATGAGAGTAAGACCTGTTGTTAGTATGATTAACTCTGTCAATTACAACTAGGGCTGGGCGATATCTTGATATTTTAAAAATATCAATATAATTTCATTTGCAATATAAATTGACATCATATAGATATAAATGATATAATTATACTTGAAAATCCACCAGCTCTGCTGTTCTTTCTTCTCCCACACGGCCCCCCTCCTCTCCCTCACTACAAACCCTAACCCCTACCCATGCGCTCTCCCCCTGCTTCCTGCTTCTCTCCAGGTAGAACGGCACCTAGCAGCCACAGTCACAAAATGGAGAAAGTGCAAGTCACAGAACTGGTGAGCAGGAAAAAAATAACGGCTCTGTTACTCGGAGATGGTTCGGGTTTAATTTGTCAGATGTACAGCAGAAAAATGTTTTCTGGAGGCAATGCCAAAAACAAGTTCGACAAAAGGTTCGCGCACAACAAACCTTTTTCACTATTTAAAACAGCACTATAAAGTGGAGTATGAAGAGTGTGTTAAACTTCGTGCTGCAGCTCCAGTTGAGAAGCTTCCTTCCCTGAGACAAACTACGGTACCATACCATACCAATTGATTTATAGAGCACTTAAAACAGTGTTACATGTCTGGAGGACTTTGTGTTTTTTCTCCTCTTGTTTCTCTGTTTGCTCCTCAGGTGCAGAATGCAGGCTGGTTCAAATTAGGAGATTTGAATGCTGATTGGTTGGAGAGTTGGGCAGGACTAAGGACTGCCCTATAAAGGAAGCTCTTCTGTGCTGTTTTTTTTTTTTTTTTTGGTTGACTTCCCTCCATGCTGCTTGTTTGGCTCACCTGTGTTGCTGTCTGGAGCAGTGCTCATTGTATAAGGTTTGGTGGGAGTTAGAGGACTAGGTAAGTTTGGGGTACCCTATACACTTCCACACTTAGATAAAAAGTTCTGTTAAACACACTAGATAAGTAGGTTGGTGCCACCCTTGTAATTTTTTTTGTGAACTCTTTATTTAGATAAGCAGGTCAGGGTATTTTCATTTTATTGTATTTTCCATGTAGAGTAGATGTCAGTTAGGCCCTGTTTTGTTTTGTTTGTTTCTTTGATTTGGCACTAACCTAACTGTACCTTTCTCCCCCCACAGTTTTCTTTTTTGGAGAATTAAAAAGACCTTAAAGAAGAACAAAACAATAAAAGCTCTTCTTTCACTTTTACAAGGACTCTGTCTATTTATTGTGGTTGTCGTGTTCATGCTCCCCTTCCTCCAACAAGGGGGGTCATAACAACAGCAACAAGGGAAACCAAAGTGCTGTACAATAGAAACAAACAAGCACAGTGGACAGGAAAACATAAAATAAAAATATAGATACAAATAGCAGCAGATAATAACTGAGTGGCCAACACTGTAGACTACAGACAGGATCAAACCAAATCACACAGTGTCAAAGGCAATGGAATAAAAGTGGGTTTTCAGGCGAGACTTAAAAACTGTGAGTGTGGGAGCCTGCCTGACACGCAGTGGCAACTCATTCCACAATCTTGGACCTGCAACAGAGAAAGCCCTGTCACCTCTGAGCTTAGGACAGGTTTCTGGAACTGAAAGGAACCTCTGGTCTGCTGACCTCAGAGAGCGCAGGCCAGCAGTCCCTCTTTCAGGGATGAAGATGTGCACATCCTTGATAGAGAGGAACAATGGTTTGAGAGAGGAGTCGAGGAAGCAATCTTTGTGAAGAGAAACTGTCCATACCTCCACCTCTCCAAGTTTCCTTCCACTTGTTCCATTTTCACCACAGATCACAATGTCGTCTGCAAAAATCATAGACCACGGAGATTCCTGCCTGACCTCATCTCTTATGCCCCTTTTCCACTGTCACGGCGCGGGTCGGATATTTGACGTGCGTTTTGAGGTCTTTTCCATGGTTCCTGGGACCGGCTCACCTCCCTAAATTCTGGCCCGGCTTCTCAAGGGGTCCAAGCGAGCCGAGCTGTAATGTCAGAAACACTGTCAGTCACTGATTGGTTGGGGGGAGGAGTGTGGAGGAGGGGGGAGGTCTGTGGAGTCTTTCGAAACAACCTGATCCGCCATTTTCTCTCTCCCGCTTGCTATTAGTGATAACTGGAGGAGCGTATCTTTTAGTACTTTGAAGCTATAAAAAAAAATAATATCAAAGCTGTGGTCAAATGCAGAAGTGCAGGTGTTGTTGTGCTTGGTGGCCGACGAAAAAAGTCAAAGCGAGCTAGATGGAGGATTGGAGGGTGGTTTGGACACGACTACTGCTCTACTTGAACCATTTATAGAAGATGGTGAGTGTTTTCTAACTTTAAACATATTTTAAGTTACTCATCCCATCGGTTCTGAACATATTTTTAACTAACAAAAGAGGCTGACGCCATAATAGGACAACATCGGTGCTACGATGCTAAGCTAATTTGCATAAACGCTAACTGTCCTCCGGTCCCGTTTCTCACTGTATTTTATCCAGAACGTATTTCAGCGCGTGACGGTTCGTCTCTAAACTCCACATTAAACCCTCCAAGCCTCCCGGCTCCTGCTCCATCAGAGGAGTCTACACCTGACAGAGCTCCATCAGAGGAGTCTACACCTGAAAGGTCTCTATCACAGCCCAGCTGCACCTCACAGAGCAGCACAACGCGACAGCCTGTGCTCGGTAAGAACAGATGCAACATGTTCCACATCACTTTATTTGTGCCGATAAGGGCTTGATTTTATTTTATTTTTAAAGTCAAAAAATAAAATGTTGAATAAATACTGAATTGGGATGAAATTCTGTACACAGGGTCCCAGTTACAGACAACAAAATGTAAAAGAAAAACAGTAATAAGATCTAAGATATGAATTAAGAAAAATATCAACTAAAAAACATCTACTAATAAAACACTAAGCACTAATAGCAGTAAACAATCAAAACAATACGTCAAACAACAACATGAACTTGAGTTTGTGCAGCCTTAGGAATATCTAACCAGGATAATCATGTTGCTGCTGATCTGTTTCATGTTTCTGCTGATCTGTTTCATGATGCTGCTGATCAGTTTTATGTTGCTGCTGATCAGTTTCATGTTACTGCTGATCAGTTTCATGTTGCTACTAATCTGTTTCATGTTGTTGCTGATCTGTTTCATGTTGCTGCTAATCAGTTTCATGTTGCTGCTGATCAGTTTCATGTTACTGCTGATCAGTTTCATGTTGCTGCTAATCTCATGTTGCTGCTGATCTGTTTCATGTTGTTGCTGATCAGTTTCATGTTGCTGCTGATCCGTTTCATGTTGTTGCTGATCAGTTTATAGTGTTGTTGCTGATCAGTTTAATGTTGCTACTGATCTGCTTCATGTTGCTACTGATCTGTTTTATGTTGCTGCTGATCTGCTCCATGTTGCTGCTGATCGGTGTCATGTTGCTTCTGATCTGTTTCATGTTGCTGCTGATCAGTTTTATGTTGCTGCTGATCTGTTCCATGTTGCTGCTGATCAGTTTCATGTTGTTGCTGATCTGCTCCATGTTGCTGCTGATCTGTTTCATGTTGCTGCTG
>NC_056507.1:47226291-47227314 GCF_014905685.2 Nematolebias whitei | reverse complement strand
TGCTGCTGATCTGCTCCATGTTGCTGCTGATCTGTTTCATGTTGCTGTGTTCATTCGTGCTCATCTGTTCACAGACTCATGTCCGTGCTGCTGTTCGGCGTATTGTGTTTATTGTTTTTATGCTATTAGTGCTTATCATATTTTTAGTTGATGTTTTTATTAGTTCATATCTTAGATCTTATTACTGTTTTTCTTTTATATTTTATTGTTGGATGTAACTGGGACCCTGTGTACATAATTTTGATCCACCACATGTACCACATGTGGTGCGAATGACAATAAAGAATACCTGTATCTGTATAATACTTTCTGATTCATATATCCACTGTTATTATAATATTATTTTCATTATTTTTAAATCAATTTATTTATCATTTTCTTATTTGATCAGTTTCTTATTATTAATATATCTATTATAGCTGTTAGCTGCACCTTTCTTTGTTTGATGCGTTTATTCAAAAACAGTATGTAGCTTGAATTAACCACCTGTTTCTTGTTTCTAGTGAAGAGAAAGAGAAAAGAGTCCAGTAAAGAAAAGTCTTCTTTCATCACTGAATGACCATGAAGAACTGAAGCGGACACAGCAGGAACAACACTTGTGTCTTCTTCTGGATGAAGCCCGTGAGACAAGGGACACACAGATACACAGTCATTAGTTGGAGGCAGTAGTTTTTATTTTTCTACATTTTTCACTTCTTACTTTTACTATTAAACATTTTTTTTCTTAAGTGGTGTCCTTGAACATTAAATTTCATAAACAAATTTTACAATGTTAAGTTCATATAGTGTTTGTTTGAATTCATACTGGAAGTTGAGAAGAATTTCCAGTTGCATTTGATCTTTAATGAATCCTAAGAAAAGATTACCAGAATCTGCTCAACTGTTATTATGTTATAAATGTTTTGTTCTAGGATGAAGTGAGACAAAAACAGTCAAACATTCAGAAAGGACAGTTATCATTTATCAGTTATAAGTTATCATTTATCAATTATCATTTATCAGTTATAATTTATCAGTTATCAA
>NC_056507.1:47211000-47226281 GCF_014905685.2 Nematolebias whitei | reverse complement strand
TATCAGTTATAATTTATCATTTATAATTTATCATGTATCAGTTATCAGTTGTCATACAACTGTAACCCCTGAGAGATTCAGCTGAAAGTCCTGGTGCACCTTTTATTTGAACCTGCAGAGATTTGAACAGCTGATCTGAAGCAAACAGGCAGGAGTTCACCTGAACTGACCACTCCTGCTGTTTGATGGTCTCCTCCTTCACCATCCATCATCCATCCATCCATCCATCCATCCATCCATCCATCCATCCATCCATCCATCCATCCATCCATCCATCATCCATCCATCCATCATCCATCCATCCATCCTCTTCTGCTTCAGGGTTGTGGGAGCAGCATCTTTACCAGGGAGGCACAGACATCAACATCCACCTCTTCAACTCTTCTAGGACCCCATGGTGTTTTCAGACCAACTGACTATTTATTAATTAATATCCTGATGCTGCTCAATAATCCAGGTAGAAAAATCTAAAAAGTTAAGTCTGGTCCTCTGGACATTCACAAAACAAACAATACAGTTTATAATAAATAAACAACAATTTTTGTTTGTTTGTTTTGTTTTTTGAATGTCCAGAGGACCAGACCTTTTTTAGATTAATAAGTTATAAATTTATGTTTTTAAATTTAATGAAAGAGAAAGCTTTAAAATTTAAGGACAAAATTTAATCTAATTGTTTTCAAGTCTTCTTGTAAAAGCAGTTTCAAAGATTACAGCACAGTGTGATGTTTTGCAATTTTAACATGAACCTTGTGCATATCTGTAAATAATAAAAGTGAAGATATTTTTAATACATCTTTATTGTAAAAATCTATACTAAAATGTAAAACACATGGGTTTAAAGCAGCAGGAAGGCAGTAAGGTAGGATTATGAATCAGGTTTATAAGTTACAGCTCATGAGGTACTCCATTAGAACATGACATCTTTTCCACAAGGGCAGCACGGTGGCGCAACTGGTAGAGCTGCTGCCTCTCAGCGAGCAGGTCCTTGGTTCAAACCCTGGTCCAGGGGCCTTTCTGGGTGGAGTTTGCATGTTCTCTCCGTGCATGCGTGGGTTTTCTGCAGGTACTTTGGTTTCCTCCCACAGACCAAAAACATGCATGTTAGGCTGATTGGTAACTCTAAATTGTCCCTAGGTGTGAGTGAGAGAGTGAATGGTTGTTTGTCTCGTTTGTCTCTATGTGGCCCTGTGATGGACTGGAGACCTGTCCAGGGTGTACCCCGGCCCTCGCACAGTGATTGCTGGACATGGGCACCAGCGACCCCCGTGACCCAAAATGGAATAAGCGGGTAAAGATAATGGATGGATGGATGGGATCTCTTCCACAACATCTTGTGACAAAGTCTTCAGGGTGTTCTTCTTCTAATACGTTTAGTGGTGGCTAGTAAGTAGCTTAAGGGAGCACTACTGCCACCAGGTGGTAAGACGAGTTGGATTCTAGTCCCCGCCTACAGAGCCGGTCCAGAAGTGTAAATGGAAACACAACAGATCCGAGCCAAGCTGAACTGACCCGAACTGACCTGATCCGCACTGTGACAGTGGAAAAGGGGCATTAGTCGGTCCATCACCAGAGTAAATGGTAAATGGACTGTACTTATACAGCACATTTCTATCTAATCAAGATACTCAAAGCTCTTTACACCAATCTGTGCCTCATTTACCCATTCATACAGCACTCTACTAGATCTCTACAAAGCTAATTGAACAAATAATTCTAAAGAGACTAATCAGTGCTTAATGGCATTCATACATCGATGGGACACACATCGGACAGAATGAGGGGTTCAGTGTCTTGCCCATGGACAATTCGGCATGTGACTGCTGGTGGATTCGAACCCCCCAACTCTTGCATTGGAAGACGACTGCTCTAACCACTCAGCCACAGCCGCCCATAAACAAAACAAACAAAAAGAGGCTGAGAACCTATCCTTGATGCAATCCCACCTCGACCTTGAAGCTATCAATCAATCAGTCAATCAATCAATTTTATTTATAAAGCACCCTTCATACTAAAAGCAGCTCAAAGTGCTGTACAGAATTATAAACAATAAACCCACAAAATAAAAGCAAACAACACACACATAAAATAAAATAAAATTGTATGGAAAATGTATAGACTGAACAGAAATGAACCAGTTCAGAAAATACAGTTAAAAAGATGGGTCTTGAGCCTGCTCTTAAAAACAACAACATTCTCTGCGGCCCTCAGGTTCTCCGGCAGACTATTCCACAGACGGGGTCCATAGTACTGGAAAGAAGCCTCACCGTAAGTGTGAGTTCTGACTCCTGTCACTCCTACAGCACATCTCACCACTGTCCTGCTGTCTTCATACACGTCCTGTATCAGTCTAACATACTTCTCTGCTACTCCAGATTTCCTCATGCAATACCACACCTCCTACCTCGGCACCCTGTCAAATGCTTTTTTTAAAATCCACAAAGAAACAATGGAGTTCTTTCTGACCCTCTCTGTTCTTCTCCATCAGCATTTGCAAAGCAAAGATGGCATCTGTGGTGCTCTTTTTTGGCATGAAAAGATACTGCTGCTCACAGTCACCTCTCGTCTAAGTCTTGCTTCCAGAACTCTCTCCCAGATCTTCATCATATGACTCATCAACTTAATTCCCCTGTAGTTGCTACAACTCTGTACACCACCCTTGTTCTTAAATATGGGCACCAGCACAGTTCTTCTCCATTCCTCAGGAATTTTCTCACCCTCAAATATGCCTTTGAAAATCTGAGTCAAAAACCTCACTGCCATCTCTACAATACATTTTCAAACCTCCATTAGTATGTCAGCAGGTCCTACTGCCTTCTCCTTATTCATTCTTTTCAGAGCTTTCTGGACTTCACCCTCACTAATCCATCGCACTTCCCGGTCCACAGTTTCGACAACCTCTACTCTTCTTTCTCTTTCATTTTCTTCATTCATTAGCTCCTCAAAGTACTCCTTCCATCTTCTCGTCATGCTCTCCTCACTTATTAGAACATTACCATTCCTATATTTAACAAGCCTAACCTGTTGCACATCCTTTCCAGCCTGATCCCTCTGTCTTGCCAATCGGTACAAGTCCTTCTTTCCCTCTTTAGTGTCCAGCCTCCCATACAACTCATCATACACCTTCTGTTTTGTCTTTGCTACTTCCCTCTTTGCTCTACATTGGATCTCCTTATATTCAGGGGAGTGGTGGCGCAGAGGTTAGAAGATGGGCCTGTGATCGGAAAGTCGCAGGTTCACCTCCCGGTACCGTCAACATAAAAAAAAATGTGGGTGGAAAAGGTGGAACACCCACACCTCCCACCACCTTCATTCACCCCACTCTGGGCCCCTGAGCAAGGCCCTTAACCCCCACCATCTGCTCCCTAAACAGGTCTCTCTTGAAAATGAGTTCTCGTGACTCATTGAGACTGCCTGGATAAATTAAGGGTACATGAAATGAAAAAAAAATCCTGTCTCCTCTCTTCAGTCCTCTCACTATCACATTTCTTTTTGGCTAACCTCTTTTTTTGAACAGCTTCCTGCAATTCTCTGTTCCACCACCAGGTTTCCTTATCATCCATTCTCTGTCCAGATGTCACACCAAGTACCTTCCTATCTGTCTCTTTAATTACTTTTGCTGTAGTAGTCCAGTCATTTGGAAGCTCTTTCTTACCACCCAGAGCCTTTAACAGCTCCTCTCTGAATTACTCACAACATTCTTCTTTCTTCATCTTCCACCATTTGGTCTTCTTCTCTGATTTGACTCTTTTTCTCTTCTTCACAACAACAGTCATTCTACACACAACCATCTGATGTCTGGCCACGCTCTCCCCTGCCACAACCTTACAGTCCCCAATCTCCCTCAGGTTTCCTCTTCTACACAGAATGTAGTCGACCTGCGTACTCCTTCCTCCACTATTATAGGTCACTCTATGTTCCTCCCTATTTTAGAAATATATGTTGACTACAGCCATTCTCTTGACAAATCCACCACCATCTGTCCTTCCTGATTTCTTTCCTTGACACCAAACCTACCCATCACTTCCTCATCCCCTCTGTTTCCTTCACCAACATGTTCATTCAAGTCTGCTCCGCTCACCACTCTCTCCCCCCTGGGAATACACTCTATCACTTCATCCAGAGCCTTCCAAAATGTATCTTTTTCCTCCACACACCATTTACCTGGGCTTGGGACTGGCACAAGAGACACATGTACACTGGTTTGTGCACCCTAGTGGCTGGTTTGTGAATAGCAAGTGACCATAAGGGCACTAACAATTGGTCATTAGGCTGATGGTCCTCCTTTGTCATGTGAACAGCTAGTTCTGGATGTCAACAACAAACTTGTATCCACTATGAGAAGGTGCTATTTATAAGACTGAGTTTATTACAGCTCCTCTGACTAAAGAAAAGTATTTCAACAAGTTTTCAATTTTTTTATTGTTTATTTTTTCATTTGCTTATCTTTTTATAATTATAGAATCTGTCCAGACGACCTGACTTAACTTTATTAGATTGGGTTCAAGGGTTCTGATCTGTTCTTTGTTCAGAGTTAAGTAAACTGCAACAGGAGTTTTCTGACCTAAACATAGGTTTAAACAGTACATGGCTGAGGAGGAGTTTGTGGAGAATCAAAAGGACTGGTTTGATCCTAAAATGGAAACAATCAATACATTTTTCTGGAAATGTGAAGACTGGATGAAAGAGGTTTTAAAATGTTCTGAACTGGCTGAAAGGTGTGATAAACAGGTAGCACCTGAAGACAGTAAGTCAGCTGTGTCAAAGTCTACAAGGCGCAGCAGTCTTGGATCACAAAGTGGAAGTGTTTCTTCAACATCTTCATCCATCCGAATAAAGGCAGAAATGGAGCATGCATCATTAAGGCTGCAGCTTTGCAGGAAAAGTTGGCAATTGAAAAAGAAGCAGACTGGCAAGCACAGAAAAAAATTAGACAAGCTCAAGAAAAGCTACGAGAAGCGGAAATGGAAGCTGAACAGCAAAGAGTGGAAGAAGCTATAAAAGCTAAAAAGGAGATGCATGCAATACAGACTGCCTTGGCTGAGGCAGATGCAAAAATGGAAGTTTGCAAAAATATGAAGGCACTCAGGAAGTTAAAAACATTATAGGAACAGAAGAAATGGGGATAAAACACAGACATATGCCACCTTACCACAACGGCCACATAGTGTCTTGCCAGCTCCCACTGTGGACCGTGCTCTTCAGCCCATTAAACCACCCAGTTCTTCACACACTCTGATCACAAACTTCAATTATGGACCAGTGATGGATAGTCTTTGCAAGGCATCCTGATGCATGCTCAATCTTTGCCTTTGCAAGGCAGTTTCTCAGCAAGCTACTGTAACTGAGTATCTTGTACAAAATCGTAAAAGCATCACTTTTGCCTGAACTCACAATTCCAATATTCAAAGGAGACCCAATGGAGTACAAATCCTTCATCAGAGCTATCAAGCATGGAACTGAAGGTCGTACCGACAGTGATTCAGATCATCTTCAGTGTTTGCTGCAGTACACAGCTGGACAACCACATGAACTAGAAAAAGCTGCCTCCACATGGAACCTTCAGTGGGTTATGCTCACGCTAAGCAGATGTTGAAGGACTTCTTTGGTGATGATTATAAAATAGCTTAAGCATATATAAGTGAAATATTGAGCTGGCAGACAATCAAGCCAGAAGATGGTGCTGATCTACAATCCTTTGCATTATTTTTGACAGGATGCTCCAATGCCATGGCAGATTCATTCATTCATTCAACCTTTATTTAGACAGGTAAATCCCATTGAGCCTCGAGGACTCATTTACAAGAGAGACCTGGTTTCAACAAAGAATGATGACAACAATGGACAACAGCAACAACAATAAACAGTTATAAAAAGTCATACTCCAGTTTTTTTTTTTAAACAAATAGGATGCCTAAAAAAAGGTAACAAAAACAGCTAGATTCTAAGGCGAATGTAGAAAACTAAAAACAGGAACATGTCTGCATTGGTCCCTGCCAGGAGTCCAACAGATTCTTAAAGCCACTTAGAGAGGTCAAGTTCGAGAGCTTCAAATGTTTTTGTAAGGTATTCCAGGAAACAGGAGCGGAGTAGGAGAAGGCCCTTTTGTCTAGTTCAGTCCTCATTGAGGGAACACTGCAGGTAATAATGTCCTGAGAGCGCACGCCATAGCTGCACTCACGCAGAGACATGTAGGAGGAGATGTATGAAGGCAGCAGACCAAGAAGTGATTTAAAGATGAAAATGTACCAGTGAGAGAGTCTGTGTGAAGTTAATGATGTCCAGTTAACCAGTGAGTACAGGGTGCAGTGGTGAGTACGATAATCACAGCCAGTTATGAATCTTAGTGCACCATGATAGACAACATCCAACATCTGCAGGGTTTTTGTAGGAGCGTTCATGTAAATAATGTCACCATAATCAATGGAGGGAAGGAAAGTCACAGATACAAGGCGTTTCTTAGCATTACAGGATTAGACAGGATCTGTTTCTGAAAAAGAAACCCAGTTTAACTTTCAGTTTCTTTATCAAGTTTTCCACATGAAGGTTAAAAGAGAGATGTGAGTCGACCAAGATACCCAAATATTTGTAGGAATCAACATACTCAATGGGGACACCATTTGAGGATAAAATCGGAGGAAGAACTGCTGGGACCAACTTCCTATTTGAAAAAAGCATCCCTTTGGTTTTGCCGGCATTTAGGACAAGTTTGAGGTGGAACAAATCAGTCTGGATGTTGTTGAATGCAGATTTCAAAAGCTGGAAAGCCTTAGCAACTGTTTTAGCTCGACAATAAACAACTGTGTCATCAGCATAGAAATGTATGGATGCATTAGGGATGTTTTTACCAACATTATGTATGTAGATTGTAAAGAGGGTGGGTCATAAGACTGAGCCTTGTGGTACACCATTGTTGACTGTTAAATAACTGGAGGAAGTACCATTATGTTGAACAAATTGCCTCCGGTCTGAAAGATAGTTAGAGAACCAACCAATGGTTTGTTCTGAGAAACCAATTTCTAAGAGCTTATGACACAAGATGTTATGATCCACAGTGTCAAAAGCTTTAGACAGGTCTAAGAAAAGTGCAGCACAATAATCCTTAGCATCCAGTGCTTCAACAATGTCATTAAGAACCTTCAGTGAAGCAGTGGTTGTGCTGTGTTGTTTCCTGAAACCACATTGATGTGGAGGTAAGATGTTAAATGAGTCCAGGTAATTTTTTATTTGAGAGTTTATCAGTTTTTCTAGAACCTTGGCTAAAATGCAGAGTTTAGAGATTGGTCGATAGTTGTTCAGTGAGGTGGGGTCACCTCCCTTCAGCAAAGGAAGAACAAAGGCTGTTTTCCAAGCGTCTGGAATGGAGTTTTGGCTTATGGAGAGATTGAAGATGTGGGTCACAGGGACTGTGATGATATGAGCGGCCAGCCTTAAGAAATAAGGTGGGAGTTCATCTGGACCTGCAGATTTTTTAGGATCAAGATCTTTTAACAGTTTATTGACCTCACTGACTGAGAATGGAGTAAAAGAGAAGGTGTGATTTAGGGTGCATTCACACCAGTCCGGTTTAGTCCACTTTAATCAAACTCTAGCTCGTTTTCCTAGAAAGTCCGGTTCGTTTAGGGAGGTGTGAACGCGCCATCGAACTCTGTCATGGAACAAAAAGGCGAACTCTGGCCCGGGCTAAAACCTAGGTCTCGGTCCGGTAGAAGCGAACTCCAGCGCGGTTCGAGTGCAGTGTGAATGTAAAAAGACCGGCCCTCTCCGCAGTGTAAACAAACACACATTTCTCTGACCTTATATGGAGCTGTCAGCTGCCTTGTGTGGAAAAACAATATTCTCCATGGTCTTCTGTCTCATCTTCTGCTCATGCTAAGTCCATTTTTGAAAAATGACAAAATATAACTCCTAAAACTGCTAAAACTTGATGCCACTTCGTTTTTATTTTTATTTACAGAAGAAGAAGAAGACGTGTCTTCAGAGGTTTTTGTGTCGTTTCTTTCAGTAGTTCTTGGTGCAGCGCCCCCACAGGCGAGCGGGGGAACAGGTTGGTTCAACAGGTTGGCTCGACTGCACAGTGCAGTGTGAATGCAAATGCACCAGCTCAAATGTAACAAAAGGTCATGAATATTGGTCCTGAACCGAACCGATTCTACCAGACTATCTGGTGTGAAAACAACCTAACTGAGGGTTGACTTGTAGGAGGGATTTGATTTTTAGAAGTTTGGTTATTAAGTGAAGTGGCTGATTTTCCATTAGTAACTGTGTCAAATAAAGAACTAGAAGCAACAAAATGTTTGTTGAAACAGTTCACGATCTCGTGCTTATTTGATACAGGAACAGAGTTAACGAGAAGTTGTGATGGGAGGTCAGATGATTGGGAGCTTCCTGAGAGAGATTTGATGGTTTTCCAGAATCTGTTAGGGTCATTTAGATTTTTGGAGGTCTGAGATAAGAAACAGTTGCGTTTTGCTGCTTTGACTGCAGTTGTGTATTTATTCCTCATCTGTTGAAAACTCAACCAATCAGTGTCAGAGTCAGATTTTCTCGCTGTGGCCCGAAGATGATCTCTTTTGTGCAGGAGGTCAGCTAGCTCTGGAGTAAACCAGGGGCTGTCTCGTCCCTTTATTCTGAACTGACGAAAAGGAGCATGTTCATTCACAAAATAAATGAAACTATTATGAAAATACAAACTGGATTCCAAAAAAGTTGGGACACTAAACAAATTGTAAATAAAAACTGAATGCAATGATGTGGAGATGGCAAATGTCAATATTTTATTTGTAATATAACATAGATGACAGATAAAAGTTTAATCTGAGTAAATGTAACATTTTAAAGGAAAAATATGTTGATTCAAAATTTCACAGTGTCAACAATTCCCAAAAAAGTTGGGACAAGTAGCAATGAGTGGCTGGAAAAAGGAAATTGTGCATATAACGAACAGCGGGAAGACCAATTAACACTAATTAGGTCAATTGACAACATTATTGGGTATAAAAAGAGCTTCTCAGAGTGTCAGTGTCTCTCAGAAGCCAAGATGGTGAGAGGATCACCAATTCCACCCTTGTTGCGCAGAAAGATAGTGCAACAATACCAGAATGGTGTTACCCAGCATAAAATAGCAAAGACTTTTAAGTTATCATCATCAACCGTGCATAACATCATCAAAAGATTCAGAGAATCTAGAGCAATCGCTGTGCGTAAGGGTCAAGGCCGTAAAACTCTACTGGATGCTCGTGATCTCCGGGCCCTTAAACGTCACTGCACTTCAAACAGGAATGCCACTGTCAAGGAAATAACAGAATGGGCTCAGGAATACTTCCAGAAAGCATTGTCAGTGAACACAATCCACCGTGCCATCCGCCGTTGCCAGCTGAAACTCTACAGTGCAAAGAAGAAGCCATTTCTAAGCAAGCTCCACAAGGTCAGACGTTTGCACTGGGTCTGGGGTCATTTAAAATGGAGTGTGGCAAAATGGAAGGCTGTTCTGTGGTCAGATGAGTCACGATTTGAAGTTCTTTATGGAACATTGGGACGCCATGTCATCTGGACCAGAGAGGACAAGTATAGCCCAAGTTGTTATCAACACTCCATTCAGAAGCCTGCATCACTGATGGTATGAGGTTGCATGAGCGCTTGTGGCATGGGAAGCTTGCATGTCTGGAAAGGCACCATTAATGCAGAGAACTATGTTCAGGTTCTAGAACAACACATGCTCCCATCTAGACGTCATCTCTTTCAGGTGTAGTGAACTAAGCCTCCGGTCAAAACCTGACCCTGAAGACCTTAATGGGACAGAAACTGTTATTTCATTGATGTGAATCCAGAAATACAAATTAGCTCATCCAGAGACTTTCTAATTTGTATCCTGAACTAATCAGTTGAAAGAACACTCTCTTTTTATATTGTCATTACTATTTTTACAAATGTCTTGATAATCAAAAGTGTGCTTAGTTCAAACCATTTTAAACGTTGAAGTGAACTACTCATTTTAAATCAACTGTGAAACAGTATTAATGATTTTTTAATCCTCATTCAAAGTAGAAATCATTTTAAATGTCTATGTTACAAAGTAATTATGCATTTTGATCTTCTCTCTGAAATGAGAAGGAGTGATGTCGGTCAAAAGTCGGAGACGGCCGCAAACAAGTTTATTGGAACGAACTGTCATGTTTTTAAACCTCTCAGACAGAAACAGAGAAGCTGGCACCTGTAGTCTGTCATTTCTCCAAAACATTCCTCTGTCTGTTCCTAAACATTTCTCTGTCTGTTCCTAAACATCTCCCTGTTTTTCTGACTCGTAGTAACCCTCTTACGTCACTAAAACCACACTCCTGTTGGTTCTTTCAACCAATCAGGACTTCCCAAATGGGACCGGAAACAGAACTCTTTAAAAGTCGACACTTCCTAGTTCTAGTAGTTCTACACATGAACCTGAGTTCTGGGAGCACAGGAGAACAGAAGTTCTGGGAGACATGAACCGAAGTTCCGAGAGAGAACAGAAGTTCTGAGTTCCTCTGAGTCTTCTCAGAGTCCCGTTAGTTCTTCTGGTACTGATGGAGTTCGGCTGGAGTTCCTGTAGGAGCCACGATGCCTCGCTGTGGCTCCACCCGGTGAAAGCCTTATAACTTCTGAGGAAGTTTGTTCTGTGGAACGAGTTCTCACGACTTCTGCCGAGTCGCAGCCGCCCTGAGGAGACGCTGAAAGGTAGCGTACCAGGGACCTCTTACCGCAGCGGATTCATCCTCTGCCAAGGTAAAAGAGTCGTCATGAGCTTCACTACCAGTGTACCGCATGCGAACTGCGCTTGAAAGGAGCGTGTTGTTCTGGTCTACAGACATACATCCTCATCCACATCTTTTCTCTCCATTTAAACTCCTTCATTCCCATCTTTAAAACTCTTCTATCTTGCCAGTAATTAATCCAGATATCTTCAGATATGTTTGTTATTTTAGTTGCAAGTGAGAAATCATGGCCGTATGATTTCTCATTGTAAAGCTCATTAATTAAGCTGTGTTATTGCATTCAGTCAGAATAATCAAGTGTACAATGTTTTGATTCTGTTAATAAATGACCACATTCATTTTGATGGGTCAAAGAAAATTAACGTCTCACGCCACTGATTAGACCATCTCCGACACAGTACTTCTAAGCACAAGATCACTTAGTCCAGAAAAATGAAAGAATCCGTTTAAATTAAGTATAATATCATGTACTTGAACTAGTCCAGATATTATAAAATGTAAGAGAGCACCCCTGAGCTAAATCCATCTCTCGGCTCTCTCACTACACAGGGAAGACCCTGCATTTTTCAACACGATAATGCCAGACCACATTCTGCAGCAATCAACATTATGGCTATGTAGGAGATGGATGCGGGTACTGAAATGGCGAGCCTGCAGTCCAGATCTTTCACCTACAGAGAACATTTGACGCATCATAAAGAGGAAGGTGAGACAAAGAAGGCTCAAGACGATTGAACAGTTAGAGGCCTGTATTAGACATGAATGGGAAAGCATTCCTATTTCTAAACTTGAGGAACTGGTCTCCTCTGTCCCCAGACGTCTGTTGAGTGTTGTAAGAAGAAGTGGGGATGCCACACAGTGGTAAAAATGGACTTGTCCCAACTTTTTTGGGATTTGTTGACGGCATGAAATTTGGAAACAACAGATTTTTCCCTAACATTATAAATTCTCTCAGTTTAAACTTTTGATCTGTGATTTGTGTTCTATTCTGAATAAAATATTAGATTTTGGCACCTCCACATCATTGCATTCAGTTTTTATTCACAATTTGTTTAGTGTCCCAACTTTTTTGAATCCGGTTTGTAGTTCCAACCGGAGTTCACATCATCAATTAATAGAATACGATGCCAGTCAATGTGAGACAGATCCCTAAGGAATGACTCTTCACAAAAATATTTCAGATCCCTTTTTTTTTAATTAATCTGGGCTTAGAAGGTGGACGTTTAATATCTCTCAGAGTCGCTGTCACACAGTGATCACTCAAAATGTTGGCAAATACACCTGTACCAGGGAACTTGTGAGGCATATTTGTTAGAAACAGGTCTAAGATGGAAGATTTTTCAGGACGGTTTTTGTTAAATCTTGTCGGAGAGTTGTTCTTTTGGGTAAGATTGAGAGACAGGCAACATTCCTTGAATTTATCACAGAGGGGGGCTGACTTACCCTAGTCAATGTTGAAATCTCCTGCCAAAAAGATCTCTTTGAATTTTAAATTACCTAGGAACTCCATCAGGGAGGACAGAGCCTCAGGTGTTGCTGAAGGGGGATGATAACAACCCCCTACAGATAAAATCTGGCCTCCATTCAAAGTGATGTTTACAGCTAAGGCATCAATTTGGTTAGGAATTATTTTAGCAGACACAAGACTAGAAACCAGAGAATCTCTGATGTAAACAGCGACCCCCCCCCCCCCTTTTTTTTTGACGATCACAGCGGTAGATGTTAAATCCATTGACTGTCAGGTCATTATTCATTACGGATTTGTTGAGCCAAGTTTCAGAGATGAAGATTACATCTGCCCCAGAAGAACTGACCAGAATTTTCAAGGAATCAAGTTTTCTCAGAAGGCTACGTGCGTTTACATGCAGAAAATGAAGCCCAGACACGTTCTTAAAGTCATTTGGTGTCATATAAATAGTGGGGGGTCCAGGGTTGGGCTGAATCCCTGAGAGCAATAATTTGCATAATTGAACCATGAGAAACATTAATGAAGACGCGATCATTCAGAACCCAAAAAACAGTGAAAGTTGTAGTGATGGGTAGATCCAGGTGTATTAACAAGATTCAGTGACTCCAGATAATCTGAGAACTGAAAATAGTGACAATAATATGAATGGTGCAGAAAAGTCTCAGACTATAAAACATCACAATTCAAATGGGCAAACAAACCCGACAAGGTGGCCCAACTGCCGTTTGAGTTGGGCTGAGGGGGGCTCTGGCCCTCCTGCGAAGATGGATGGATGCTCCCATGGGAAACAGAAGCTGGGTCCAATATCAACAGGCAGAAACAGAAACAGATAATTTGCAGCAAATAGCAGAGCAAGCTCCCAGAAAATCCTCCTGAAATGAAATACATGGTCCTAGCTCGTTTCAGGTCAACAGGGGACAACAGCATGATCCGGAATAAAAATAATTATTATCCAGGTGAGTTTGGATGGAGGCCTGCAGCAACTCTGAAGCAAACTCTGAACTTCTCTCGAGCACCACGCAGTGCTGCTCCTTCACGCTGCTCCTCCACGCTGCTCTTCCACGCTGCTCCTCCACGCTGCTCCTCCATGCTGCTCCTCCGCTTCTCTGCACGTCACCCCCGCACCCGACAGTACGAGAGGCACCCCCGGTGAAAAACGAGACTGACCGGAGAGGCTGGGGCTGAAGTCGTCACTGGTCCGGTCCGGTTCTGCTCCAGTCCAGCTCCGGCGCTCCACAGCACGAGAGACGAAGAGGCTGAAGTTGTCCCTGGCCCGGTTCTGCTCCGGTTCGCTTCCGGTGGCGCTTCAAAGCATCGGAGCGTCTCCTCCAGGCGAACACAGCAACTCCACGGAGGTGGACAGTCCTTCGTTATAAGTAACGGGCTGCTCACTGAAGCTGAGACCCGCTATGTTGAAGACGAAGTCCCCCACAGCCACCTTGTTTCGGTTCTGGTCCAGTTCAGGGGACACAGGTACACTTCCCCCACACAAATGAAGACACCACAATTGCCAGTCCAGTAGAAAACCAGCAAAATACCACCCGGCGATTCTTGTCGGAACCAGGTAGAACCACAAAGGTCCAGATGAGAGTTTGTTGGGGTCCAGAGAGAGAGAGAAGGAATCACCGGACCTTCGTGCGACGACTCCCCAGCTCCAGGGGTCACCTGGCCGGCAGGGTGCGCTCAGAGTTACCGGTGGGGTGGAAGCGGCCGGTCCTTGACCAAAATATATTTTTGGACGGTCCCGTCTGGCTTTCTGAGTCACTGAACACCGAATTCGGTTGGAGGAGGGACCGACTTTAGTCCGGTTAAAAAAAAGGGTCAGTTTGATGATAAAAGACTGCAGAGAAGCCGGAGGGAGCTGTAGTCCATCAGCTCGCCGGAAGTGAACTATTAGTTCACTTAATATTAATATAGATATTAGTTACATGGAAGACTTGGACAACACAACTAACATTAAGACTCTAGTTAACAAGCTTCCATTCAAGCTCAGAGAAACATGGAGAAAGAAGGCTTGTGACTTGCAAGAAAACAAAAAGAAAAGAGTAAAGTTTAAAGACTTTGTTGACTTAGGGTGTTCACAACAACTGTCTTTCACCCCAAAGGTGAATATAGAGATGATACAGACAGCTGCAAACAGGAAAGACAACAAACACAAACACCCCACCTAGACCCAAAGAGCAAACCTAGTAGTTTCTGTAAAGGAGAGCAACACACTCTTTCATCCTGCAGAAAACTAAAGAGTAAAACACATACAGAGAAGATAAACTTTTTGAAAAGTAAAGGACGATGCCCAAAAAAGTTCAATCTGGTCCTCTGGACATTCAAAAAACAAAAAACAAAACAAAGCAAAAAAATATAGAAATGTTTCGTCTCTCATCCGAGAGACTTCCTCAGTCTGAGGAGCTGTATTCAGCTCAGTCTCTTAATAACACCTTCTCAGAGTGGATCAACCAGTTTTGCTGCTGACAACCAAAACCAGCTGATCACATGCTCAAGAAGGACCATCAGCCTAACAATGTATCATTAGCACCCTGATGGCTGTTTACTATTCACAAAGGGCTGAGTGATACTAGAAATCACAGCATTGTAAGAGGGGGACAATTGAACACGTAGGCCTCCACCCCTGTTTAACGATGGATGATTTCTTTTCACAAAGATGGCCTCCTTTACTCCTCTCTCAAACCATCGTTCCTCTCTATCCAGGATGTGAACATCTTCATCCCTGAAAGAGTGACCGCTGGCCTGGAGATGAGTGTAGACCGCAGAGTCCTGGCCTGATGATGTTGATCTTCTGTGCTGGGCCATCCTTTTGGCCAGTGGCTGTTTTGTTTCCCCGATGTAAGACTGATCACAGCCCTCCTGACACTGAACAGCATACACAACATTACTCTGTTTGTGCCGGGGGACTGGATCTTTGGGATGAACCGGTCTTTGCCGTAATGTATTTTGGGGTTTAAAAGCCACTGGGACGTTGTGTTTAGAAAAGAAACGTCTCAGTTTCTCTGATACTCCCTCAACATATGGAATGACCACTGGTCTGGGTCTGGGTTCCTCCTTTTCACCTG
>NC_056507.1:47188141-47191000 GCF_014905685.2 Nematolebias whitei | reverse complement strand
TACATCACAGGATTTGTTGCTTCTTTCTGTGGCTTTTGCTCGGACTGAATTGGTCAGAAGTGGTTCGTTCATGCTGCTCCCTCTCGTTGGAACTTGCTACAAGAAAGTCTTGAGTGAATTCCTGTCAGTCGGTGAGTTTTCATCCAAACTCAAAGTTACTGAGGTCACTTCAAGGACACGGAGCGAGCTTCTTTTAGACGACCTGTTTTTTATGGCTGGGCTTTTTGTTGAACTGTGTCATTTAGTGTTCTATTTGTTGCTGCCTCTTGGCCACGTCTCCCTGGAAAAACACCTTTATAGTCTCAATGTTTATTTTATCCTGGTAAAATAAAGGTAACATTTTAGTGTGTGCGTGTTTGTTTTTATTAAATCAAAATTAAAAAAAAGAAGAAGAAAATTCTAAATGTTAAATTTCGTCCAATAAAAAAAAATAATAATAATATCATGGAAGGTAATGAAGGACTGTTCGCAGCCGGTGTTGTCTTGTGCTCAGGGAAGCTGCACAGGAGCACGAGGACAGGAGGAAACACATTGAAGACACTTTGTCGTGGCCGCCGCCGCCGCCACACTCAACTCACACATGCACTGATCGCATCACGCAGCCTCCCACTCCACGCACCTACTGTGCAACTCACATGTCATACTCTGTCACCTTAACTACCGCACTAACGCCCATCATGCGCAATATCATTGTGAAATACTTGTATTTTATACTTTCATAATGCTATTATATCTATATTGTGTACATTTTGAATATTTTTAGTGTGTGTTTTTCTTAAGCATGTTGTTGCACTGAAAAAAGGAGTGGCTCTTAATTTCATTGTATAATGACAATAAAGACTTTCTGATTCTGATTGTTGTTTGTTTGTTTGTTTGTTCCGAATTTTATTATCATCATTATTATTATAAAAATATATTATTATTATTATTATTATTATTAATAAATTAAAACAAACAAGAATAAAATAAATTTAACGGATGGATAATCCATCATTATTAATAATAATAATAATAATAATAATAATAATAATAATAATAATGATGATAATAATAATAATAAATTAAAATTCAAACGAACAAGAATAAAATAAAACATTCACTTGAATATAATAAATAATAAGATGGTTGTTTGTTTGTTTGTTTGTTTGTGGCCCACCTTGCCGCAGACTTCGCACGTGAACACTTTGGCTTTGCTGCTGGGACAGGGGCCGCTGATCCGAGTCCCTGCCGCGGAGCCTTTGAGCATGTGGTGCCGCTCCTCCATGAGGTGCTGGATCTGGTCCGGGCTCAGGACCCCAGACCCGGACTGCGGCGGCACGGCTCGGCCCCGCTCCGCCATGAGGACCTTGTGTCGCGCGCTCAGCAGGTAGGAGGCCATGGGGTGCAGGTTGAGCAGGCCGGCCGGGGGCGCGCACGGACCCCCTCCGTCCCCGCCGCAGTTCAGGTAGCACACGGCGGGCACGGGCCCCTGGTTGACCACGCGGGGTCTGAAGAGTTTGTAGTGGCCCACGGATGGGCTCGCGGCGGGCTCCTCCTGGGGGCCCCCGGAGTTCAGCCCGAAGCCCAAAAAGTCCGCGGGGCCCGGCAAAGAGCTCGGGTCCAGGTGTCCCGGGTCCAGACCGGCCAGGCCGAGCCGGTGGACCGGCTCGTAGCCGAGCGGCAGCAGCGGGATCATGCAGTGAACGGAGGGCGCGCACGCGTCGGGCTTTCCCGCGGGGGCGGGCTGGAACCAGGGGGGCAGCGGTATCGACCTGGGCTCGGGGGTTCGGGCCATGATCCGCTCGATGGAGAAGGCGAGGGGCTTGGTGCCGCCGGCGGGCAGGGGGGAGGCTCGGACCCCCGCTGGGCGGCCCGCAGAACCGTCCATCAGCTGCAGGAGCCGGGGGTCGGTGCCGCTCCTGCCCGGGACCCCCCCTCTGGAGCTCCGCTTATCGACACCGCGCAGATCGCTCGATAGGCGCGTGCGGAGAGCCGGGACCTGCTGCTGGTTCCGTTCAGAGCCAGAACTCCATCATGTCTCGTGCTCCCCTCCGTGGGTCTGTGCGCGCGAGGAGCAGCGGGAGGAGGAGGAGGAGGAGGACTCCGCACTCCGCAGGACTCCTGCTCGGACTGGAGGACTCTTCGAGTCTTCAGTCCTCTTGTGGCTCCGCGTCACGTCACTGTGCATGATGCGCGTGAACCCCCAGATCTGTTGGAACACACCAGAACCGAGAGGAGCCCAGCAGAACCCCAAATCCTCCTCCTCCTCCTCCTCCTCCTCCTCCTGATCATCATTATTACTGGTGATGTTTGAAATAATCGAACCTGTCCATGTACGCGCGCACCGCCCGCCGCTCGAGGAGCTGCACGTGGTTCTGGTTCTGCCGCTTTCTTAGAAACAAACAAACAAACAAACAATAAAAGCAAACACTTTAACATCTCGAACCTGGGCCTTCTGCAGAAGGCCACGAATATCATTTTTATCCAACAATAAAGCGAGAGGAAAAATAATGATCAACCAGAATAAAAAATATACAATAACAATAATAATAATAATAACAATAACAACAACAACAACAACAATAATAATAATAATAATATTGTGCTTGTTTGGATCTTTAAGCTGATCATTTACATTTCATAAGTAAAATAACATAATTCGTTTTCACTTTGGGTTTCTTTGAATTATTTCTAAATTATATTAAAGAAAAACTTGTTTATTATTAATAAAACAGATTCATTAAAGTAAATTAAACTGTAATGATTTTAAAATGATTTGACTGCTTTTAGTCATTTGTTGACTGAAAATGAACAAATGACTAAAATAGACCAACAACAACAACAACAACAACAACAACAACAACAACAACAACAACAATA
>NC_056507.1:47175501-47188131 GCF_014905685.2 Nematolebias whitei | reverse complement strand
CAACAACAACAACAACAACAACAACAACAACAACAACAACAACAATAGTAATAATAATAATAATAATAATAAATAAAATAATAATAATAATAATAATAATAATATTAATAACCACAGTCAGGGGCAGTTTTAATTCATTCAACCTTTATTTATCCCGGTTAGTCTCATTGAGTCACGAGGACTCATTTACCAGAGACCTGTTTTAAACAGACAACATGTAAAGAACAAACAATATAAAACAATAAAATCATTATAAAACAAGGTAAAATACTAAAAACAGGAACATATTTTTTAGGTTTTTATCAAATGTTTAAAATCCCTTAAAGAAATGAAAGAGCTTCAGGTGTTATTGAAGCTGTTACAGGTGCAGTGGTTAGCAGCACAAAGCCCACAGGTTCGCTTCCCGGTGGTTCTGTGTTGGATTGACATGTTCCCCCGCCGGTTTACAACATGCAGATTAACTGCAGCGTCTCACACAGACCGCTGGACATCATGATCATCATCAGAATAATGATGATAATACAGTAATAACAAAGTTTTTGTGGTGATGAATCAAACTGAATATTCTGTAAGTTTTTTCTTTCTCTCTGCCAAAAAAAGCTCATCTGATCATATGTCTCATTTCTTTATATTGATAAATAATTTAAAACATTTTTGATCAGTTTTTATTCACGACCAAAGATGCAGCTGAATTAAAAATAAAATAAATCCTGCTGCTCATGACCAAGCAACACCTTTGAATAAATTCAAAAAAGTTCAAGGTTCTTTATTGTCATTCACATCACATGTGGTACATGAGGTGGAACAAAACTGTACTCGAGGTCCCAGTTACAGCCAAAAATAGCTCAAACATAAAGCATAAAAAGAAACAGCATATAAGGATCTAAGCTATAAACTAAACACTAAAATTATAAAATAATACAATATAAGCCAGAAAATTGTGAGCAGATGGATATGAATACAGCAGCTTAAAGGCAACGGATCAGCAGCATGGATAATCAGCAGCATGGATAATCAGCAGCATGGATAAAGTGACCTATCACAATCAAGCAACATGATGTAATATTTTCACAGGGATTATTCTAGTTAGAGATTCATGAGTCTAACAGCCTCAGGGTAGAAGCTGTTCCTCAGTCTAGTGGTTCTACACTTAATGCTCCTCAACCTCCTTCCTGAGGGGAGTGGGGCAAAAAGTGTGTGTGCTGGGTGAGTGGGGTCCTTCATGATGCAGGTGGCCCTCTTCCTGCATCTGGAGGTGTAGATGTCTGAGATGGTGGGGAGACTGACTCCAACAGTCTTCTGTGCAGCCTTCACCACTCTCTGCAAAGCTTTTCTTTCTGCAGCTGTGCAGCCTCCATGCCACACGTTGATGCTGGAGCACAGGATGCTCTCCACTGCACACCTGTAGAAGAAGGTGAGGACTGAGCTTCCCAGACCAGCTCATCTCAGCCGCCTGAGGAAGTAGAGTCTCAAAGAGAGTACCAGTAGAGACATCCATCTATCCATTATCTTTACCCGCTTCTTCCATTTTGGGTCACGGGGGTCGCCGGTGCCCATGTCCAGCAATCACTGTGCAAGGGGCAGGGGACACCCTGGACAGGTCTCCAGTCCATCACAGGGACACATAGAGACAAACGAGACAAACAACCACACTCCACAACTCTCTCACTCACACCTAGGGACAATTTAGAGTTACCAATCAGCCTAACATGCATGTTTTTGGAATGTGGGAGGAAACCAAAGTACCTGCAGAAAACCCACGCATGCACAGAGAGAACATGCAAACTCCACCCAGAAAGGCCCCCAGACAGAGACTGGAACCAGGGACCTCCGCGCTGAGAGGCAGCAGCTCTACCAGTTGCACCACCGTGCTGCCTTCAGTAGATACAGTTGATCACAATATTTTACTACAGAGACTTGAATATGATATTGAAATTATAGGAACAGCTCTAAGTTGGTTTAAATCATATCTATCTGATAGACTCCAGTTTGTAAATGTAAATAATGAATCTTCATCAAACACCAAAATTAGTCATGGAATTCCTCAAGGTTTAGTGCTTGGGACAATATTCTTTACCTTATTTATGCTTCCATTAGGTAAAGTTATTAAACAGTATGGGATGAATTTTCATTGTTATACTGATGATACTCAGTTATATTTGTCCATTAAACCCAATGAATCCAATCAGCTACTTAGACTACAAGCATGTCTTAAAGACATAAAAAGCTGGATGACTCTTAATTTTCTCCTGTTGAACACAGACAAGACTGAGGTTTTGGTTTTTGGACCTGAGCACCTTAGGAAATAATTTTTCAGTCTTTCTCCCTCTTTAGATGGCATTAATCTGTCCTCCAGCTCTAATGTTAAAAATCTTGGTGTTATTTTTGATCAGGACATGTCTTTTATCCCCCACATTAAAAACGTTACTAGAACCACCTTCTTCCACCTGCGTAATATCACTAACATTAGAAACATCTGATCTAAAGATGATGCAGAAAAACTGGTCCATGCATTTGTCACGTCTAGACTGGACTATTGCAATGGTTTATTATCTGGATGTCCAAATACTTCTTTAATACGTCTTCAGTTGATCCAAAATGCTGCTGCCAGAGTCTTAACTGGAGTTACTAGGAGAGATCATATTTCTCCAGTTTTAGTTCTATTTCGTATAGGCTTCGCCCTTTAAGGCTGTCACTGATGGACTTTATCCCATCATGCAAAGCATCGCACTGAAAAGTTTAGTCCACGCCCACCTGTTGTGTGGGCCCCACCCGGTCCGTATAAATTACGTTAAGAGTGGGTAATCGGCTCCCGTTTTTCTTCAGCAATCTAATAGCACTGTCAGAAGAACGAAGAAGGGAAGTTGTCCAGATTGACCAGCACAACCTTTGTTAAGGCTGCCTGTGGTCCCGCCACGCCAACCTCCTGCCGTCCCGGTAAGTTCTCCTCCCCGAGGAGAAGCAGACGAGCAGTCTTGTTTCAAGGTAAGCGTCGAGGAATATTTCTCAGTGGCGGGTCGCTACACGCTGGACGACGCCATCCTTTATTTTTCCTTTTATCGCCGACTCTCGGAGCAAATCGGATGGTTCCTCTGGGACAGGCAACATCAACAACAGCCCCCGCTGCTCACTCCATCCTGGAGAGCGTAGTGTCGGAACGAGCCCCCCCGGACCTTTTTCGCATTGGCGACCACAACGCTCCCAGCCGTCGGTGCCCTCCTCTGGAGCTGCCCGGCATAATCCGGGAGGCGGCTGACATGAAGGGACTTTTTTCTGTCCCTCTCCTTCCCCTGCCCAGATCGGATGATCTAGCGGGAAGGTTTTTTGGCTCCACCCCGGCTTGCCGTCCTGATCCCATATGGCCTCTTGGGAATGATGCCACTTTGTTGACATCTGAGGTTGAATCGCAAATGGTTCCTGTAGTCTGCCCTCTTCCTTGCTGTTTTCTCAAACTCTCTAACTAGTTTGAGACTACACAAAGTTTGTTTTCTCAGTCATCCAGGTATATAACAACAAAAAAGGTTGAATCATGTCATCTGGACTTCGTTTTTTTTGTTAAAAAGAAACGTTTCGCCCCTCATCCAAGAGGCTTCGTCAGTCTGAGGCCTAGACATCTGGTATTACCCAGAAGCCACCCTGACTCTTGTGTTTCAAGCCTGCCTCAGATACCCCTGAAGTCTGGCCTGATCCTGATGACTGAGAAAACAAACTTTGTGTTTTTGAAACCATTAGTGAAAAGGCCAGACATCAGGGGTATCTGAGGCAGGCTTGAAACACAAGAGTCAGGGTGGCTTCTGGGTAATACCAGATGGCTAGGCCTCAGACTGACGAAGCCTCTTGGATGAGGGGCGAAACGTTTCTTTTTAACAAAAAAAACGAAGTCCAGATGACATGATTCAACCTTTTTTGTAGTTTGCGACTAGTTTCTTGGACTGTGAGGTCTCAGTCTCTGATAGAGGACATTTGCAAACTGAGGTGTACCGCAAACCCACCCACACAGACCAGTATTTGCAGTTTGACTCCCATCACCCTTTGGAGCACAAGTTAGGAGTCATCAGGACTCTGTATCACAGAGAAGACAGCGTCCCCACTAGCTCAGGAGCCAGGCAGAAGGAGAAATCCTACACAAAACAGGCTCTAGAGCAATGTGGATATCCTAACTGGGCCTTCCTGAAAGCAGAGAAGAAACCCAAACAGGACTCCAGTCAGCCAACAGGTGAAAAGGAGGAACCCAGACCCAGACCAGTGGTCATTCCATATGTTGAGGGAGTATAGGAGAAACTGAGACGTTTATTTTCTAAACATAACGTCCCAGTGGCTTTTAAACCCCAAAATACATTACGGCAAAGACTGGTTCATCCCAAAGATCCAGTCCCCCGGCACAAACAGAGTAATGTTGTGTATGCTGTTCAGTGTCAGGAGGGCTGTGATCAGTCTTACATCGGGGAAACTAAACAGCCACTGGCCAAAAGGATGGCCCAACACAGAAGATCAACATCATCAGGCCAGGACTCTGCGGTCTACACTCATCTCCAGGCCAGCGGTCACTCTTTCAGGGATGAAGATGTGCACATCCTGGATAGAGAGGAACGATGGTTTGAGAGAGGAGTAAAGGAGGCCATCTTTGTGAAAAGAAATCGTCCATCATTAAACAGGGGTGGAGGCCTACGTGTTCAATTGTCCCCCTCTTAAATAAATTATGAACAGTAATTGCCCCCCCTCTTACAATGCTGTGATTGCTAGTATCACTCAGCCCTCTGTGAATAGTAAACAGCCATCAGTGTGCTAATGATCCATTGTTAGGCTGATGGTCCTTCTTGAGCAAGTGATCAGCTGGTTTTGGTTGTCAGCAGCAAAACTGGTTGATCCACTCTGAGAAGGTGCTATTTAAGAGACTGAGCTGAATACAGCACCTCAGACTGAGGAAGTCTCTCGGATGAGAGACAAAACGTTTATACATTTTTTAGTTGTTTTGCTTTGTTTTGTTTTTTTGAATGTCCAGAGGACCAGATTTAACTTTTTTAGATACAAGAGTTAACAGTGTGACAATTAGCCCCCATAATCGAACCACAAGAAACATTAATGACGACGCGATCATTCAGAACCCAAAAACAGTGAAAGTTACAGTGATGGGCAGATTCAGGTGTATTAACAAGATTCAGTGACTTCAGATAATCTGAGAATTGAAAATAATGACAGTAATATGAATGATGCAGAAAAGTTTTCGACCATAAAACGTCACAATTCAAATGGGCAAACAAATCCGACGAGGTGGCCCAACTGCAGTTTGAGTTGGGCTGAGGGGGGCTCCGGCCCTCCTTCGAAGATGGATGGATGCTCCCATGGGAAACAGAAGCTGGGCCCAGAACCAACAGGCCGAAACAGAAACAGATAATTCGCAGCAAATAGCAGAGCGAGCTGCCAGAAAAATCCTCCTGAAATGAAAGGCATGGTCCTAGCTCGTTTCAGGTCAACAGGGGTCAACAGTGGCCAACAGCGTGATCCGGAATAAAATTAATTATTATCCAAGTGAGTTTGGATGGAGGCCTGCAGCAACTCCAATGCAAACTCTGAACTTCTCTCGAGCACCACGCAGCCCTGCTCCTTCACGCTATTTCTCCGCTTCTCTGCATGACACCTCCGTACCCGACAGCACGAGATTTACCCACGGTGAAAAACGAGACTGACCAGAGAGGCTGAAGTCGACACTGGTCCGGTCCGGTTCTGCTCGAGTCCGGCTCCGGCGCTCCACAGCATGAGACGAAGAGGCTGAAGATGTCCCTGGCCCGGTTCTGCTCCTGTCCGGCGGCCCGGTCCGGCGGCGCTTCAAAGCATCGGAGCGTCTCCTCCAGGCGAAAACAGCGATTCCACGGAGGTGGACAGTCCTTCATTAAAAGTAACGGGCTGCTCACTGAAGCTGAGACCGGCTCTGCTGAAGACGAAGTCGAAGTCCCCCACAGCCACCTCGGTTCGGTTCTGATCCAGTTCGAGGGTCACAGATACACTTCCCCCACACCCATGAAGACACCACGAGGGCCAGTCCAGCAGAAAACCAGCGAAATACCACCCGGCGATTTTTGTCGGAACCAGGTAGAACCACAAAGGTCCAGATGAGAGATCGTTGAGGTCCAGAGAGAGAGAGAAAAAACGCTGGACCTTTGTGGATGACTCCCCAGCTCGAGGGGTCACCTGGCTGGAAGGGTGCGCTCAGAGTGACCGGTGGAGTGGGAGCGGCCGGTCCTGGACCAAAATATATTTTTGGACGGTCCCGTCCGGCTCTCTGAGTCACTGAACACCGAATTCGGTTGGAAGGGGGACCAACTTTAGTCTGGTTCGAAAAAACGTGTCAGTTTGATGATAAAAGACTGCAGAGAAGCCGGAGGGAACTGCCGTCCATCAGCTCGCCGGAAGTGAAGTGAATGCGCGCACACCTCTCCCCAGCACAAGCCGGCTCGCATCAGCATGTATGAGACCGCAGAATGAGTCCAGTGGGAAACCTCACTCTCAGCAGGAGCTACACGCTTCTTACCCCAGCGGTGTCAAACGCGCGCTCCCGCAGCGCCGACAGCTTTCACACAAACAGCGCCACGTTGATGAAGGCCTGCACACCTCTCTTCAACACACGCCGGTTCACATCGACATGAATGTGAACCCGCAGCCTGAGCGTGGCACAGAAGCGCGCTCAGAGCCCTTTCGAGAAAGCCTCGCCTTGGGTCACGCAGAGCACACTTCCGCGACGCATGACAGAGGTCGAGGCTGTAACTGGCTGACGTCCGTAAGAAACATGACGCACCATATAAATGTGGGCCCACTCCATGAACGTTACGCAGAGTGGCACCGGACGTGCTCTCTAGACAGATGGATGAGCAGGCTGATCAGCAGGGGTTATATGCTACAATTTGCGGCTCAATCCCCCTCCGTTCGGAGGAGTTTTAGAGACGGTTCTGTCATCCCCAGACCAGGTCTCATCCCTAAATGCATAAGTCCAGGAACTTCTGGTAAAAGAGGTAATTTCCAGGGTTCCCAACCTTCTCACCTTCCCTCAGCGCATGCCAGCTCACATCAGCATGGACGTGAGCCCACTGCTTGTGCGCGGCTTAGGAACGCTACACACCTGCGGCAGTTCTAAACCGGTTCCGCATGCTCGGGGCGCGCGCACCTTCTCTCAGCGCATGCCAGCTCACATCAACACAGATGTGAGCCTGCAGCCTGTGCGCAGCATAGGAACGCCGCGCACCCACGGCAGTCCTAAACCGGTTTCACATGCTTGAGGCGCGCGCACCTTCCCTCAGTGCACGCCAGCTCACATCAGCATGGATGTAAGCCTGCAGCCTGAGTGAGGCACACATGACGGCGATGATTGGCGTCTGTAAATAAGGTGACGCAGCATAAACGCGTGCCCGCTTCCCGAACAGTATGCGGAGTGGCAGCAAGCGTGTGCTCCAGATAGATGGATGAACCGTTTATCAGCAGGGGATTCACGCTGCAGAACAGCTCAAACCCCCGTTCGGAGGAACTCCAGAGACGTTTTTTGTCATCTCTAGAACAGATCTCGTCCCCCCTCGCAGAAGCCCAGGAAATTCTGATTAAAATGTAATTTCCAGGGTCCCAGAAGGAGAGGAAAACACAGGGTTCCACTCTCATCACTTCCTGGTCCCAAACGGACCAGAAGGATGAGATTCATATTAGATTTGTCAATTTTGAACTGTGAGACAACATTTCCATTTAAAATGCGTCGAGTCGCTCTGCAACCGCCACACAGAGCAGGGAGGAGAATTCTGCTTTATCTGGACGTCTGTTGATACTGACCCGCTTTTCCAGACAGGTAGCAGCAGTGCAACTCACGTGAAACCAGCAGAGTGATAACAGCTGTTTCCATCAGCAAACTTACATCACACGTGTCAGACTTCACAGAGGCACATGCATTTCTCGAGCTGTGGGGGCGCTGTGGCCACCCCACATAGCAACTCATATAAATGTTTTTACAGTGTCAGGGGTTTTGAATGTGATTCAACACTTTGCCTCTGTGCTACATAATTATCATGTGTTGACTCACACAGATAGCAAGTGACTGTTGCATACATAACCAGCAAGGGGGGTGCACGTTCAGCCCAAATGTGAGACAGATGCTGTGTTGGGCACACCAAAATCTGCTCTCCATCAGAGCAGTGTAAATCCCAGGTGTTCTGAACAGATGGGAGGATGTGATGTCCAGGGACGGTCCACGTCATGAGGACTGGACCCTCCATCCAGAGCTGATGGCTCAGACGTGGCAGAAATTTAGCAAAGTGGCTGTGGACCTGTTTGCAACACGAGAGAACGCGCAATGTCAACTACGGTTCTCACTGAGCCCACGGGACAAACCACTGCTGGGGTGGACGCGTTTGCTCACTGCCTGTTGCCCAAAATGCTTCTTTACGCACTTCCCCCACTCCATCTGATATCACAGTTTCTGAACCGAGTTAGGGAGAAGGGACTGACAGCTCTCCTGACAGCTCTCCTAGTGGCTCCTGAGCGCGTGAACGCCCCATGGTTCCGAGTTCTATGACACCTGTTATCGGGGCGTTTGTGAAAACTGCCATGGAGGGAGGATGCTCTCCTCCAGGCGGTAGGAGCGATCAGGAGTTACCCAGAAATAGGCCAGCCCCTTTGGGTCTGGCCGCTGAGCAGATCAGCTTAGAGAGGATGGGTCTCTCTCAAGATGTACTGCATACAATCCAGGATTCACGTGCTGCATCTACCACAGCACTATACACATCAAGGTGGACAGCTTTTCAGCGCTGGTGTACAGAGAAAGGTGTAGAGGCCATTTCATGTCCACTAGGTACCGTGCTGTCCTTTCTGCAGCAGCTGATGGACAGAAATCTGGCGTTCAGCACGATTAAAACGTACGCTGCAGCCATCTCTCCCTGTCACGAAGGTTTCGGAGACAGAACAGCTTTTAATCATCCGCTGATTAAGCGTTTTTTAAAAGGTGTACAGAGACACAGGCCTGTTTCATGCCCACTTGCTCCACAGTGGGATTTAACGCTGGTTCTGCGAGCCCTGATCAAAGCTCTAATTGAGCCACTGAATCATGTTCCAATTAAATTCTTGTCTCTTAAAACAGCCCTGCTGCTGGCTTTAACATCCGCTAAGAGGGTGAGTGATATATCTGCCCTCTCCGTCGCTCTGCCATGTCTCAGAATTCAGGCTGATGGCAGCTCAGCTGATCTGAGACCTAATCCAACGTTCCTGCCTAAAAACATAACGAGCTCTTTTAAATCAAGAGCGATATTGCTGGAGGGTTTTTTCCCTCCCCCTCACAAATCAGAAGAAGAAGCATCTTTCCATGTTCTCTGTCCTGTGTGGGCGTTGACGTGTTACATAGTATGCACGGCCGCAATGCGTCAGACTCAACATTTGTTTGTGCATTATAGAGATGTATCTGCAGGTCACCCGTTACCCACCCAGCTCCTGACACACTGGCTGTGTGAGGCCATTTCTGAAGTCTACAGAGCATCAGATTTAGAGCCTCCTGATAACCTCAGGGTGCACTCGAACAAAGGTATCGCATCTTCGACTGCTTTGCATAATGGTATGACAATGCAGGATATTTGCTCTGCGGCCACGTGGTCAACACCCTGTTCATTTATTCACTTTTATCTACGTGATGTGACGGCACGTTCCATGACACATTCTGTCCTTAGTGTTTTAACCAAAAGAATATTGTTGTTTCATGGAACCTCATTTAAACTCACATCTGACTGCATGCATTTACAGTTTGTGATGTTGTTATCAGTCACAAGTTGTGACTGTTGTTCTTGTTCTATTGTCCGTAATCAGTTCATGACTATTGTTACCAATCAGTTCATTTGATTAATAATCAGTTCACTTGTTATTATTAATCTGTTCATATTGATCAGCCATGAATCTGTTTGGTTCACGGCCTTTTTAGAGCATCTTCCTTTCCCCGTTGAAAGCTTTTCCGGGGCGTGCATGCACTCAGAATGCATAGCTACACAGCACGCGTCTGTGCATTGTACGCATAATTATGTAACGCATAATTACACACATGGAAAGCTGAGTGACGAGACGTTTTTTGAGCAAGCTGTCGCATCGTATGGTGTTTGAATGGACCCAGTGAGGCAAGGAATACATGTGCTTCGCCCTTAACCCACCAGCGACAGCCTTAAAGGGCGAAGTCTATACGAAATAGAAAGTTGGTTACGTACTGTAACCCCAGATTCTATGAGTATAGGCTTAGCCCTTTAAGTGTCGGGCCTCACTGGCTCCTAAATGGCTGAAGAAAAAGCTATTTGGGAGCCGATTACCCGCTCTTAACGTAATTTATACGGACCAGGTGGGGCCCACACAACAGGTGGGCGTGGACTAAATTTTTTCAGTGCGATGCTTTGCATGATGGGATGAAACCCACCAGCGACAGCCTTAAAGGGCGTAGCCCTTTAAGGCTGTCGCTATGCTATACTCATAGAATCTGGGGTTACAGTATGTAACCAATGTTACAGAGGCTTCCAAGTAACAGATTTGTACTCTCTGTGATGTGATCATAGCAGAATTGTTTTCTATGCATTGATTATTATGTGATTGGAACAAGTTGTCCTACATCCTGTGATTAGGGTGAAGTGAAATGATTTATACTGTATGAAATGAAATGCTATATGAGTTCATGCTGTGATCTGGGAGACGAAAAGAGCTGTGAGAGCCAGCTGCGTTCTGGGGGAAAGGTTACATTTCCCTTGGAATGTTGCAAACGGCTAACCTAATCAGAACAGCATTACATGTAGAAGCCGAGCAAAGCTGCACATTACCATAAAAGGACACAGGATGTAGAAAGAATCATGTGTTGGTAACTTGTAAGCTTGTGAGCTGAGAAACAGAGCAGCAATACAACTCAATACCTTATAAGGTCACAGTTTGGAGACAGTTAACTGTTTACCAGAAGGCCGACCTTCCTAAAGAACTAAGACCAATCAGAAAATGACACCAAGCTAATAAGAGGGAAAACTGGGTTGACCAGTGAAAAGATCTCCTATTTAAACCAAGACTACTGGCAAGTCGGGGCTGAACGGACCGTGGAGTCGAAGGATTAGGAGAATATAGCTTCACCCCCAGGAGCCACTCAGAGGGAGCTGGAACAGCTCAAAGAAGACTTCTTTCCCATCAAATTAGGAAAATTCTTTTATTCAGCCAAGCTGACACCAGACCAGATCCCTCAAGATTAAGGACTGCTTTTGGGGAGTTAAAGGAGATTTCTTCCAGGGCTCTTGAAGAGATATTTATTGTGCCATTTTCCAAAAGTCTTTGGGCAGAAATGGTGAGCGACCCCTAACATATTGTCCAAATGCTAAATTTTATATGAAGTAACAGTGTTCCTATAATTAAGAAGAAGGATTAGATTTGAGAGTGTTGTCCTGCTTCTAGCCTCTGGACATTCAAAAAATTTTTTTGAACGTCGAGAGGACCAGATTGAACTTTTTTGGATTTTTCTACCTGGATTATTGAGCATGTATCAGGACATAAAATGTAAAATTCTGGACTATCGTACTCAAAAAGTTTGAAAGTTTGGTTCAATTTCATCAAAATGAGGAGGTTTTTAAAGGTTTCGCAGCTTGGATCGAGCGACACCCTGGAATCTTGTGCCTAGATTCTAAAAACTACTAGATCGGTAACAATTGCAGTTCTACAATAGGAGGTGAGCGGCCAAAATGCCAGTTTCCCCACGACCGACGATTTAACCCTGGCTACTAGATTGAACGAGTCACGGGGTGAGACAAGGGTCTGACTCGCAAATGATGGTCATGAACAGTCTGGGTGAATCACCTCCAACACAGCCTTAAACAGAACTAGCCTCACGTCACTCTGGGTAAAGCCCAAGTGTTAGATTAGTCTGATATACCCCTTAGAGGAGAGGCTGCAGTGGGGTTTTAGCCATTACTCAAATGGTAACTTCACTGGGTAGAAAAACACTTCCCTTTTTGATAAATCCTATAGTTAGGGTCGGCTTAGGTTTCCTGAGCTGTCCCTTAGTTATGCTGCTATAGGCTTAGACTGTTGGAGAACAAACTGTCCACAGTTTTCACTCTGCTACTGTCTTTACTTAATCTGCTCAACCTGTTTTGTATTTGTAATTATTTTTTCTATCCTTAACGTGTTTTTTTTGTCTTTCAGGTACACCTGGACCTATATCTGGACCTACCATTCTGTGTTCGTCTGTCTCTCCTTCCTGTCCTCTCAACCAGCCAGTCAAAGCAGATGGCCGCTTGTCCTGAGCCTGGTTCTGCTGGAGGTTTCTTCCTTTAAAAGGGAGTTTTTCCTTTCCACTCTTGCCACTGTGCTTGCTCAGGATGGGAGATTGCAACAAAGCCAAGATTCAACTTGTCTGCTGGATTCCTTAGATAGAGAACTTTACGAATTGGCTTTTATGTATGTGAATGTTCCTGTAAAGTGCCCTTGGACAACTTTGTTGTGATTTGGCGCTATATAAAAAAACTGAATTGAACTGTTATTTTTATTTTCAGAAAATATTTAAAATATTTATATTTATGTTTTATGATATAAAAACAACAACAACAATAACAATAATAATAATAATAATAATAATAATAATAATAATAATAATAATAATAA
>NC_056507.1:47168956-47175491 GCF_014905685.2 Nematolebias whitei | reverse complement strand
AATAATAATAATAATAATAATAATAATAATAATAATAATAATAATAACAACATATAACACCAAATTTCATGCTCAATAATCCAGGTACAACTCTAACAATGTTCAGTCAGGTCATCTGGACAGATTTTTTTTCCTGAGATGTTTCATTCTTCATCCAAGGGCTTCTTCAGTCCGAGGAGCCACAAACAAACTGGAGTCCCACAAATACTACATTCCCATAAAGGAAAAATCTGTTTGCTAGTGATAAGATGGTTTCTGGGACCCACCCTCTCTCCCGTCACCTCCTCTGAGGCAGTCATGCCAAAATGGTTCAAAACATCAAAGTTCATGCTCAGTAATCCAGGTACATCTCCAACAATGTTCAGTCAGGTCATAATATATAACATTAATAAGATGCTGGTGCTCGTGGAAGAATGAATTGTAGCTAAGTAGAACCAGAAGAGGATACAACAGATCCGGTCTGAGTTCTGGTCCCATCCTTCAGGCAGTAGAACCACAACATGGAATGTCTCAAAGCTCTGATAGTCCAATCAAGAGTCTATCTGTTCTGTTGGGTCACGTTGGTCAGCTGGTGTTGCATTCCTCTTCTTATCTGTATCTGTCATGTAAATATTCTGTGACAATGTTGTAATGGCCCTTGGTGGCTGGATTAAGGAGGAAACTTGAGGCCGAAAAAGGTGCAGATCCACTGGGTGTTTATTCACCAACATTGAACAGAGGACCCTGCTTCACAGGTCACCTAAGCCCCATATCCACAGGTCCTGTTCTTGTAGGACCCTATTGGGGCTTATTTAGGCTGGTTCCAGTGGGACCGGTTTATTTCTGTCTCCACAGTGCCCATAGTTCCCCTTTAGTAGGTGTCTAGTTAACCTTTAGTGGGCGGATCATCAATATCAACGCACCTTACCAGCTGGTGGTGCTAGTGTTACATTAAGCTCTTTACTAACCACCACCCGGGTAGACTGGCGGAGCTCCATCTAGCTCGCTCTGAATTTTGTCGTCGGCCATCAAGCACAAAAAAAACCCCGCCAGCACTTCAGCATTAGACCATGGTGTTGTCATTATTGTTTTTAAATCTTTAAAATAGGTCCAGCCTTTACTCCGGTCCAAGAAATTGCAAATGGCAGATCAGTGTTTTGAAAAGTTTCTGAAAGCTCCAGTGACTCCTCCCCCTGATCAATCAGTGACCAACAGTGCACTGACGTCACATCTGTATCCAACAAGAACCAGACCTGGGACCCCAGAGAAGTAGGTCCCAAAAATTGTGCGGGTTCTTCCGCTGAAGGCACTGTGGAGAAACTACGCAATCGGCCCGAACTAGTTACATAAGGGGCTCTAGTGTTCAGCAGTAGCAAAAAAAAATGTTGCTAACATGCAGCCTTTTATAGTCTACTACCCACCCCCCCATTAACAGACCTACCAAGAAGCAAACAAAATACATAAGCATTAACAAACTTCTACAAAAATAACTGAAACATCAAAAATACTTTCTTTAACAAACATTATCAATCACTAAACACATCTTTTAAAAACACATTTTCTCTAGATATAAATATATACCATGAAACTTCTCAAGTGCACAATTTTCTTCCCCCCCCCCCCCCCCCCCAGTCAATAATTGTCTCTTCCAGAACCTTTAAAAAGGTGCTCAGGCCCCGGGGGAATCTTTTAGCCTGAACACCCTGCAGAGGAAGAGAAGAGGTAAGTCACTTTTACACTATCACAATACACTCAAACATCTTTCACACTATTTCAGAGATTAGTCACATTAATACTTATATTTTATGCATGCTTGTTTTGTTAACAGGACAGGTCATCATTGACAGGGTTTCTGACAGAGCAGGGCATGAGTGAACCCAATAATGCAGGGAAAAGTCAGGACTCCAGGATTTACAAAAATAAATACTCTTTAATAATAATAATAAATCAAAAAGGTTGACGTGGCAGCAACTTACAAAAAACAGGGAATCAGAACAAGCTGGCAGGACAGAACAGGACAATACCCAACGACGATGCGGCAAAGGACAAGACTCACAGACAGACTTAAATACACAGACAGGACATAATTACAAACAGCTGGGACCAGACAAAAGAGAAATCAATCAGGATTAAATGAGACACACAAGGTGCACAGACAGAGAAGGCCCACAAGATGGCACCATGCCTACAGTATCCCCCCTCAAGGACGCCCCCTGGCGTCCCCAAAAACGTCCTCCTCCAAATGACTTGGGTGGGTGGAGGGAGGAACTGCAAGGATGGAGGGCCCAATGAAACATGAGGACAAAAACAAACTGACAAAACCAAAACCTGGGACCAAAACTAAACACAAACAGGTACACAAAAAAGTCTGGGCGGTCAGGTGACTGTCCTAGCAAGGTCATGGTTCCGGCGGGCGGCCGGGAGGCTGTCCATCAAACCAGAACAGGTCAGGAGGGAGGCTAGGATGGCGACCATCAGACTGAAGCAGGTCGGGCGGGCGGCCGGGAGGCAATCCATCAGACTGAAGCAGGTTGGGCGGCCGGCCGGGAGGCCGACCATCAGACTGAAGCAGGTCAAGCAGGCGGCTGGGAGGGTGTTCATCAGGCTGGAGCTGATCGGGCAGGCAGCTGGGAGGCTGTCCATCAGGCTGGAGCAGGGCGGGTGGCCGGGAGGCCATCCATCAGTCTCGAGCAGGTTGGGCAGGCGGCCAGGAGGCCATCCATCAGGCTGGAACAAGTCGGGCGGGCGGCTGGTAGGACATCCATCAGGCTGAAGCAGGACGAGCAGGCGGCTGGGAGGCCGTTCATCAGGCTGGAGCTGATTGGGTGGGTGGCTGGGAGGCTGTCCATCAGGCTGGAGCAGGGCGGCCGGGCAGCCTGGAGACCATTCATCAGGCTGGGGCCGGTCAGGCAGGCAGCCGACAGGTCGTCCAATAGGCTGTTCAGGTGGAGACAAGATAGACAGGCGGCCGGGAGACCATTCATCAGGCTGGGGCCAGTCGGGCAGGCGGTCAAGAGGTTGTCCCACATGCCATTCAAACAGGTCAGACAGGTGGCCAGGAGGCAGTTCAGGCAGGAACAGGACAGACGGGTGGCCAGGAGACCGTTCATCAGTCTGGAGTCGGTCGGGCAGGCGTTCAAGAGGTAGACCCACAGGCCATTCAGATGGGTCAGAAAGGGGGCCGGGAGGCAGTTCAGGCAGGAACAGGACAGACAGGTGGCAGGGAGACTGTTCATCAGGCCGGGGCCGGTCGGGCAGGCTGTCGAAAGGTCGTCCAACAAACCGTTCAGACGAGGACAGGTCAGACAGGCAGCCAGGAGGCTGTTCAGGCAGGAACAGGATAGACAGGGTCTCAGGCAGGTTGGGGACGAAGGCCTCAGGTGTGCAGGGGACAAAGACCTCAGGCGAGCTGGGGTCGAAGACCTCAGGCAGACCAGAGACGAAGACCTCAGGCGAGCTGGGGACGAAGACCTCAGGTGGGCCGGGAACAAAGACCTCAGGCAGACCAGAGATGAAGACCTCAGATGGACCAGGGGTGAAGACCTCAGGCGAGCCAGGAACGAAGACCTCAGGCAGACCAGGATCTTCTGCGGTTGACTTGGGATCTTCTGCAATCGGGTCAGGATCTTCTGCGGTCGGGTCAGGAGCAAAGATCTCAGACGGACCAGGGGTGAAGACCTCAGACGGACCAGAGGTGAAGACATCAAATGGACAAGGGGCGACAACCTCAGACGGACTGGGAGCGAAGACTTCAGTGGATGGACCAGGAGCGAAGACCTCAGCGGACGGACCAGGAGCGAAGAGCTCAGCGTATGGACCAGGAGCGAAGACTTCAGTGGACAGACCAGGAACAAGGACCTTATCGGACGGACCAAGAGCGAGGACCACCATAGCGGACGGACCAGGAGCAAAGACCTCAGCGGACAGACCAGGAGCGAGGACCTCAGCGGATGGACCAGGAGCAAGGACCTCAGCGGATGGACCAGGAGCGAGGACCTCAGCGGACGGACCAGGAGCGAGGACCTTAGCGGACGGACCAGGAGCGAGGACCTCAGCGGACGGGTTGGCAGCGAGGAGCTCAGCAGACGGGTCAGCGGCGGCTGCAGGTTCAGGTACCACTGCAGGTTCTGAATATTCTGCAGCTGGTTCTAGGTTCTGAGCAGGTTCAGTCTTTTGCTGCAGACTCTGGGCTGGCTGCTGCAGACTCTGGACTGGCTGCTACAGACTCTGGACTGGCTGCTGCAGGCTGAGCGCTGGCTGCTGCAGGCTGGGTGCTGACTGCTGCAGGCTGAGCGCTGGCTGCTGCAGACTGAATGCTGACTGCTACAGGCTGAATGCTGACTGCTGCAGGCTGAATGCTGACTGCTGGCTCTGGACTGGATGCAGGTTCTGGGACTGAGTCTCTGGGACACTTCTGTCGTCAACCTCGCTGACGTGGGTGGTGACGTGGTTCAGGTCCAGGACCGGGCCGAGAGAGAGGAGCTGAGTGTGCGTGTGGTGTAGGACTTTCTTTTTTTTTCTTCTTCTGATGGCCTCCCTTCTCCCCTTACAGCCATCCTCTCCACACCATTATTATGAAATATTTATTCTAGTGACTATCTAGTGTAGTTTTTTTTTTAAATAGTAAAGAAAGAAAAAAAGACAAAGAAAGACTCCAAAATATAAGAAATATACACAAAGAGAGCACACGGCAAAACACCCGGCCACTGTCTGTTCACCTGCAAAGAACATGACAAAACACAGCAACAAAATACATATGTATAAAGAACTTAAAATATTCATGGCTTTGCAGTAAGATTCCATAAATATATATGCCCATACCTATGCCTATATACATACATACATACATACACATGAATATACATTCATATACATATCTATATATCTACATATAAAGCCTACATAAGCATCCCTGCTTCTATTTGTGTGTGGTTGTGAGCATGCATAAGTGTATAAGGCTTCTTGAATAGAACATTTTATAGTAACTGTGAAGCAGCAGAGACCCGACCCCCAAGACCAGAGGCAGACGAAAAAAGGGGGGATCAGAGCCCAAGACCCCAGGAGGGACCCCGACCACGGAGCCCCCAGGGCCACCCACACAGGACGAACCACTCGCCCACCCCCCAGATTGGACCACAAGGGAGAGCCGGAAGAACCCCACCAGTGACCACATACAGTGACCACCCGGGGCCAACAGTGACAAACTCATAGGCCCCCGCCGGAACCCGCCGCACCGATGCAGGTCCAGGCTCGGGCACGGAGGCCCGGGCACCGAGGACCCACACCACCCAGGCCAAGGCCTGACAGGGCCAGAGGACCCGAGCCCCACCAGGCAGACACCAGGCCGAGCCGACACACGCCCAAGCGCCCAGCCCCCGACACCAAGGGTCCCAAGCGCGCCGGTAGGCAAGGGCACACCCCACCAGGGGGCCACGCGATAGGGGCGCGATGCCAAGCACCCCTAGTTGTATCAAAGAGGGGGCAGTCCGAGTCTCGGCCTAACAAATACCCATTCATACACAGACACAATCACACAGTCCCAGCCTAATTCACTCACTCACTCAAAGGCATACAATAACGATACATTTCATTCTTATTCCCGATACGCACTCTATACCCCCCAGGTCCAAGACATGTACCCGCCCTCTACAGGGGGCAGCCCATGCCCAAACCCAGGAGGTAAACCCATTCATTCTCGAGCGGAGAAGAGCCAATATCCCAGACCCAGCCCAGGCCACGCCCAGCCGACAGGACACCCCCCACCATGAAGAGGACACTCCACCGACCACCCCCACACACCGCCAACAACCAAGCACGCGCCCCCAGCCGACCACCCGCCAGGCCCCGGCAGCCACCCCGGCCAGCGGGCCAACCATGTCACCCAAGAGCCAAGCTCAGGGGGTCCAAACAACCCCAGGGAGAGCACAGCGCCAGCACCGCCCACGGCAATCCCCCAGACCCAGAACCCCCACATAGTCCTGGTCAACACCCGACGGCCTGCCCTTCTCCCGGACCCCACCCCCGGAATGGCAGTTAGGGAACTGGGGGGGAGGAAAAAATAAATAAATAAGACCCCGACACATACACCCCCGCCCCTAGATGTGCTGTTGATGTGTGTTGTTGTACAGTGCCATTAAAAAGGAAAGAAGAAGGAGCAAAGGCTGGCATGATGCCAGTTTCCCCTCCACCCCAACTCTATCCAAACCCTAGTGTCTAAATGCAACCGTTGTAAGTGAGCACAGGCACAGGAGGTGAGAGTAAGTTCATCCCACCACCCATAGCCATGTGCCCACCTCAAGTTCCTATATGTGAATGTCATGAGGATGTTATGAATGAATGTCTAAGGTGTACAATAAAATTGAGTCCCAGGTGGCTATGGTCAACAGAGATGTAAAATTGTTGCAGCACACCCGAGTCCAAACAACCCTAAATGTGTGGAATTGAAATGAAGAGGGTGGAGGTGCATAGTGAGGGATGGGGAGAGATAACTGTGAGAGCAATGCTCCCACAGGGAGTCAGCTCCCCCACTGACCCAACAAACCCCCCCCCCCCCCCC
>NC_056507.1:47159930-47168856 GCF_014905685.2 Nematolebias whitei | reverse complement strand
CCCCCCCCAGTTCCCCAAGGTCCACCCAGGGATTGAGGCCAAGACACCTCTCCATCTGGACCGACTGCCAGGCCCGCTGAGCTCCAGACCAGAGAGCGACAGAGCCCCGAGGGCCGCCAGAAGCAGTACCAGCAGCCTACACACCCGAGGGCCACCAGGACCCCCACAAACCGCAGTCAGCCCGCCACCAGATGAAGCCAAACCCCACCAGGACGACCCAGCCAAGAGCGCCCGCCCAACCGCCGACAGAGCCAGGAAGCACCGGGAGCGAGCCCCCACCACAGGAAAGGGGCCAGCCAGCCATGCACAGTCCCGGGCCGCCCCCAAGGACATCCACCCCATCCCCACCCCAGAAGAAATACTACACCCACCCCTCATTCAGACATCTCTCAAAACACATAGCACACTAGACACCTAGGCTGGGTCAAACTACCCCCTCTTAGGGGCCACTGGTCACGCCCCCAAACACCCAATCCCCCAGCCCATGAACCCACAACCCATCAGCGAGCCGAAGGCCCCCGCCCAGAACCGGGCACCAAAGCGCAAGCCGGCCCAGAGCCCGGCAACCCGCCCGCCAGAGCCCAAGATCCCCGATCCCCACAGGCCCAAGCCCGGGGGCGACAAGTCCCCAGAACCCCAAGCCCCCGCGCCCACCCCGAACCCACACCAGCACAGCCAGGCTACCAGATCGGTGACCCACGACCGCCGCCACAGACCACCTGAGGGCCCGCATGCAGCCACCAGCAGACATCCCCCAGAACTACCCAGGCCCTCCCCAGAGGGAAAGCAGTGCCCCCCTGCCCAGGTACCCCCAAGAGCCCAGCCCCCGGCAACCCCCCCGGCGCCCCAAACCCATACAACCGCCTCCACATCAACCCCAAGGCCCCACAAGGTCAGATCCCAGACTACCCACCCTCACTATGTAACGGAGCCGATCAAAGGAGCCCACAGAGATTGATCCAATGTGTCGGCAGATGCTGTTTCAAGACTAATATGATCTAACAGAAGATTTTTATACTGATTAATGCTAAGATTATTTTTATTTTTCCAATTCAGGAGTATGGTTTTCTTTGCGATGCATAAGGCAGTGAAAATCATGCAACATGTATTTTTTTTCCAGGGTAACATCTTCCAAGATAGCCAATAAGCAAACAGACGGAGAGAGTGGAATATTACATTTCAGACATTTAGACAAGTCTTCACAAACCTGGACCCAGAACCTCTGAACGGGTGGGCAGAACCAGAGTGCATGGATATAATCATCAGGAATATTGCCTGTGCACTGTGAGCAGTTGTTAGATGATGTAAATCCCATCCTAAACATTCGCTGACCTGTATAATGTACTCTATAAAGAACTTTATACTGTATTAATTGTAAGTTGGAGATTCTAGTCATTTTAAATGTTCTGAAACATATTTGAGACCAGGTGTTTTGGTCAAAATTGATTGATAAATCTGACTCCCATTTTGCAACAGGTAACATTATGGAGTCATTGATTCTAGACAATTTCTTGTATATTTTAGATAATAATTTGGGGGATTTAAGATTAAGGAACTCTAACACACATATTGGTGTTTCTAACAAAGTTTTATTAAGCTTAAATTTCTTTTTTATGATAGACTTAATTTGTTGATATTGTAAGAAGTATTTATTTTCAATGCCAAATTGTATTATTAAATTATTAAATGGAATAAAATCTACACCTTCATATATGTGTTCCAGACGTTCAATTCCCTTGACTCTCCAACCTGGGAAATTTAACATATTATTTTCTTGTAGGATGTCAGGATTGTTCCAGATGGGTGTATGTCTACAGGGGAGTAGTGAAGATTTTGTCATTTTCAAATACTCCCACCATGCTGTCAGAGAAGAGCTAATACTGATGCTTTTAAAGCAAACATGTCTTTTTATATTTGTGCTAATAAACGGTAGCTCTGAAATCTTAATATTATTGCATAAAGTTTGTTCTATGTCTATCCAAGTTTCATCTAATGTATTCGGATTTAACCACTTTGAGATATATTGTAACCTATTGGCTAAATAGTAGTGATAGAAGTTGGGAAGTTCTAATCCTCCGGTATCTTTAGATTTCTGTAATGCTTTTAAGCTAATACATGGAGTTTTGTTTTTCCAAAGGAATTTAGATATCAAAGAGTCCAGTGACTTAAACCATTCAGTTGAAGGTTTATTTGGAATCATTGAGAATAAATAGTTTATTCTCGGCAGGACCATCATTTTTACTGAGGCAACTCTTCCCATAAGTGATATGGGCAGAGATTTCCATCTAGTAAGATCATCTTCAATGTTCTTTAAAATTGGGATATGATTCAATTTTATTAAGTCTTCCAATCTAGGAGAAATATTAATGCCCAAGTATGTAATGCTACCTGATTGTAGTCGTTCATTGAGAGAAGTATTAAACACACAGTTTATTGGAAGAGCTGTAGATTTTGACCAATTTATAGAATAATCAGAAACTTTTGAGAACGAGTTTATTAATTTGATAACATTAGATATTGAGTTTTCTGTGTTCTGAAGAAAAAGTAAAACATCGTCAGCATAAAGACTAATTTTATGTTCTATATTTCTACACAGTATACCTTTAATATACCATGTAACCATGTAATAATGCAAGCAAAAAAACTGAAGGGAACAAATGTTTACATAAATGAACATCTAACTAAAAAAAATGGAAACATTGCACGTGAAGCAAGGTGGTTGAAAAAACAGAAAAAAATAGCATCAACTTGGACAAGAAATGGAAACATCTGGATCAAAATACAGGAAGGATCTCAGGCTAAAATAATAAAAGACCTGAAAGATCTGGAAAGACTAAAATAAGCTCAGGAAATGATAGATGATAAATCATTGACACAACTTCACAAGCAATAAATAATCAAAATATAAAACAAACAAATACATTATAATATGGCAACATACGAAGACTCAGAGTTTAAAATATACAATGTTGAAGATGTGATTGATACAAATTTTTTCCCTGAAATACAAGACTGTGAATATTATAATGAAGAACAGTTTAATGACATCAATATAACTAATGGAGGTCTCTCTATTATTCACTTTAACAGTAGAAGTTTAAATGCAAATATATCCAAAATAACAGATTATTTAAAACAGCTAAACAGAACCTTTACAATAATAGCACTGTCAGAGACATGGCTCAACGATGAAAACACAAATAATGTTCACATAGAAGGGTATGAATTATATCATGTGAACAGAAGCAACAAAAGAGGTGGTGGAGTGGCTCTATTTGTTAAAAATGAAATAAAATGTAAATTAATTAATGAAATGTCAATAGTTGTTGATAATATCATGGAAATAATAACAATAGAAATAATAAACAAGAATGATAAAAACATATTAATAAGTTGTGTATATCGATCTCCAGGATCAAATATAGAAATATTCACTGATAAAATGGTACAACTATTGGACAAGAGTTTTAATAAAAACATTTTTTTGTGTGGAGACTTTAATATTGACCTGGGAAATAAAACAGATTCAAATAACATCAGTACATTTACAAATTCATTGTATAGTTTAAATCTTTATCCGTTAATATCAAAACCAACAAGAATTACAACTCATAGTGCTACAATAATCGATAATATTTTCACAAATGTAACAAATGGGGATGTGATTGGAGGTATTTTAACGAGTGATTTGAGTGATCATTTACCAGTTTTCATGATTTATAAAAATGATCAAAGCATTACAAAAGAAATTACAATTAAGGAAAAAACAATAAACACATCAAAAAAAGCAATGGACAAATTAAAAGATGATTTACATAAACAAAGCTGGAAAGACGTGTATGTTGATGATGTGAACAGATCATATGATGAGTTTATGAATATTTTAGGAGCTCTGTATGAAAAGAATTGTGTGCAAAATAATTGTACAAAGAGAAATGTTGTTGACCAACCATGGATGACGAAAGGGTTGAGAAACGCTTGTAAAAAAAAGAATTATTTGTATACATGTTTCTTGAAATTGAGAACACAAGAGGCTGAAGAGAAATATAAGAAGTATAAAAATAAATTAGTAGCGATTATAAGGAAACACAAGAAGGAATATTATAGTGATTTATTAAATAAAAGCAATGGTGATATGAAAGCTACATGGCGAGTAATAAATAGTGTTCTGAAAAGTCATAAAGCAAAAACAGGTATTTCACAATATTTTTTGAAGGATGACGATGAAATCCATGATGAAAATGAAATTGTAAATGGATTTAATCGTCATTTTGTGAACATTGGATCAAGCCTTGCAGCTAAAATACCAAAAGTAGACAATAATGTGAACCATTCAGTTAAAGGTTGTGACAACAGTATTTTTCTTAATGGAACTGACAAAGAAGAAATAATGAATGTAGTAAAAAATCTTACAGATAAGAGATCAAAAGACCTGGTGGACATGGATATGATGTTTGTAAAGGACATGATGAGTTATGTTATCGAGCCGTTTACATATATTTGTAATTTATCATTTTCAAAAGGAATATTTCCAGACAATATGAAAGTAGCTAAGGTAGTTCCTCTCTTTAAAAATGGTGATAAATGTGTGTTCAATAATTATAGACCAATATCCTTATTACCACAATTCTCAAAAATTCTAGAAAAACTGTTTGTGACCAGATTAGATAAATTTATTACTAAACAAAACATTCTAAGTAACAGTCAGTATGGGTTTAGAGCAAAAAACTCTACATCAATGGCTCTCATGGAAATAATGGAACAAATAACTACTGCTGTCGATCAAAAACAGTATTGTGTTAGTATTTTTGTTGATTTAAAAAAAGCATTCGATACTATTGACCACACTATTCTCCTTGAAAAATTAAATAAATATGGTATAAGAGGACCAGCATTACACTGGGTATCTAGCTATTTAAAAGATAGGAAACAGTTTGTACAAATAAATGGTGTAAGATCTGACTTGTGCAACATCACTTGTGGAGTTCCTCAAGGCTCTGTACTTGGACCAAAGTTATTTATTTTATATGTGAATGACTTAGTGAATGTATCAGGACTCCTCAAATGTGTCCTTTTTGCAGATGACACCACATTTTTTTGTTTGGGTAAAGATGTAAAACGGATGTTGGAACTGATGAAGACAGAATTTGATAAAATACAAACTTGGTTTAAAATTAATAAATTATCATTAAATTTAGATAAAACTAAATACATGATATTTAGTAACAAAAAGAAAACTGTTGATGATCCATTTAAAATTGAGGGTGTTGAGATTTGTAGAGTTAATGAGATGAAATTTTTGGGTGTAATCATTGATGAACAGCTAACATGGAAAAATCACATAAATTCTGTAAGAACAAAAATATCTAAATCTATTGCAGTACTATACAAAGTCAGGGAATTATTAAATGATAAAGCTCTGTACATGTTGTATAACACAATCATTGTTCCACATTTAATCTATTGCATTGATGTTTGGGGGAAAGCGTGTAAAACATTTACAAAACCTATTTTTATTTTACAGAAAAGAGCTGTAAGAATTATCACCAGAAAGCATTACAGTCACCCATCAAGCACATTATTTTATCAACTGAAGTTATTGAAGTTCCATGATTTGGTAGATTATAGTATTTTATCAGTTATGTATAGGGCTCAAAATAACACATTACCATTAAATATCCAAAGAAATTTTGTTAAAAGACAAAGTTGTTACAATCTTAAGGGGATAGAGATATTTGTCAAACCAAAATTCAGAACTAGTCTGAAGGGAAGGTCTACCTCAATCCAAGGAGGTGGATTGTGGAATGGTCTAGAGAGTGATGTGAAAAATGACAAGTCAATGTGTACATTTAAGAAAAAGATCAAATCTAGATTGTTAAAAAAGTATATATGAAGTAGCTTAGTGTGTGTTTTTTATTAGAATTAGAAAAATTAGAAAGTTATTCATTTTGTTCTGTTACTTGAAAATTAATATGTCTGAAATAATTGTTTGAAAAAAGGGGCAGATATAATAAGATTTTTTCTTCTTTCTGCTGCCTTTCATTTTAAATCTTTTGTATCTTTTTTATATATTGTTATGGAATTGTTTTGTACTTTTTTTAAAATGAATAAACTTCATACCATCATACCATCATACCATACCAATATCAGCAGTTTGTCTTATTGCTGCTGCTAAAGGTTCAATAAAAATAGCAAATAGTGCAGGTGAAAGTGGACATCCCTGCCTGGTCCCCCTCTGTAAACAGAAGCTTGAAGATATTTGATTATTTGTCCTGACACATGCTCTTGGTGAGTTATATAATATTTTTAACCAATTAATGAAATGTTCCCCAAAACCAAATTTACCCAAGGTAGCAAATAAAAATTTCCAGTTTACCCTATCAAATGCTTTTTCTGCGTCCAAAGACAAAATAGCTGTTTCAATATTTTTACTATATGAATACTCTATTAAATTATATAATCTGCGTGTGTTTGTGGTCGAGTGTCTTCCTTTTATGAATCCAGTTTGGTCAGGATCAATAATGAGAGGAATTATTTTCTCTAATCTTTTAGAGAGGACTTTACTAATTATTTTAACATCCACATTAATAAGAGAGATAGGGCGATAACTGGTAGGTAGTACTGGGTCTTTGCCTGGTTTTAATAGTAGACTAATGTTGGCTGAATTCATATGTGTTGGAAACCTGCCATTTTCTTCTGACTCATGTAGCATTCTGTGAAATATTGGTTCCAGGATGTTCCAGAACTCTTTATAAAATTCTGCTGGATATCCATCTGGGCCTGGAGATTTCTTATTAGGCATGTTTTTAATGGCTTCACGGAGCTCATCTGATGTTAATGGTGAGTCTAGTTCTGAAGATTGACTACTGTCTAGTTTTGGAAGTATTACTCTCTCAAGAATTTATTAATATCTTCATCTGTTGGATTTATTTGTGGAGTGTATAGAGTTTTATAAAAATCTCTAAAAACACTATTTACTTTTTCCTCGTCATAAGTTATGTTACCATTTGTGTCTTTAATATCATATATAGACGTTTTTTCTTTATTTAATATGAGTTGATTAGCTAAAAAGCTCCCTGATTTATTACTGTGTTCAAAATGTTCTAAGCGAAGTCTTTGTACCAAGAATTTGTTTTTTTTGTCAATACATTCATTTAGTTCTAATTTTATCTTGCGTAGTTTTTTCTGTGTTTCCTCTCCTTGTAAACTTTCTAATAATTTGATAGATTTTTCTAATTCCTCAATACGTTTATTTTCTTTTTTCTTTTTGTTTGTTGCGTAGGATATTATTTTCCCTCTCATAACTGTTTTCCCAGCCTCCCAGAGTGTACATGCTGATGTTCCTGGCAAGTCATTAAACTCTAAATACGATGTCCATTCATTTTTAAAGTATTGTATAAATTCTTCGTCCATAAGAAGTGAGGTATTTAATCTCCAGTTTATACTTTTGGGGATTTCTTTTTTATTATGTAAATTTAAAGTAACTGGTGCATGATCGCTGACAGCAATAGGGTGTATCTTAGTGTCTGAAATGTTGGTCAGCAATGAGTTGCTGATTATAAAATAATCCAAACGAGAGTAAGAGTGATGCACATGTGAAAAGAAAGAATACTCTTTACTATTAGGGTGAAGAGACCGCCATGCATCGCAGAGTCCATAATCACTCATGTACTGTTTAACTACATTTATGGATTGCCAACTGCGTTGAGCTCCTACTGCATTCAGCCTGTCTATTTTGTTATCTAGACCAAAGTTAAGATCACCTCCCAGTACCAGCGAGCAATCCATGTGATTTGATAGAGTAGAGAAGAGATCATGTAGAAAAGCGGCATTGTCCACATTTGGCCCATATAAACTAACAATACAATATTTTTGACTGAGTATGGATAATTTTAATATTATATATCTACCTTGCGGGTCCATAACTGTGTCTAATATTGTGAAGTTCACATTTTTATGTATTAATATTGCTACTCCTCTCTGTCTTGAGTTATAGCAGGCTGAAAATACATCAGGAAACTCAGGAGATTTTAGCTCATCCACAGTTGACGGTAATTTATGAATTTCTTGGAGTAATAATAATCTGCCTTTAATCTTTTAATCTGGTTAAAGATTATATATTTTTTATGTTGGCTACAGGCGCCATTAATATTCCATGTGACAAACCTTAAGATGCCCATACTTGTGCTTGTGAAAATATAATTAAACCACACCCATTATCAAAAACAGTAAAACACCCAGACAATAACATAATCCTTAATGATTGATTATTTATGATTTATAGATAAACTAAGTGCTGTTTTTGAAGGTAAATCATGGATGTATTCCTTTATGAGGTATTTCTATGTATGTATATGGATATATATAAGCCTTTGTGCCTGTGTGCTAATAATTGTTGAGCCAGAAAAATAGAGACAAAAAAAGAAAGTGAAATGATAATAAACAGATAAAGATAAAAGAAGAAAAAATAAAAAAAGAACCCCCTTACCATATTAAGTGCCATGCCACAGTGTACCACCACCATCTGTGTAACCCACCAACCGAGCTGTGCTGAACAATTACATATATATCTGGTAAGTAATATGAATATATATTATTGCTAATAAATTTTAAGTAAAATTAGCAACTGAAAATCATACTTACCTTATTTATATTATTAATAGAGCCAGGGAGTAACCTCTGGATCTCTAAACAGCTGACCATTGATGTAAAGTTTGTCAACAGCCACAGTAGCTCTTCTGCCCTCGTTTATATTTTCCTTCCTAATCGGGAACAGAACGCTCCTTCTACTCAGAATTTCTGCAGGGAATTGGTCATTCATGCCGTAGTTCGTGTCATGCAGTTCCCTACCTCGGCTTTTTACTTGTTCTTTTTGCTTATAATGCTCAAACTTAGCTACAATCGGCCGCGGCCGATTGCTTCCAGG
>NC_056507.1:47159023-47159830 GCF_014905685.2 Nematolebias whitei | reverse complement strand
CCGAGGCGGTGGACTTGGTGAAAAGTGATGGAATTAACCGCGTCACTCGGCAACTTCAGCTGGTTCTGAATGAAGTCACGGACGGAGGCCTCAGGGACCTCGTCTGCTCGCTCCGGGATTCCCGAGAAGACGAGGTTATCTCGCATGCTCCGGGCTTGGATATCCAGGATCGATTCTTTTATTTTTTTATTATCCCCGGATAGCAGCGTCATCTCCTCGGTGAGTTGTTTTACCGTTCCTCTAAGCTCCTGATTTTCACTAGCAAGTAATGCTACCTGTTGTTGGCTGAATTCTAAAGACTCCTTGAGGCCTTGAAACTCTTTATGTAGCATCTCTACTAATGCTAGTCGGGCGTCCAAGCTAGTTAGCTTCTGGTCAATTGATTCTAATATCTCCTTTAAACCTGTATTATCAGGAGACGGTGCCGTAACGCTGTCTGAGCTTCCCTGTCGATGCCGCTTAGCAGTGGGGATGTTAGCTGAATCGCTAGCAGCACCGGAAGAATCTTTAGGTTTTCCCATGACTAAGCTGTAAAAACACTCGTCAACAAATGATTCCAGGCTTTCCAAGGTCTCCTCGTCCAGTTTGTTTGATTGAATCAAAAAGTTTGTTAGTAATATTTAGGACTTTCTTAATGATCTTATATTTAATTAAACAGTTTTTATTTAAATAAATAGGACTTACCAAAGTTTTATCATAATACTCACGCACAGTTTCTTCCTAGTTCTCAGCAACAGCTCATTGCACCGTCACCTGTATTTAAGGATGGTACCTTTCTGTGGCCCGGTTTGTGTCTGTGTTCCCTCG
>NC_056507.1:47154229-47158923 GCF_014905685.2 Nematolebias whitei | reverse complement strand
ATATTGGGAGTTGAACCTGCAATCTTCCGATCACAGGCCATATATGTATATACATATATATATATTTCTGGCTGCAAGGGTCTCCACAGTGAACTAACACACACGAAGACTTGGCATTTGTTTTTACGCCAGATGTTCTTCGTGACACAATCACAGACATGGAGCTACCACAGCCTCTGTGTGGAGCGGGGGGCTGGCATCTAGGGGCCAGGGGAGCAGATGGTGGGGGTTAAGTGCCTTGCTCAAAAGCCCAGAGTGGGACAAACGAGGCTGGAGGCAGGTGTGGATGGTTCAACCCAAATTTTGATCTTGTCGATACTGGGAGTTGAACCTGCAATCTTCCGATCACAGGCCCACCTTCTCTAACCTCTGCACCACCACTCCAATCATAATAATAATAATAATAAAGTTTGAAACAAACAACAACAATGTTCTTATTGTTTGTCATACTAAAGTTAATGTTTAAATTTATTTTTGTTTGTTCGTTAGTTTTAATTGAAAAATAATACAGTTTTACAGCCAAGTTAATTGATCTATCAGGACAAAACATTAGCATAATAACTTTTTAAATAATAACTATTTAAAAAAACAGCATAATTATAATAATACTCATTTTGTTTACTCATAATTAATATTAATATTTCTGTTTGTTATTTGGAGGAGGCTCTTCAGATTCCTGAGCAGACCGAGCTCACTTTGTCATTTTAACTGTGAACAATCAAAAAACATCTGTAAATAATATCTGAAATTTAGAATTATATTCATATTTAAAATTATATTATATTATATTATATTATATTATATTATATTGTATTGTATTGTATTGTATTGTATTATATTATATTATGTTTTTTTATATTGTATTGTATTGTATTGTTTTATATTATATTATGTTATATGGTATTATATTATATATTATATCATATTGTATTATTTAGAATTAGTTGATGAATATAAAGAATGATGTAATCAGTTGATTAAAGAACAGAAACATCAAATGTTTCTGTTCTTTAAGCCCTTTGATGGAGGAGGGACATGCTGTCCTCATGTGCTCTGTCTCTCTGTGTCCTCATGTCCTGTGTCTCTCTTTACTGCACCTAATACTGTCTTCAGTGTTAGTGTCCAGAGGGTCAGATTTAATATGTTTTATGGAAACACTGAGGTCAACAAGACAAACTCATGTCCGCTTTAAATCACTTCCTGTTGGAAATTTTCGTTGATTTTAATTTTACAGGAGAAAAAAATCTGAATTATTTTCCAGATAAAGGTCAGTTTGTTCAAATAAAACTAAATATGAATCAAATCATAGAGTCCATGTGACAATGCACTTTAATTTATTTGTTTATTCACCCACTTATTACAACAACAAGGTTATTATTATTATTATTATTATTATTATTATTATTATTAATAATATTAGCTTTTTTATTATATATTAATGCATAAAAGTTGTGTATATTTATTATATATGAATATGTGTATTTGTTCATTGAGTATTATTATTATTATTATTGTTGTTGTTGTTGTTGTTATCTATAATAATAATATTTGTTTTTTATATTATATATTATGCATAAAAATTTTGTATATTTATTTTTTATGTAATTACATATATATATATATATATATATATATATATATATATATATATATATAATTGTTTTTTCCTTTTGAGTATTTTTACATTATTATCATTATTGTCAAGCTTTTATATTATCTATTTATGCATAAAAATGTGTATATTTATTATATATGAATATTTATATTTGTTCATTGAGTATTATTATTATTGTTATTAATAATAATAAAAATATACACTTGTTCTGGTCATAAGTAATTTTAGTTAATTTGGAGTTATATAAACTCAAATATGAAACAAACCTTTATTAATCAATAAATAACTTTGATGTCTGTTGAACAATTTTAATTTTTATATATTAAATGCAGGGCAGCACGGTGGTGCAACTGGTAGAGCTGCTGCCTCTCAGCGAGCAGGTCCCTGGTTCAAATCCCGGTCCAGGGGCCTTTCTGGGTGGAGTTTGCATGTTCTCTCCGTGCATGCGTGGGTTTTCTCCGGGTACTCCGGTTTCCTCCCACAGACCAAAAACATGCATGTTAGGCTGATTGGTAACTCTAAATTGTCCCTAGGTGTGAGTGAGAGAGTGAATGGTTGTTTGTCTCGTTTGTCTCTATGTGTCCCTGTGATGGACTTGCGACCCGTCCAGGGTGTACCCCGCCCCTCGCACAGTGATTGCTGGACGTGGGCACCAGCGACCCCCGTGACCCAAAATGGAATAAACGGGTAAAGATAATGGATGGATGGGTTTTGAAGTATAATAATGTATTGAGTTCTATTCCAGGACAAGGGATGGATATTAAATGTAAATGAATACTATATCAATAATTATAAAGTGTTTTAAATACTTGAATATTTTTAATTTTATTTGTTTTAATGTAATAATGTTAATAATAATGTGAGTATATTAATTATAATACTAATACTAAAAATTAAATAAAATTATGTCAGGAATAATTTACATGATAATATTGTTTATAATAATACTAATAATAATAATGTGAATAATAACCATGTTAGTAATAATCATCCATCCATTATCTTTATCCGTTTCTTCCTTTTCGGGTCACGAGGGTCATACTATGTTTATTTTATTGTGAAAATATTAATAAAAAGTACAGCACCATTATAATAATAATTAACTAACAACCACATAATTATTACTATGTGGGGGCGGCTGTGGCTGAGTGGTTCGAGCAGTCGTCCTCCAATGTGAGAGTTGGGGGTTCGAATCCACCAGCAGTCACATGCTGAAGTGTCTCTGGGCAAGACACTGAACCCCTGATAACCTCTGGTGTGTGTCCCATCAGTGTCTGAATGTGATCTAAAGCTCTGATTAGTCTCTTTAGTATGATTTGTTGAATTAGCTTTGTAGAGGTCTAGTATAGAGCTGTATGAATGGGTAAATGAGGCACAGATTGTTGTAAAGAGCTTTGAGTATCTTGAAATAAGATAGAAAGGTGCTATATAAGTACAGTCCATTTACCATTTACCATTTACCATTATGTTAATGTTGATATTAATAGTAATGATGATGATAAAGTCTTCCTCTGTGTTTGTTTCCTGTTGCTCTCTCAGGTGTTCAACGCTCACTACAATCTGACGCGCCACATGCCGGTGCACACGGGCGCACGTCCGTTCATCTGTAAAGTTTGTGGGAAAGGTTTCCGTCAAGCGAGCACGCTGTGCAGACATAAAATCATCCACACTCAGGTGAGATGCAGCTGCACACTGTGTTGTTGAAGTTGATCCGGCTCACTCGTCTGACTCATTTCTTGTTCTGAGTCACTTCAATTCAGTTTATTTATATAGCGCCAACAGAAGTCATCTCAGGGACAGAAACATTCATCTATAAAATAATAATTGAACATTATTTCTGTGAGGAGCAGCTTTGAGTTTAACTCTATCACAGAACTCTCATCTTGAACAAGCATGAAGGCGACAGTGGAAAGAAAAACTCTCATGAGGAAGAAACCTTTAGCAGAACCAGGATCAGGACAAGAGGACCATCTGCTTCGACCGGCTGGGCTTGGTAGGAATAGATACACAATGGCAGGTCAAGAATCACATGTTAAGATAGAAATAGTATCAAATGAAAACTATTCAATTTTAACAATTCATTTCAGAAAATGAGGTCAGTTTGTCCTCCAGTAGCAGCATAACAAGCCGACCCTAACTATAGGATTTATCAAAGAGGAAAGTCTTAAGCCTAGTTTTAAAACTGGATAATGTGTCAGCCTCATGGACAGAGATTGGAAGTTGGTTCCACAAGAGAGGAGCCTGAGAACTGAAAGATCTTCCTCCCATTCTGTTTTTGTAAATTCTAGGAACCACAAGTAAACCTGCAGTCTGAGAGTGAAGTGCTCTGTTAGGAAAATATGGAACAATAAGATCTGTAATATAAGATGGAGCTAGGTTGTTGAGAGCTTTGTAGGTTAGAAGTAAGATTTTGAATTCTATTCTGGATTTGACAGGGAGCCAATGGAGAGAAACTAAAACTGGAGAGATATTATCTCTCCCAGTAACTCCAGTTAAGACTCTGGCAGCAGCATTTTGGATCAACTGAATACGTTTTAAAGAAGTATTTGGACACCCAGCTAATAAACCATTGCAATAGTCCAGTCTAGACATGACAAATGCATGGACCAGTTTTTCTGCATCATTTTTAGATCAGATGTTTCTAATGTTAGTGATATTACGCAGGTGGAAGAAGGAGGTTCTAGTAACGTTTTTAATGTGGGGGATAAAAGACGTGTCCTGATCAAAAATAACACCAAGATTTTTAACTTTAGAGCTGGAGGACAGATTAATGCATCTAAGGAGGGAGAAAGACTGAAACATTCATTCCTAAGGTGCTCAGGTCCAAACCTATTTTCCTCAAAGCTCTCCTTTCTTACTTCCTAGCCAATCTGAGACCCCCCCATCCCTCGCTACTCCCCTCTCCCAAAGACTCAATCAGATTAATCTCTTTAATAAAGTGATAAAAGAATAAAGTAAATACTTACAAATGTTTATTTGTAAAAAGTATAAACTGGTATTTGTACAACAGAAATAACAACTACAACAAAACCTTTTTGAGAATTACTCAAATAACTTGTCTTTAAAGACTAACAACTGA
>NC_056507.1:47153902-47154129 GCF_014905685.2 Nematolebias whitei | reverse complement strand
GTCATGTGATGTCATGTGTTGTCATGTGATGTCATGTGATGTCATGTCATGTGATGTCATGTGTTGTCATGTGATGTCATGTGATGTCATGTCATGTGATGTCATGTGTTGTCATGTGATGTCATGTGATGTCATGTCATGTGATGTCATGTGTTGTCATGTGATGTCATGTGATGTCATGTCATGTGATGTCATGTGTTGTCATGTGATGTCATGTGATGTCATGT
>NC_056507.1:47153612-47153892 GCF_014905685.2 Nematolebias whitei | reverse complement strand
GTCATGTGATGTCATGTGTTGTCATGTGATGTCATGTGATGTCATGTGATGTAATGTGATGTCATGTGATGTCATGTGTTGTCATGTGTTGTCATGTGATGTCATGTGATGTCATGTGATGTGATGTCATGTCATGTGATGTCATGTGATGCCATTTGATGTCATGTCATGTGATGTCATGTGTTGTCATGTGATGTGATGTGATGTGATGTCATGTGATGTGATGTGATGTCATGTGATGTCATGTGATGTCATGTGATATCATGTCATGTGATGTGAT
>NC_056507.1:47147225-47153602 GCF_014905685.2 Nematolebias whitei | reverse complement strand
GTCATGTGATGTCATGTGATATCATGTCATGTGATGTGATGTGATGTGATATCATGTCATGTGATGTCATGTCATGTCATGTCATGTCATGTGAAGTGATGTCATATGATGTGATGTGATATCATATGATGTGATGTGATGTGTGGATGAATTGAACAGACAGTGCAGCAGCGTGTTCAGTCCCATGTTGCTGCGGAGACATGACTTGATCCTCTTCAATGTGCTCAAACACCTTTCTGACTGCACAAGTCATCGGGGTTGTGATGGTTATTTGATCTGTGACATTACATTAAAATAAAGTAGGCCTATTTTGTAAAAAAATAAAATAAAATAAATAAAAAGGGTTTACCACGGAGAATAAAACCTAAATAAATGAAATACAAATAAAATGTTTGTATTATTATAGATGCAAGAATGTCTGGTAGATGTGTATTTTATCTTCAAAGTATCCACGGAGAAAACTATGTGGGTCACATTTTTACCAGAACTTCTAAATGAGACATGAGTTTGACAGCATGGGGTGGTGGTGCAGGTGGAGCAGGTGGAGAGACGCAGCGTACGGAGCGGTGGAGCTCCAGAGTCTGGCCAGCATTGCTGATGTTTGGGGCTTCACAGTGAAGTTTGATCCAAGCCTGGAGGCTTCCAGAGGACTCCATATTGAACTCATGTAGTCGCCACACGGGTCAGGATCGCTCTGTTTCCTGGAGTGTCTTGGTGGAATAGAAACGCCGACCTGGTGACACGTTTCCTTATCGTTTTCTTTTTGTTTTAAAAGACCAAGACTGCTGAATGGGCCCCAACAAATGTATTTGTTTGTATCTTGGTATTTTTGAGTGCATAACTGCGGGCTTTTCATTGGACATTTTTTATTTTTATTATTGACAGATCTCTCTTCCTCGTATGAAATAAGTGAAATTAAGTTATTTCAGAGACTCTTTATTTTCCTACGTAAAGTCAAGTCAGTGAGACGATTCAGTTTAGTTTGGTGTTCATTTTCATGAAGGAGTGTGTGAGTGGTGGATTATTTAGAAGTTTTGGTCGGAACAGCTGATTTTTGTTTATTAAATACAGCATGACGTTAAATATGTGCACTGACGTGTCCAAGTGACTTTTATTTTACTGTTGTTTACAAATTGATCTTTAACATACTCGTATATCTAACCTTTGAAAAATAATTTAAAGAACTCGGTTGTGCATGTATAAGTTTAGACAGGGGTTTGTTACAGCTGTGTTGTACATCAGCTCCATTCAATGAGAAGACGCACGAGGTGCAGCTGTGATGATTCTGAGCAGTGCACGTTTTGTTTTTATGCAGATTAAACATCATTCAGTTCAACGCTCGTCTTCTGGTCATTAAACACAACGCACAGGGAGCTATAAGAAGAATAAAAACGAACTGACAGGTTGATATTATTTGGACCGAGCTGAATCAATATCCAGCCAAGTTCAGCAGTTACACAGCACGGTTCTCTTTGCTGGATTTCAGTATCCAGGTCTGTAGAGTGCTTTATGAATGGGTAAATGAAGGCACAGATTGTAATGAAGTGCTTTGAGTGTTTTGATCTGATAGAAAAGCACTAGATAAGTGCAGTCCAAACTTTGTGTACAAACAGCTCTCATTATCTCTCATTACAACTGGTGGCCCGTAACGGGTTCATGAAATGGACTGTGCTATTCTGTAACACTTGAATTTATCATGTTGGCATGGTTGAACAGGTCCGGCTTTGAGCTTGATACTGCATGATTCGGCTTGTGGTGTTTTTAGAGCTGAAAGTAACGTCAATGTGTTTCATTTTAAAGCTGAAATGGTACATCTGTTATGTGACAGAGCTGATAAGCTGTGAGAAACGTTTGATTCTGTTTAAACAGACAGGGGGTTCGGCTCAGACCCGGTTCACTCGCTCGGTTCTGATAAGTTCGAACGAGTTGTTTTAAATGGATGGAGAGATGTTTTAAAAGCTGAGCGCCGTCTCAGAACGCTGTTAAGAGTTTGTTCGTCACATTTGTAGCAGAAAACTGTACATTTTTGAAGGTTAATGGACGAAAGTTGACCGGATTTTTTCAGGCTAATGCTAACAAAGATAGCTAGAATGACGATGCGTCATTGGTTGAAAACCGCTGTTTGAAACGCTCTGATTCTCTGGAGAGACGAGTGATGTGTCTGTCGTCACTTCCTCTGATGTCAGGTTATAAAACCCACCCCCGCTGCTGCTCTGATCATTGGTTGATTCAGTCACGTGACCCCGGAAATGAGTCTCGGTTCAACCGAAGCCTCCACTGTGTTTAAAATCGCTAAATGGAGCTGCCACTGTTCCCACAAAACTCATGTGTTCATGCAGATAGACGTACTTGTTAAAGCGACGCCACGTTTAACCTTTAAACCCGTTCAGAAACGCTGATGTGACGATTTTCGGCCGATGCTAATTTTAGCTAACGGCTAACAACCGGATGTCAACGGAACAATTCACAGGAAGTTGTCATAGACTCCTGCTGGTATAAATAAGCTTACACCGCCACCTGCTGTTGAAAGAGGAGTATAACAGTTTTCCTTAAAGAGGAGACTGATAATTCCTCTCATATTTTTCTTTTCTTTTTTCATCCAACCTGGTTTACTGAGTAACTGTTAAATAGCGAATTTCTGGAAAAGAACGGCTTAAAAAGCATTTAAAAACTAAAGTTGCCGTGAGACTTTTAGAAAAATTGCAGGTTTGTTTAATTTTTAGTGCTTTTGAGTAAATGAACACTGGAAAAGGCCTGGTTCTTGTATCTGTTTGATTTAAGCACATTAAGTAACACTGCCAGAAAGAGGCATTTACTTAAAAATATTCATGCATTGGGGTAAAACCTACGAATAGGTGCCCATTCATTTGAAGAAGTGGCTTACACAGTACTGTTGAGTGAACCCAGAGCTAAAAAGTGTGTGAAACTCACATGACACTTGAATACAAATATTTACCTGTTAAAATAATCTGAAGTTGGTAACTGTTTAACCAGATAAGTGCTGAACAGTGAATAACCATGGCAGGTGTGACAGAAAAGGATTTTGATCCTTGTGAGATGAAGGACTGGTTAGAGGGGGCGTTGACGCTGCTCACAGAATCCTTACATCCATATGGTGAACAGGTGGACAGCATGAACTCAAAAGAGTTATTGGACGAGCTGAAGGAGGTTGCAGAGAGTGTGACCTCTACAGACAGAACAAAGTCAAGCTATGTCAAGCTGGCTAAATTGGCGCTCTTATTGAAAGCATCATTCTATGCTGTGGTAGACAAGGCTGATGACCTTGCAATAAGGCTAAACAGCGAAAGAGAGGAGTACCTCAGACTCATGGCACAGTCTAACTTTGATCAGGAGACCAGTGCACATGAGTTACAACGTGAGAGGGAGCTCTCACAAAATCAGCTGTCATTACAAGCTCACTCATATGAGGAGAAGATTAGGGATAGAGAGTTTCAGTACCAAGCACTGTGTTCAGACAATGATACGTTACAACAACAGTTGCAGCACACATCAAAAGCTCTGAACGAATGCAGATTGGAAAAGGAGGCGTTAGTCCAACAAGGCGTGCGTTTACAAAGTGAATGTCAAACATCACAGGAACGCTTAAAAGCCTGTGAGGAGAAACTAGCCGCAGCAACAAATAAGATTTCTGACGTGGGGCGAGCTTGTCTGGAACTCAAAGAAGACCAAGGTCAGAGTCCAGGTCGCCCGCCATCACCTCAGAAGGATTTTGGTGCACCTCCTGCTCTTAATCCCACTCTGCCACCTCCACATGTGTGTAGAGACACACCTCCACATGTATGTAGAGACACACCTCCACGTGACATTTTGGTTCCTAAGATACCGATAATACAGCCTTTGCTCTCAATTTCAGATTTGCAAAAAATCTCAAAATATGTACAACGCTTTGTACCTGGCCCAATGGGTTCAACTGGTACGAAGGCATATCTCAATGACCTAGATTTCAGACTGAGTGGTTATCCTAATGCTACGGTTGAGGATAAAATCAGTCTGATAAGGCTCACTTCGGACAGAGAGGTGTTCACCTTCATCGAGCGTCAACCTGATGCCACGAGAAGGGATTACAACCTTCTGTGTGAAGCTTTAATCAGGGAATACGACCCCTGCACGGGGCCTGGTGGTTTCCCAGCTGCAGACAAGGTCACGCAAGGGAAGCATGAACATCCAAAGGTTTATTACAAAATAATCTTCCAAGCTTATTTTGGTTACAGAAATGAAACCGGAATGGAGGAGGAAGAAGGTTTTAAATTTGTTTTCAGCAAAAATCTCCACACTGACATTAAAACGTCAGTACAGATGATGGCTAATTTCAAAGAAAAATCCATCAATGAGATTAAACAGTGTGCTGTGAATGTGTTTGAGGCATGTTCTCATGCTAAGACGCCCATAGAGGTGTTTCCTGGTGTAAAGGTTAAACCCCACTCGCTAGAACTGGAAGGATGGCGTGCATTGCCTCCTCCTCCTAAGAAAGGTGAGAAAAAGCAGTCTTTTCAAACTAACAAACCGCGTCATAAAGGTGCACGCTGGGACAAAAAAGCTCCTCTTTCAGAGGATGAACGTGATTATCGTAAGTGGGGTGTGCGTAGGACGAAAAGATATGGGAACCAAGGTGACCCATATTATCAGGGGAAGTCCGAAAAGGAACCCCCAAAAGACGTACCTAACCATCCCCCACCTCGGACGAAATGAACCGAGGCGAAAAAATCACAAAGGTTCCAGAAACAAGGCCCTACACCTCTGAGGTCTCTCAGGTCCATATATATATATATGTGGACCTGTTTTGATCAGTTGGTATCTCAACAATTTACACAATTTACAACATTTCTTCAAAGAGAAGCCAGACTTTAGGCGAGCCTATTTGCCCTGTTGGCACGCACACAGCCTGACTTGGAATCTCATTGACTTGGAAGACTTGATGATGTGTCTATCTCTGCTGCCATTTGTGGATTTTAAGGACGCATATTTAATTGGAATTATGATAACTGGTTCCTGCTTTTTGGATTTGGCTGGTTGCGGGTTTTATCTACAATCAAGGAAGTTGTTGGCAGCAAATTTGGACCCAATCACGCTGCTTGCCTTTATGATGGCTTGGTTCATGCCTCGAGTACCCAGACTCAAATGCTTTGGGCAGAATGGATCAGATCTCTGGGATTTTACTCAGTCACGTTCCATCAGTGTGGCCATGTAATTTGGACATTTCAGAACCGTTTGGACCAACACAGACTCAAGGTAGATGTCATTAAGTTCTGTCTGTCCCCAAAACTGTCAGGGTTTGGTGGACAGGAACGAACCCAGTAGTGAAGACAGGACTCAACTCGGCAGATTAAAAAACTAAATACTTTAATGACGAATAAAAGGTAACAAAACAATAAGCTGATGTGGCAGCAAAACTTACATAAACTAGAAGACTCAGGGAGAAACTCAAAAAGGACTCAGGAAGCTCAGGGAAGACTCAGGAGACGCAGGAGAACACTGAAGACCCAACGAATACGACGCGACCACAAACAAGACAGAACAGACAGCTTTTATACAAGGACAAAACGAGACGGGATTACAAACAGTTGTGACGAGACAAGGGTGGCACCAATTAAACTAAAGAGAACACACAAGGGAAACACAGACACAAACAGGGCCAGTAAATGGTACTAGCCTTACAGTACCCCCCCTCAAGGACGCCTCCAGGCATCCCCAAAAAAAAAACCCTCCCGAAGGACTAGGGCGGGTGGAGGGCGGCACTGCAAGGGTGGAGGGCCAGAGGAAACACAAGGACCTGACAAAAACTAAAGCAAAACACCAGCAGGCAGACACAAGAGATCTAAACGGTCAAGAGACCGTCCCTAAAGTCATTGTTCAGGGGGGCGGCCGGGAGGCCGTCCATCACGGGACCAACGTTCCGGGGGGGCGGCCAGGAGGCCGTCCATCACGGGACCAACTTTTCGGGGGGCGGCCGGGAGGCCGTCAATCACGGGACCAACGTTCCGGGGGGGCGCCGGGAGGCCGTCCAACACATAGGACCTTGGAGGCCGTGGCAGGCGGCGATGACGACTTGGAGGGCACGGCAGGCGGCGATGACGACTTGGAGGCCGCGGCAGGCGGCGATGACGACTTGGGGCTCTGGAGAACTGCAGCGTGCGACGACCATGGAGGCGACCCCTCTGGAGACGTGGAGAGTGCCGACCCCTCTGGAGACGTGGAGAGCGCCGACCCCTCTGGGGATGTGGAGAGCGCCGACCCCTCTGGGGACGTGGAGAGCGCCGACCCCTCTGGAGACGTGGAGAGCGCCGACCCCTCTGGAGACGTGGAGAGCGCCGACCCCTCTGGAGACGTGGAGAGCGCCGACCCCTCTGGAGACGTGG
>NC_056507.1:47146679-47147125 GCF_014905685.2 Nematolebias whitei | reverse complement strand
GACGTGGAGAGCGCCGACCCCTCTGGAGACGTGGAGAGCGCCGACCCCTCTGGAGACGTGGAGAGCGCCGACCCCTCTGGAGACGTGGAGAGCGCCAACCCCTCTGGAGACGTGGAGAGCGCCGACCCCTCTGGAGACGTGGAGAGCGCCAACCCCTCTGGAGACGTGGAGAGCGCCGGCCCCTCTGGAGACGTGGAGAGCGCCGGCCCCTCTGGAGACTTGGAGATTGCCGGCCCCTCTGGAGACTTGGAGAGCGCCGGCCCCTCTGGAGACTTGGAGAGCGCCGACCCCTCTTGAGACTTGGAGAGCGCCGGCCCCTCTTGAGACTTGGAGACCTGTAGCTCTGCAGCAGACGGCGAAGAGACCTGAAGCTCTGCAGCAGACGGCGAAGAGACCTGCAGCTCTGCAGCAGACGGCGAAGAGACCTGGAGCTCTGCAGCAGACGG
>NC_056507.1:47144147-47146669 GCF_014905685.2 Nematolebias whitei | reverse complement strand
AGCTCTGCAGCAGACGGCGAAGAGACCTGGAGCTCTGCAGCAGACGGTGAAGAGACCTGGAGCTCTGCAGCAGACGGCAAAGAGACCTGGAGCTCTGCAGCAGACGGCGAAGAGACCCATAGCTCTGCAGCAGACGACGTAGAGACCTGTGGCTCTGCAGCAGACGACGGAGAGACCTTGGGTGCGGCGAAGGTGATGGGTGCAGGATGAGTGATGGTGACCCTGGGTGTGCTGAGAGTCCTAATTTCTATTAATAATTTATTGTACTCAGGGAGCTGAACGAGACCGGGCCATGAAACCAAAAACTTCTCCATCAATGAAAATATAACTTCTGAACTGTCCGGGTTATTTCTTACAGTAGTAAATGAATTTAATAAAGACTGGTTTATGAAAGCGAGATCCTGCTGTGAATATGATACTGATGGGCAAGTGTCTTTAAGTGAGGGTGTGGTGTCAGGTGTCGCCCCCACCGAAAACCTGAGAGGTGGGGCGGCGGAACACGCCCCCACAGAGTCACTGGTAGCATGCCCCAGAGGTACGGTCAGGCCGGGTTGGACAGCCGCGGAGCGGTGTGACGGTGAGAGGCCGGACTCCGCCCCCACCAGGAACCTGGAGGGTGAGGCCACGGAATCCGCCCCTGTGACGTCAAGTGGACCGGACTCGCCGAACCGAACAGGAGTGGACCGGAGTTCCCACGGGACGTCGGATCTCGCCCCCACCGGAAACCTGAGAGGTGAGACGGCGGACCCGGCTCCCACAGAAACACCAGAACCAACTCTAAAATTCTGCTCAGCCGACGAGACCGGCCCGGTCGCCACGGGCTGCCCTCGGGACCGCTTCCTACCTCCACGGCGACGACGGGTGAGTCGAGGGACCGGAACAAAACCGAACTCCTCCTCGATCTCTTCGTCCTCCCCCGACGTCCATCCCGAGTAGCCGGGCGAGGCGGACTCTGAAACAGTGATCTGGTGGCTTCCCTGGTACCGAGCTCTGTCCTCCTCAAGGACCAGGAGTGGTGAGGACAGGATTTCCACCTCCTGGTCATAACGTCCTTGTGAGCGGACGGGCCTAGTCCAGAACCCGCCGCACCGGATTGTGGATTTGCTCATCATGGGAGGCTCGGAGGAGAAAAAGAAAAAAGGTAAGCTGCCGAGAGAGCCCTGCCCGCTGGGTTCTGATGTGTGGTCGCGTCGTAATGTCAGGGTTTGGTGGACAGGAACGAACCCAGTAGTGCAGACAGGATTCAACTCGGCAGATTAAAAAACTAAATACTTTAATGACGAATAAAAGGTAACAAAACAATAAGCTGACGTGGCAGCAAAACTTACATAAACTAGAAGACTCAGGGGGAAACTCAAAAAGGACTCAGGAAGCTCAGGGAAGACTCAGGAGACGCAGGAGAACACTGAAGACCCAACGAATACGACGCGACCACGAACAAGACAGAACAGACAGCTTTTATACAAGGACAAAACGAGACGTGATTACAAACAGCTGTGACGAGACAAGGGTGGCACCAATTAAACTAAAGAGAACACACAAGGGAAACACAGACACAAACAGGGCCAGTAAATGGTACCATCCTTACAAGAACAACTGTGTGTTTATCTGAATTTGGCTCCCCTGGCTGACCTTGAAGGCCATCTTATCTGAATTTGCCTGGAAAACGTGATCTGATGCTCACCACCACCCAAGGAATTTACAACTCATAACCAGATGAAACCAGCTGAATAAACTTTGTGTCATCATTTCAGGATTCTTGGATTCTCATAGTCGTTATTCTTGGCCGTTCCTCGACATACCTCGAGAATGTTTATGGATCTCACCTGAGGACACTGGCTGATTATTACATCCTTATCAGAACTCTTACAGTGCCCTTGAGAGCGTCCATGGACATTGCTCACTGCTCTCATCGTCTCTCCTCTCTGTGGGGTGTCTACGTCACTATGCGCTTGTTTGTGTGAGGTGTTTTTTAATATTAGAGTTTTTCTTCTTAGCCAAGAAGAAAGAGTCTAATAGGAATTTTTTCGCCTCCAATTCCTACATGTCCAATTTCATTACTTTATGTCTGTCTAAACAGATCTCACTTGTAAACGAGTCTTGTAGGCTCAATGTGACTTATCTGTCTAAATAAAGGTTGAATGAATATTTTTAAAGTTGTTACATAGACAATAAATTGATATTTTTACAATCTCTGAGCATACAGGTTATGCCCCCCCACCCCCCCACCCGTAATCTATAGCGGGTTGGGAATCACTGCGGGGTGGCTGAGTGGTTAGAGCAGTTGCCCTCCAATGCGAGAGTTGGGGGCTCAAATCCACCAGCAGTCACATGCCGAAGTGTCCCTGGGCAAGACACTGAACCCCTCATAGCCTCCGATGTGTGTCCCATCAGTGCATGAATGTGATCAAACTCTGATTAGTCTCTTTAGAATGATTTGTCCAATTAGCTTTGTAGAGATCTAGTAGAGTAACTTTTAACTGATTTTGATTTATTACATCAATGAATATAAAAACACCATA
>NC_056507.1:47143679-47144047 GCF_014905685.2 Nematolebias whitei | reverse complement strand
TGCCAGTTTCCCCTCCACCCCAACTCTATCCAAACCCTAGTGTCTAAATGCAACCGTTGTAAGTGAGCACAGGCACAGGAGGTGAGAGTAAGTTCATCCCACCACCCATAGCCATGTGCCCACCTCAAGTTCCTATATGTGAATGTCATGAGGATGTTATGAATGAATGTCTAAGGTGTACAATAAAATTGAGTCCCAGGTGGCTATGGTCAACAGAGATGTAAAATTGTTGCAGCACACCCGAGTCCAAACAACCCTAAATGTGTGGAATTGAAATGAAGAGGGTGGAGGTGCATAGTGAGGGATGGGGAGAGATAACTGTGAGAGCAATGCTCCCACAGGGAGTCAGCTCCCCCACTGACCCAACA
>NC_056507.1:47142728-47143579 GCF_014905685.2 Nematolebias whitei | reverse complement strand
CCCAGTTCCCCAAGGTCCACCCAGGGATTGAGGCCAAGACACCTCTCCATCTGGACCGACTGCCAGGCCCGCTGAGCTCCAGACCAGAGAGCGACAGAGCCCCGAGGGCCGCCAGAAGCAGTACCAGCAGCCTACACACCCGAGGGCCACCAGGACCCCCACAAACCGCAGTCAGCCCGCCACCAGATGAAGCCAAACCCCACCAGGACGACCCAGCCAAGAGCGCCCGCCCAACCGCCGACAGAGCCAGGAAGCACCGGGAGCGAGCCCCCACCACAGGAAAGGGGCCAGCCAGCCATGCACAGTCCCGGGCCGCCCCCAAGGACATCCACCCCATCCCCACCCCAGAAGAAATACTACACCCACCCCTCATTCAGACATCTCTCAAAACACATAGCACACTAGACACCTAGGCTGGGTCAAACTACCCCCTCTTAGGGGCCACTGGTCACGCCCCCAAACACCCAATCCCCCAGCCCATGAACCCACAACCCATCAGCGAGCCGAAGGCCCCCGCCCAGAACCGGGCACCAAAGCGCAAGCCGGCCCAGAGCCCGGCAACCCGCCCGCCAGAGCCCAAGATCCCCGATCCCCACAGGCCCAAGCCCGGGGGCGACAAGTCCCCAGAACCCCAAGCCCCCGCGCCCACCCCGAACCCACACCAGCACAGCCAGGCTACCAGATCGGTGACCCACGACCGCCGCCACAGACCACCTGAGGGCCCGCATGCAGCCACCAGCAGACATCCCCCAGAACTACCCAGGCCCTCCCCAGAGGGAAAGCAGTGCCCCCCTGCCCAGGTACCCCCAAGAGCCCAGCCCCCGGCAACCCCCCCGGCGCCCCAAACCCAT
>NC_056507.1:47132403-47142628 GCF_014905685.2 Nematolebias whitei | reverse complement strand
CCTCCACATCAACCCCAAGGCCCCACAAGGTCAGATCCCAGACTACCCACCCTCACTATGTAACGGAGCCGATCAAAGGAGCCCACAGAGATTGATCCAATGTGTCGGCAGATGCTGTTTCAAGACTAATATGATCTAACAGAAGATTTTTATACTGATTAATGCTAAGATTATTTTTATTTTTCCAATTCAGGAGTATGGTTTTCTTTGCGATGCATAAGGCAGTGAAAATCATGCAACATGTATTTTTTTTCCAGGGTAACATCTTCCAAGATAGCCAATAAGCAAACAGACGGAGAGAGTGGAATATTACATTTCAGACATTTAGACAAGTCTTCACAAACCTGGACCCAGAACCTCTGAACGGGTGGGCAGAACCAGAGTGCATGGATATAATCATCAGGAATATTGCCTGTGCACTGTGAGCAGTTGTTAGATGATGTAAATCCCATCCTAAACATTCGCTGACCTGTATAATGTACTCTATAAAGAACTTTATACTGTATTAATTGTAAGTTGGAGATTCTAGTCATTTTAAATGTTCTGAAACATATTTGAGACCAGGTGTTTTGGTCAAAATTGATTGATAAATCTGACTCCCATTTTGCAACAGGTAACATTATGGAGTCATTGATTCTAGACAATTTCTTGTATATTTTAGATAATAATTTGGGGGATTTAAGATTAAGGAACTCTAACACACATATTGGTGTTTCTAACAAAGTTTTATTAAGCTTAAATTTCTTTTTTATGATAGACTTAATTTGTTGATATTGTAAGAAGTATTTATTTTCAATGCCAAATTGTATTATTAAATTATTAAATGGAATAAAATCTACACCTTCATATATGTGTTCCAGACGTTCAATTCCCTTGACTCTCCAACCTGGGAAATTTAACATATTATTTTCTTGTAGGATGTCAGGATTGTTCCAGATGGGTGTATGTCTACAGGGGAGTAGTGAAGATTTTGTCATTTTCAAATACTCCCACCATGCTGTCAGAGAAGAGCTAATACTGATGCTTTTAAAGCAAACATGTCTTTTTATATTTGTGCTAATAAACGGTAGCTCTGAAATCTTAATATTATTGCATAAAGTTTGTTCTATGTCTATCCAAGTTTCATCTAATGTATTCGGATTTAACCACTTTGAGATATATTGTAACCTATTGGCTAAATAGTAGTGATAGAAGTTGGGAAGTTCTAATCCTCCGGTATCTTTAGATTTCTGTAATGCTTTTAAGCTAATACATGGAGTTTTGTTTTTCCAAAGGAATTTAGATATCAAAGAGTCCAGTGACTTAAACCATTCAGTTGAAGGTTTATTTGGAATCATTGAGAATAAATAGTTTATTCTCGGCAGGACCATCATTTTTACTGAGGCAACTCTTCCCATAAGTGATATGGGCAGAGATTTCCATCTAGTAAGATCATCTTCAATGTTCTTTAAAATTGGGATATGATTCAATTTTATTAAGTCTTCCAATCTAGGAGAAATATTAATGCCCAAGTATGTAATGCTACCTGATTGTAGTCGTTCATTGAGAGAAGTATTAAACACACAGTTTATTGGAAGAGCTGTAGATTTTGACCAATTTATAGAATAATCAGAAACTTTTGAGAACGAGTTTATTAATTTGATAACATTAGATATTGAGTTTTCTGTGTTCTGAAGAAAAAGTAAAACATCGTCAGCATAAAGACTAATTTTATGTTCTATATTTCTACACAGTATACCTTTAATATACCATGTAACCATGTAATAATGCAAGCAAAAAAACTGAAGGGAACAAATGTTTACATAAATGAACATCTAACTAAAAAAAATGGAAACATTGCACGTGAAGCAAGGTGGTTGAAAAAACAGAAAAAAATAGCATCAACTTGGACAAGAAATGGAAACATCTGGATCAAAATACAGGAAGGATCTCAGGCTAAAATAATAAAAGACCTGAAAGATCTGGAAAGACTAAAATAAGCTCAGGAAATGATAGATGATAAATCATTGACACAACTTCACAAGCAATAAATAATCAAAATATAAAACAAACAAATACATTATAATATGGCAACATACGAAGACTCAGAGTTTAAAATATACAATGTTGAAGATGTGATTGATACAAATTTTTTCCCTGAAATACAAGACTGTGAATATTATAATGAAGAACAGTTTAATGACATCAATATAACTAATGGAGGTCTCTCTATTATTCACTTTAACAGTAGAAGTTTAAATGCAAATATATCCAAAATAACAGATTATTTAAAACAGCTAAACAGAACCTTTACAATAATAGCACTGTCAGAGACATGGCTCAACGATGAAAACACAAATAATGTTCACATAGAAGGGTATGAATTATATCATGTGAACAGAAGCAACAAAAGAGGTGGTGGAGTGGCTCTATTTGTTAAAAATGAAATAAAATGTAAATTAATTAATGAAATGTCAATAGTTGTTGATAATATCATGGAAATAATAACAATAGAAATAATAAACAAGAATGATAAAAACATATTAATAAGTTGTGTATATCGATCTCCAGGATCAAATATAGAAATATTCACTGATAAAATGGTACAACTATTGGACAAGAGTTTTAATAAAAACATTTTTTTGTGTGGAGACTTTAATATTGACCTGGGAAATAAAACAGATTCAAATAACATCAGTACATTTACAAATTCATTGTATAGTTTAAATCTTTATCCGTTAATATCAAAACCAACAAGAATTACAACTCATAGTGCTACAATAATCGATAATATTTTCACAAATGTAACAAATGGGGATGTGATTGGAGGTATTTTAACGAGTGATTTGAGTGATCATTTACCAGTTTTCATGATTTATAAAAATGATCAAAGCATTACAAAAGAAATTACAATTAAGGAAAAAACAATAAACACATCAAAAAAAGCAATGGACAAATTAAAAGATGATTTACATAAACAAAGCTGGAAAGACGTGTATGTTGATGATGTGAACAGATCATATGATGAGTTTATGAATATTTTAGGAGCTCTGTATGAAAAGAATTGTGTGCAAAATAATTGTACAAAGAGAAATGTTGTTGACCAACCATGGATGACGAAAGGGTTGAGAAACGCTTGTAAAAAAAAGAATTATTTGTATACATGTTTCTTGAAATTGAGAACACAAGAGGCTGAAGAGAAATATAAGAAGTATAAAAATAAATTAGTAGCGATTATAAGGAAACACAAGAAGGAATATTATAGTGATTTATTAAATAAAAGCAATGGTGATATGAAAGCTACATGGCGAGTAATAAATAGTGTTCTGAAAAGTCATAAAGCAAAAACAGGTATTTCACAATATTTTTTGAAGGATGACGATGAAATCCATGATGAAAATGAAATTGTAAATGGATTTAATCGTCATTTTGTGAACATTGGATCAAGCCTTGCAGCTAAAATACCAAAAGTAGACAATAATGTGAACCATTCAGTTAAAGGTTGTGACAACAGTATTTTTCTTAATGGAACTGACAAAGAAGAAATAATGAATGTTGTAAAAAATCTTACAGATAAGAGATCAAAAGACTGGGTGGACATGGATATGATGTTTGTAAAGGACATAATGAGTTATGTTATCGAGCCGTTTACATATATTTGTAATTTATCATTTTCAAAAGGAATATTTCCAGACAATATGAAAGTAGCTAAGGTAGTTCCTCTCTTTAAAAATGGTGATAAATGTGTGTTCAATAATTATAGACCAATATCCTTATTACCACAATTCTCAAAAATTCTAGAAAAACTGTTTGTGACCAGATTAGATAAATTTATTACTAAACAAAACATTCTAAGTAACAGTCAGTATGGGTTTAGAGCAAAAAACTCTACATCAATGGCTCTCATGGAAATAATGGAACAAATAACTACTGCTGTCGATCAAAAACAGTATTGTGTTAGTATTTTTGTTGATTTAAAAAAAGCATTCGATACTATTGACCACACTATTCTCCTTGAAAAATTAAATAAATATGGTATAAGAGGACCAGCATTACACTGGGTATCTAGCTATTTAAAAGATAGGAAACAGTTTGTACAAATAAATGGTGTAAGATCTGACTTGTGCAACATCACTTGTGGAGTTCCTCAAGGCTCTGTACTTGGACCAAAGTTATTTATTTTATATGTGAATGACTTAGTGAATGTATCAGGACTCCTCAAATGTGTCCTTTTTGCAGATGACACCACATTTTTTTGTTTGGGTAAAGATGTAAAACGGATGTTGGAACTGATGAAGACAGAATTTGATAAAATACAAACTTGGTTTAAAATTAATAAATTATCATTAAATTTAGATAAAACTAAATACATGATATTTAGTAACAAAAAGAAAACTGTTGATGATCCATTTAAAATTGAGGGTGTTGAGATTTGTAGAGTTAATGAGATGAAATTTTTGGGTGTAATCATTGATGAACAGCTAACATGGAAAAATCACATAAATTCTGTAAGAACAAAAATATCTAAATCTATTGCAGTACTATACAAAGTCAGGGAATTATTAAATGATAAAGCTCTGTACATGTTGTATAACACAATCATTGTTCCACATTTAATCTATTGCATTGATGTTTGGGGGAAAGCGTGTAAAACATTTACAAAACCTATTTTTATTTTACAGAAAAGAGCTGTAAGAATTATCACCAGAAAGCATTACAGTCACCCATCAAGCACATTATTTTATCAACTGAAGTTATTGAAGTTCCATGATTTGGTAGATTATAGTATTTTATCAGTTATGTATAGGGCTCAAAATAACACATTACCATTAAATATCCAAAGAAATTTTGTTAAAAGACAAAGTTGTTACAATCTTAAGGGGATAGAGATATTTGTCAAACCAAAATTCAGAACTAGTCTGAAGGGAAGGTCTACCTCAATCCAAGGAGGTGGATTGTGGAATGGTCTAGAGAGTGATGTGAAAAATGACAAGTCAATGTGTACATTTAAGAAAAAGATCAAATCTAGATTGTTAAAAAAGTATATATGAAGTAGCTTAGTGTGTGTTTTTTATTAGAATTAGAAAAATTAGAAAGTTATTCATTTTGTTCTGTTACTTGAAAATTAATATGTCTGAAATAATTGTTTGAAAAAAGGGGCAGATATAATAAGATTTTTTCTTCTTTCTGCTGCCTTTCATTTTAAATCTTTTGTATCTTTTTTATATATTGTTATGGAATTGTTTTGTACTTTTTTTAAAATGAATAAACTTCATACCATCATACCATCATACCATACCAATATCAGCAGTTTGTCTTATTGCTGCTGCTAAAGGTTCAATAAAAATAGCAAATAGTGCAGGTGAAAGTGGACATCCCTGCCTGGTCCCCCTCTGTAAACAGAAGCTTGAAGATATTTGATTATTTGTCCTGACACATGCTCTTGGTGAGTTATATAATATTTTTAACCAATTAATGAAATGTTCCCCAAAACCAAATTTACCCAAGGTAGCAAATAAAAATTTCCAGTTTACCCTATCAAATGCTTTTTCTGCGTCCAAAGACAAAATAGCTGTTTCAATATTTTTACTATATGAATACTCTATTAAATTATATAATCTGCGTGTGTTTGTGGTCGAGTGTCTTCCTTTTATGAATCCAGTTTGGTCAGGATCAATAATGAGAGGAATTATTTTCTCTAATCTTTTAGAGAGGACTTTACTAATTATTTTAACATCCACATTAATAAGAGAGATAGGGCGATAACTGGTAGGTAGTACTGGGTCTTTGCCTGGTTTTAATAGTAGACTAATGTTGGCTGAATTCATATGTGTTGGAAACCTGCCATTTTCTTCTGACTCATGTAGCATTCTGTGAAATATTGGTTCCAGGATGTTCCAGAACTCTTTATAAAATTCTGCTGGATATCCATCTGGGCCTGGAGATTTCTTATTAGGCATGTTTTTAATGGCTTCACGGAGCTCATCTGATGTTAATGGTGAGTCTAGTTCTGAAGATTGACTACTGTCTAGTTTTGGAAGTATTACTCTCTCAAGAATTTATTAATATCTTCATCTGTTGGATTTATTTGTGGAGTGTATAGAGTTTTATAAAAATCTCTAAAAACACTATTTACTTTTTCCTCGTCATAAGTTATGTTACCATTTGTGTCTTTAATATCATATATAGACGTTTTTTCTTTATTTAATATGAGTTGATTAGCTAAAAAGCTCCCTGATTTATTACTGTGTTCAAAATGTTCTAAGCGAAGTCTTTGTACCAAGAATTTGTTTTTTTTGTCAATACATTCATTTAGTTCTAATTTTATCTTGCGTAGTTTTTTCTGTGTTTCCTCTCCTTGTAAACTTTCTAATAATTTGATAGATTTTTCTAATTCCTCAATACGTTTATTTTCTTTTTTCTTTTTGTTTGTTGCGTAGGATATTATTTTCCCTCTCATAACTGTTTTCCCAGCCTCCCAGAGTGTACATGCTGATGTTCCTGGCAAGTCATTAAACTCTAAATACGATGTCCATTCATTTTTAAAGTATTGTATAAATTCTTCGTCCATAAGAAGTGAGGTATTTAATCTCCAGTTTATACTTTTGGGGATTTCTTTTTTATTATGTAAATTTAAAGTAACTGGTGCATGATCGCTGACAGCAATAGGGTGTATCTTAGTGTCTGAAATGTTGGTCAGCAATGAGTTGCTGATTATAAAATAATCCAAACGAGAGTAAGAGTGATGCACATGTGAAAAGAAAGAATACTCTTTACTATTAGGGTGAAGAGACCGCCATGCATCGCAGAGTCCATAATCACTCATGTACTGTTTAACTACATTTATGGATTGCCAACTGCGTTGAGCTCCTACTGCATTCAGCCTGTCTATTTTGTTATCTAGACCAAAGTTAAGATCACCTCCCAGTACCAGCGAGCAATCCATGTGATTTGATAGAGTAGAGAAGAGATCATGTAGAAAAGCGGCATTGTCCACATTTGGCCCATATAAACTAACAATACAATATTTTTGACTGAGTATGGATAATTTTAATATTATATATCTACCTTGCGGGTCCATAACTGTGTCTAATATTGTGAAGTTCACATTTTTATGTATTAATATTGCTACTCCTCTCTGTCTTGAGTTATAGCAGGCTGAAAATACATCAGGAAACTCAGGAGATTTTAGCTCATCCACAGTTGACGGTAATTTATGAATTTCTTGGAGTAATAATAATCTGCCTTTAATCTTTTAATCTGGTTAAAGATTATATATTTTTTATGTTGGCTACAGGCGCCATTAATATTCCATGTGACAAACCTTAAGATGCCCATACTTGTGCTTGTGAAAATATAATTAAACCACACCCATTATCAAAAACAGTAAAACACCCAGACAATAACATAATCCTTAATGATTGATTATTTATGATTTATAGATAAACTAAGTGCTGTTTTTGAAGGTAAATCATGGATGTATTCCTTTATGAGGTATTTCTATGTATGTATATGGATATATATAAGCCTTTGTGCCTGTGTGCTAATAATTGTTGAGCCAGAAAAATAGAGACAAAAAAAGAAAGTGAAATGATAATAAACAGATAAAGATAAAAGAAGAAAAAATAAAAAAAGAACCCCCTTACCATATTAAGTGCCATGCCACAGTGTACCACCACCATCTGTGTAACCCACCAACCGAGCTGTGCTGAACAATTACATATATATCTGGTAAGTAATATGAATATATATTATTGCTAATAAATTTTAAGTAAAATTAGCAACTGAAAATCATACTTACCTTATTTATATTATTAATAGAGCCAGGGAGTAACCTCTGGATCTCTAAACAGCTGACCATTGATGTAAAGTTTGTCAACAGCCACAGTAGCTCTTCTGCCCTCGTTTATATTTTCCTTCCTAATCGGGAACAGAACGCTCCTTCTACTCAGAATTTCTGCAGGGAATTGGTCATTCATGCCGTAGTTCGTGTCATGCAGTTCCCTACCTCGGCTTTTTACTTGTTCTTTTTGCTTATAATGCTCAAACTTAGCTACAATCGGCCGCGGCCGATTGCTTCCAGGCTTCTTACCTCCGAGGCGGTGGACTTGGTGAAAAGTGATGGAATTAACCGCGTCACTCGGCAACTTCAGCTGGTTCTGAATGAAGTCACGGACGGAGGCCTCAGGGACCTCGTCTGCTCGCTCCGGGATTCCCGAGAAGACGAGGTTATCTCGCATGCTCCGGGCTTGGATATCCAGGATCGATTCTTTTATTTTTTTATTATCCCCGGATAGCAGCGTCATCTCCTCGGTGAGTTGTTTTACCGTTCCTCTAAGCTCCTGATTTTCACTAGCAAGTAATGCTACCTGTTGTTGGCTGAATTCTAAAGACTCCTTGAGGCCTTGAAACTCTTTATGTAGCATCTCTACTAATGCTAGTCGGGCGTCCAAGCTAGTTAGCTTCTGGTCAATTGATTCTAATATCTCCTTTAAACCTGTATTATCAGGAGACGGTGCCGTAACGCTGTCTGAGCTTCCCTGTCGATGCCGCTTAGCAGTGGGGATGTTAGCTGAATCGCTAGCAGCACCGGAAGAATCTTTAGGTTTTCCCATGACTAAGCTGTAAAAACACTCGTCAACAAATGATTCCAGGCTTTCCAAGGTCTCCTCGTCCAGTTTGTTTGATTGAATCAAAAAGTTTGTTAGTAATATTTAGGACTTTCTTAATGATCTTATATTTAATTAAACAGTTTTTATTTAAATAAATAGGACTTACCAAAGTTTTATCATAATACTCACGCACAGTTTCTTCCTAGTTCTCAGCAACAGCTCATTGCACCGTCACCTGTATTTAAGGATGGTACCTTTCTGTGGCCCGGTTTGTGTCTGTGTTCCCTCGTGCTCCCTTGTTAGTTCTATTAGTGCCACCTGTGTCTCGTCCCAGCTGTTTGTAATCATGTCTCGTCTTGTCCCTGTATTTAAGCCGTCTGTTCAGTCTTGTTCGTTGTCGCGTCATACTCGTTGGGTCTCCTGTGTTCCCCCCTGAGTCTTCCTAGTTCCTTGAGTCTCTCATGTCTCCTGAGTCCTCCTGAGTTCCCCGTGCCTTCTTCCTGTTTCATGTAAGTTTTGCTGCCCCGTCAGCTTGTTATTTTGTAACTTTATTCATCATTAAATTCCTATTTTTGTATTCTACCGAGTTGAGCTCCGGTCCACTCCTGTTCGGTTCGGTGAGTCCGGTCCACTTGACGCCACAGGGGCGGGTTCCACCGCCTCACCTTCCAGGTTCCTGGTGGGGGCGGAATCCGGCCTCTCAACGCCATTCCGCGCCGCGGCTGTTCGACCCAGCCTGGCCGTACCTCCGGAGCGTATTCCTAGTGACTCCGTGGGGGCGTGTTCCGCCGCCTCACCTTCCAGGTTTCTGGTAAGACATTTCCTTTTTTCATTCCTTTTTACCTGAAGAGATTTTTCAAATTAATCAGACCCTATTAGAATTATTTCATTCTGCTAAAACTAACCCGTCTTCCTTTGATATCGTTTTGTCCCAGATGGAAGATTTTTTACTTTTTATCCCTGGTCTTTCTTTGCTCCCCGAGTATGATTTTTTATTATCTAAGATAGGGACTTTTAAAATCCCTGTCACTGCCATCCCTGAGGTGGTTTCCACGCTGCACGCAGCCCCTGAGGTGGTTTCCACGCTGCACGCAGCCCCTGAGGTGGTTTCCACGCTGCACGCAGCCCTTGAGGTGGTTTCTCAGCTCTCCTGTTCCGAGGGGGTTCCGGCGAACCCTCTTCAGCTCTCCTGTTCCAAGGGGGTTCCGGCTTACGCTCCTCAGCTCTCCTGTTCCGAGGGGGTTCTGGCCGATGCTCCTCATCTCTCCTGTTCCGAGGGGGTCCCGGCAGACGCTCCTCATCTCTCCTGTTCCGAGGGGGTCCCGGCAGACGCTCCTCATCTCTCCTGTTCTGAGGGGGTCCCGGCAGACGCTCCTCATCTCTCCGGTTCTGAGGGGGTCCCGGCAGACGCTCCTCAGCTCTCCTGTTCCGAGGGGGTTCCGGCAGACTCACCTCAGCTCGCCTGCTCTGTTCCTGCCGCCGCAGCCACAGAGGGCTCCGTTCCAGCCACCGCAGCCGCCGCAGAGGGCTCCGTTCATGCCGCAGCCACTGCCGCAGAGGGTTCCTTTCCAGTTTTCGTTCCTGCCACAGAAGACTCCGTTCCTGCCGCAGAGGGTTCCGTTCCAGTTTCCGTT
>NC_056507.1:47125969-47132393 GCF_014905685.2 Nematolebias whitei | reverse complement strand
TCCTGCCGCAGAGGGTTCCGTTCCAGTTTCCGTTCCTGCCGCAGAAGACTCCGTTCCTGTCGCAGAGGGTTCCGTTCCAGTTTCCGTTCCTGTCGCAGAAGACTTCGTTCCTGCCGCAGAGGGTTCCGTTCCAGTTTCCGTTCTTGCCGCAGAAGACTCCGTTCCTGCCGTAGAGGGTTCCGTTCCAGTTTCTGTTCCTGCAGAAGACTCCGTTCCTGCCGCAGAGGGTTCCGTTCCAGTTTACGTTCCTGCCGCAGAAGTTCCAGTTCCTGTCGCAGAAGTTCCAGTTCCTGCTGTAGACGTTCCAGTTCCTGCTGCAGAAGTTCCAGTTCTTACTGCAGAAGTTCCAGTTCCTGCTGCAGAAGTTCCAGTTTCTGCTGCAGAAGTTTCAGTTCCTGCTACAGAAGTTCCAGTTCCTGCTGCAGAAGTTCCAGCTGCAGAGGTTCCTGTTCCTGCTGCAGAGCCACAGGCCTCTCCATCGTCTGCTGCAGAGCCAAAGGCCTCTCCGTCGTCTGCTGCAGAGCTCCAGGCCTCTCCGCCGTCTGCTGCAGAGCTGAAGGCCTCTCCGTCATCTGCTGCAGAGCTCCAGGCCTCTCCGTCGTCTGCTGCAGAGCTCCTGGCCTCTCTGTCGTCTGCTGCAGAGCTCTAGGCCTCTCCGTCGTCTGCTGCAGAGCTCCAGGCCTCTCCGTCGTCTGCTGCAGAGCTCCAGGCCTCTCCGTCGTCAGCTGCAGAGCTCCAGGCCTCTCCGCCGTCTGCTGCAGAGCTCCAGGCCTCTCCGCCATCTGCTGCAGAGCTCCAGGCCTCTCCACCGTCCGCTGCAGAGCTCCAGGCCTCTCCGCCATCCGCTGCAGCTCCCCAGGCCTCTCCGCCGTCCGCTGCAGCTCCCCAGGCACCTACGCCGTCAGCTGCAGCTCCCCAGGCTCCCACGCCGTCTGCTGCAGCTCTCCAGGCTCCCACGCCATCCGCTGCAGCTCCCCAGGCTCCCACGCCGTCCGATGCAGCTCTCCAGGCTCCCACGCCATCCGCTGCAGCTCTCCAGGCTCCCACGCTGTCCGCTGCAGTTCTCCAGGCTCCCACGCGTCTGCTGCAGTTCTCCAGGCTCCCACGCCGTCCGCTGCAGTTCTCCAGGCTCCCACGACGTCTGCTGCAGTTCTCCAGGCTCCCACGACATCTGCTGCAGTTCTCCAGGCTCCCACGTTGTCTGCTGCAGCTCCCCAGGTCTCTCCGTTGCATGCTGCAGCTTCCCAGGTCTCTCCGTCGCATGCTGCAGCTCCCCAGGTCTCTCCGTCGCATGCTGCAGCTCCCCAGGTCTCCTTGATGCATGCTGCAGCTCCCCAGGACTCTCCGTCGCATGCTGCAGCTTCCCAGGACTCTCCGTCACATGCTGCAGCTTCCCAGGTCTCTCCGTCGCATGCTGCAGCTCCCCAGGTCTCCTTGACGCAAGCCACGTTCCCTCTGGTTCTGTGTTTTGGACGGCCGCCCCCCTGACCTGGCCTGGTTTGATGGACAGCCTCCCGGCCGCCCGTCGGAACAATGACTCCTAGGGACGATCCCTTGACCGTCTGAATCCTTTGTGTTCCCTCATGTTTTTTTCTCTGGTCCTCGTGTTTTCCTCGGGCCCTCCACCCTTGCAGTGCCGCCCTCCACCCGCCCAACTCCTTCGGGAGGGGGGTTTTATGGGACGCATGGGGGCGTCCTTGAGGGGGGGTACTGTAAGGATGGTACCTTTCTGTGGCCCGGTTTGTGTCTGTGTTCCCTCGTGCTCCCTCGTTAGTTCTATTAGTGCCACCCGTGTCTCGTCCCATCTGTTTGTAATCATGTCTCGTCTTATCCCTGTATTTAAGCCATCTGTTTAGTCTTGTTTGTTGTCGCGTCATACTCGTTGGGTCTCCTGTGTTCCCCCCTGAGTCTTCCTAGTTCCTTGAGTCTCCCGTGTCTCCTGAGTCCTCCTGAGTTCCCCGTGCCTTCTTCCTGTTTCATGTAAGTTTTGCTGCCCCGTCAGCTTGTTATTTTGTAACTTTATTCATCTTTAAATTCCTATTTTTGTATTCTGCCGAGTTGAGTCCCTGTTCTGCACTCTGGGTTCGCTCCTTTGTAGCAAATCCTGACACTGTAGGACAGGTGTAGGACTTTCTGATTCAAAAACAGGGGAGTCTGGTTCTTGTGGAGGACTAGGACTGGCAACATACAGTTGGATAAGCGGCTCTAGCCAGCGCTTCTCCTCCAACACCTGGTCCAGAATGTCCTCCATACCAGGAGAGTCAATTAACCCTGGGAGACAAATATATTCCTCCCACATGTCCTTTGTGGCCACCCACTTTTCCCACAGATCGTAGGAGGTGGCCAAGTTTACATACCTCTGGACGATGTCGCAGAGTCAAAAATAATCCTCCTTAGAGAGTCCAGACAAAATTTTTTCACCTGCTGGGTTCATGGTTAGTCACGTCGTACTGTCAGGGTTTCTGACAGAACAGGGCAGGAGTGAACCCAATAATGCATGGAAAAGTCAGGACTACAAGATTTACAAAAATAAATACACTTTGATAATAATAATAAATCAAAAGGCTGACGTGGCAGCAGCTTACAAAAAATAGGGAATCAGAACAGGCTGGCAGGACAGAAAAGGACAATGCCCAATGATGACGCGACAAAAGGCAAGACTCACAGACAGACTTATATACACAGGCAGGACAGGACATAATTACAAACAGCTGGGACCAGACAAAGGATAAATCAATCAGGATTAAATGAGACACACAAGGGTGCACAGACAGAGAAGGCCCACAAGATGGCGCCATCCCTACAATCAGTGCCAGCTGAGGAGCTGCCCAAGAACACCTACAAACTAACAGTACAATATTTCAATCTGTTTCTCCTTGTCATTCTTTCAGTTAAAACTATTCAAACATCAGCATTTTAAGTGTACCAAAATAAGTAATGAAAACCTTCATTACATTTCCTCCCCACTCTCTTTAAGTACACAGTACCTTTAACTTTCAGGAATCCTAGACAAACAGTCAGCTGGAGTGTTGGTTTTCCCAGCCTTGTAATGGACTGTGAAGTTTTATGGTTGCAGGGCAAGGTACCTTCCAGCAATCTGTGCATTCACATCCTTCATCCAATGCAACCATTGGAGGGCCCGGTGATCAGTTTCCAAAAAGAAATGTCGCCTGAGCAGGTAGTACCTCAATAATTTGATGGTCCACTTCATTGCTAGACATTCTTTCTCCACCGTCGAATATCTGGTTTCTCGGTCCAGAAGCTTGTGGCTCAGAAACACCACTGGCTTCATCTCTCCAGCCACTTCCTGCAACAAAACCGCACCAAAACCCACTCCAGAAGCATCTGTTTGTAGTGTAAAGGACTTCTCAAAATCTGGGGTGTACAAAACAGATTCCATGCAGATGGCATTTTTAAGATCTTCAAAACCTCTGCTGCATTCCTCAGTCCATTGGATCTTGTTGGGGGATTTACCCCTCATCAGGTTGTTTAACACAGCTGAGCATTCTGCAAACTGAGGAATAAACTTCCTGTACCATCCTAAAAGGCCCAATAATCTTCTCACTTTCTTCTTAGTGGTAGGTATTGGGAAAGAATGAACAGCCTCCACCTTCCCCACCAGAGGTCTAATCTTGCCAAATCCAATGACATAGCCTAAATAGGCCACCTCTCTCTGGACAATGGCACATTTCTGGGGATCAATGGTCAGTCCAGCTGCTCTGATGCATCCCAACACCTTTCGTAAGTGGAACATGTGGCCCTTCCAGGTTCGGCGAAACTCAACCACATCATCCAGATAGGCTGCCAAAAAGTCTGACACATCTCTCAAAACATAAGCCAGAAGTCTTTGAAAAGTGACAGGCGCTCCCTAAAGACCAAATGGCATCACTTTGAAGTGGTACATACCAAATGGTGTCCTGAATGCTGTCAGCTTGAGTGCCTCTGGTGCCAGTGCCACCTGCCAGTATCCTTTACTTAAGTCCAGCGTCATGATATACCTGGCTTCTCCAACTCTTTCCAACAGGTCATCTATTCTGGGCATAGGATATGGATGAAACTGAGACAGAGAATTCAGACAGCAAACATCAATGCAAAATCTCAGTGAGCCATCTTTTTTTTAGGTACAAGAACCACAGGACTGCACCATTCACTCGTTGATATTTCAATGATACCATGTTCCAACATAAATCTGATCTCTTTTTTCAGCTCTAGCACCAACCGCTCAGGAATTCTGTAGCTCTTCTGTCGAGCAGGAACATCCTTCTTGAGGCAGATGTCATGTTGCACCAGGTCTGTAAACCTGGAGTATCTCTAAAGAGTTCTGAATCCAGCAACCTCCTCCTGCTGGGATGCTAACAGATGAGACAGATCAACCACACTGGATTGTGTTTCATTAGAGGGCAAAAACTTCTCATTCACCTCCTCATCTTTAACATCACAAACCAAGAGCTGCTGCACTGGCCTCTGGCACACATGGAATTTTTTCAGCAAATTCACATGAAATGTCTGATGTTTTTTCCACTCGGTCAGGCATAAACAGTTCATGTGTGACTTTACCCACTTGTCGAGTCACTTCATATGGGCCATGCCACTTAGCAAGCAGCTTATTGTCTGATGTTGGCAGCAGCAACAGGACCTGTTGGCCTGGTTTCAGGTCCCTCTCTTTAGATTTCTGGTCATACCATCGTTTCTGGATCTGTTGTGCTGTTTTCATGCTCTCCTGAGCCAGAGCTGTCATCTCCTCCAACCTCTGTCGCATCTTGACCACATGTCACAATGTTTTCCTCTGCATATTCAGGATGTTCCCAGTAGTCTTTCAGGAGGTATAATGGTCCTTTTACTTGGCATCCATAGAGCAGTTTGAATGGCAAAAATCCTGTTGAAGCCAGTGGGACCTCTGTAGACAAACAGCAAATAAGGCAACCACTGGTCCCAATCTGCTCCTGTAGTGGAAACAAACTTACGCAGCATGTTCTTTAGAGTTTGGTTGTATCTCTTAACAAGCCCATCCGTCTGGGGATGATGGGGGTGGTCTTAATTCCCTTCACTCATAACAACTTATAGACTTGTTGTAACAACTTAGACATGAAATTTGTTCAACAGTCTGTCAAAACCTCTTTAGGTATCCCGACTCTGGAGAACAGTTGTATCAGACAGTTTGCAACATTTCTGGCTTTCATACACCTCAGGAGAAAAGTTTCAGGATACAGAGTTGCGCAATCCCATATAACTAGGATGTACTTGTTGCCTGTTGAGCTTTTCTGTAGTGGACCCACTACATCCATCCTTATTCTCTCAAAAGGAGTGCCAATAATCGGTAGGGACTGAAGATGCTTATGTGGAACCTTCTTTCCTGAAGTGAGCTGACATGTAACACAAGACGTACAGAAATGTGATATCTGACTATACATTCCTGGCCACACAAATCTTCTGTCAATTCTACCCAGTATTTTCTGAAATCCCATACGTCCAGCCCATGGAACTGTGTGTCCCAGATCCATCACTTTCTCTCTAAACTGCTGTGGCAATGCTAAGGCCTCCACATCTCCTTTACACTGGTACAAAATTCCTTTTTATTACATAAGTAGCCTCTTCAAGAAATCCTGTACTGCCCTGTGTGATTTCTTCAACTTCTGTCACTTTCTCAAACCAACATTTTAAAGTTGGATCCTGTCTCTGAAGATCACCCACATTTGTTGGAAGAGCAACATCTAGCAGCTGTAATGGTTTAAAAATGTTATCTGTTTGCTTGGCTGAGCCTCTCATCTTTTCATTCCTTCTCTCGGCCTTAGATTTAGAAGGTTTGACTGGCCCCATTTCCCATACTTCCTCAAAAAATGGTAGCTCCTTTAATGTGTTTTGTGTACTTTGAGCCCTTGTGGTGACCATACCGTATCCTACAGATGTCACTTCAAACTGGGACTCTATGGCTTGGGCTAATAAGGCATCACTTACTTCCTGTGGGGCAAAATTTTCAGCATGTATCACTGCCTGTACTTTGTGAGGATGTATTTCTGCCTGCTGGATGAGATCTGCAATAATGGGGACATCATTACCCAGAATAACATCATAAGGCAACTTTGATGCAAGAGATCTTGCATCTTGATTTTGAACCAGAAAGACTATCATGAGAAAGTTATGACACTCCTTAGTGACTTAACCATTTATGAACCTCTGAAAAGAGATCCAGGAAGTGGTTGCAAGAAGAAGTTAATAGATTGCCTGAAAAATTTGGAGCAGGACAAGGCTATTGACCGTATTCTGTACCACAGACTGTACCCAGGGGAGGCCACACCTAGTCTGTATGATTTACCTAAAATCCACAAACAAGGTGTACCTTTAAGACCTATTGTTAGCATGATTAACTCTGTCACTTACAATGTTTCCAAATATCTGGCGTCTGTACTCATCCCTTTAGTTGGCA
>NC_056507.1:47123862-47125869 GCF_014905685.2 Nematolebias whitei | reverse complement strand
GGATGAAGATGTTCACATCCTGGACAGAGAGGAACGATGGTTTGAGAGAGGAGTAAAGGAGGCCATCTTTGTGAAAAGAAATCGTCCATCATTAAACAAGGGTGGAGGCCTCTGGGTTCAACTGTCCCCCTCTTACAATGATGTGATTGCTAGTATCACTCAGCCCTCTGTGAACAGTAAACAGCCATCAGTGTGCTAATGATCCATTGTTAGGCTGATGGTCCTTCTTGAACATGTGATCAGCTGGTTTTGGTTGTCAGCAGCAAACTGGTTGATCCACTCTGAGAAGGTGCTATTTAAGAGACTGAGCTGAAAACAGCACCTCAGACTGAGGAAGTCTCTTGGATGAGCGACGAAACGTTTCTATATTTTTTTGCTTTGTTTTTTTTTTGAATGTCCAGAGGACCAGATTGAACTTTTTTGGATTTGATGCAAGAGCTACTTCCATAAAAAATGTGTGCCCTCCCACAGTCATATATATGTCAGCCATTGGATATACATGTACAGTATATCACCATGTATACAGCTTATTTTAGATTTCTCCTCAGTCCACTTTTCTCTAGGTACTAAGGAAGACAAAACCATGATCTGAAATCCTTCCGTATCTAGCACGGCTGTCTCACGCTGACCATTAACCAAAACTGGTGCAGTATGAGCAGCATCCTGTAAAGCATGTCTAGTTGATCTGGGGACGGTGCAAAACAGGGATGGCTTAGACTGATTAGTAAGGGGACAGAAGTACTGAGTGTGACCCAGTCATTACATAAATAGCATCTCATGTCTCGCTTAACAGAAAAAAAAGAGGAATTCTTATCAGAATCAGGTTTGTACTTATTAGAGGGAATCTGCCTACCACTAGAAAATGCCCTGTTCTCTGACTGACCACCACCCCGTTCACCTCCAGTGGACTTACTTTTGTGGGCAAAGTTGGTGTCCAAGCCAAAAGTACTGTGTTTCGTCCCTCGTCTAGCTGCCGTGAAGACCTCCGCCAGTTGTGCAGCCTTCTCCGCTGTCTTTGGGTCATACTCACAAAGCCACACTTCCAGTTCAGGGTTAACCATCCTTAGGAATTGTTCCAGGATCATCGTTTCTGAAATTTATTTTACTGTTGCCTTGTCTGGTAACTTGTCCTTGAGGCGCATGTAAAGTTCTTGTGGAGTCTCCCCAGGAAAAATGTCCGGAGAACGGACACGTCGATGATAGGTTTCAGCTGTAATCTCATACTTTTGCAATATGGCCACCTTCACTTTTTCATAATCTTTTGAGTCTGCAATACCCATTAATACATAAGCACTTCATGCCTTACCAGTCAATAGGGGAATGAGACAGATAGCCCATTCATCTCTTGGCCATCAACAGACTTGGGCCATTCTTTCAAAAGTGGTCAAAAATGTTCATTGCCATCATTAGATAAAAGAGGGTGCAGCTTAGGTTCTCTGTGTAGGCTGAAATCCCTCTCAGGTCTGACATACATAGTTGGTTGTTGACTCACATCCTCACTTGGATCATCAGTGTCATCTAGAGGCTGCACTGCCCCAGGCTCTTGCTGCTCACCTCTAGAGTCTTGTTTCCTTTCATTAACTTGTAGCTGTCAGGATCAGCTGGACAGGAACGAACCCAGTTGTGCAGACAGGACTCAACTCGGCAGATTACAAAAATATATATGTTTAATGATAAATAAAAAGGTAACAAAACAATAAGCTGACGTGGCAGCTTATTGTTTATTATTGCTTATTGCTCTGTGTTGGCTGCAGGCTCTGTGTTGGCTGCAGACTCTGGGCTGGCTGCAGGCTCTGGGCTGACTGCAGCAGATGATGGAGAGGCCCGGAGCTCTGCAGCGGCGGTGGCAGGGACTGACTCTTCTGCTGCGGCAGGGACTGACTCTTCTGCTGCGGCAGGGACTGACTCTTCTGCTGCGGCAGGGACTGACTCTTCTGCGGCGGCGGCAGGGACTGACTCTTCTGCGGCGGCGGCAGGAACTGACTCCTCTGCGGCGGCGGCAGGAAC
>NC_056507.1:47111086-47123852 GCF_014905685.2 Nematolebias whitei | reverse complement strand
GCGGCGGCAGGAACTGACTCCTCTGCGGCGGCGGCAGGAACTGACTCTTCTGCGGCGGCGGCAGGAACTGATCTTCTGCGGCGGCGGCAGGAACTGATCTTCTGCGGCGGCGGCGACGGGAAACAGAAACTGGTGCTGAGTCCTCTGAGGCGACAGGAGCAGGTGCACCATCGGCTAGACACTCAGCAGGCGGGACAGCGGCGAGAACCTCAGCGAAGACCTCAGTGAGCGGAGCAGGAGCAAGGACCTCAGCAGATGGGTCAACCTCGGGGGCTGCGTGCAACGTGGACGGTGGCTCTACAGAGGCAGGGTCTTCTAATGCTGGTGCTGAGTCAGAGTCACGTTCAACTCTCACAGCTCTGAGTTCAGCAAGGAGCTGCCGATATTCAGAACGCTGGACCAAACCGGGCTGGGATAATAAAAACTTTTCGGCAAGGGTGAGCACAAAATCCAGACAGTCCGGGTTATTTTCAGCGGAACAAAAAAGGCTTTGCAGAGTGTGGTTTATCTGGGATAATTCATGGGGTGAATATTCGACTGATGGACAAATGTCACTATGTGAGGGTGTGATGAGTTTCCTAGTTACTATTAATATTTTATTGTACTCCGGGAGCTGAACGAGACCGGGCCATGAAAGCAAAAATTTCTCCATTAAAGAGAATATAATTCTTGAGCAGTCCGGGTTATTTGTAGCTTTAGTAAATGAATCTAATAAAGACTGATTTATGAATGCAAGAACCTGGGGTGAATATGTGACTGATGGGCAAGTGTCTTTAAGTGAGGGTGTAGAGTCAGGTGTCGCCCCCACCGGGTCACTTGTAGCATGCCTCATAGGTACGGACTGGCCGGGTTGGACAGCCGCGGCGCGATGTGACGGCGAGAGGCCGGACTCCGCCCCCACCAAGAACCTGGAGGGTGAGGCCACGGAATCCGCCCCTGTAACGTCAACCGGACCGGACCCGCCGAACCGAGCAGAAATGGACCGGAGCCCCCGCGGGACGTCGGACCTCGCCCCCACCGAAAACCTGAGAGGTGAGGCGGCGGATCCGGCTCCCACAGAAACACCAGAACCAACTCTACAATTCCGCTCAGCCGACGAAACCGACCCAGTCGCTGCGGGCTGCCCTCGGGACCGCTTCTTACCTCCCCGGCGGCGTCGGGTGCGTCGAGGGACCGGAACAAAACCAAACTCCTCTTCGAGCTCTTCGTCCTCCCCCGACGTCCATCCCGAGTAGCCGGGCGAGGCGGACTCTGAAACAGCGGTGCAGTGACCTCCCCGGTACCGAGCTCTGTCCTCCTCGAGGACCAGGAGTGGAGAGGACAGGATTTCTACTTCCTGGTCATAACGTCCTTGAGAGCGGACGGGCCTCGTCCAGAACCCGCCGCACCGGATTGTGGATCTGCTCATCACGGGAGGCTCGGAGGGAAGAAAAAAGAAAAAAGGTGAGCTGCCGAGAGAATCCTGCTCGCTGGGTTCGGATATATGGTCGGGTCGTAATGTCAGGATCAGCTGGACAGGAACGAACCCAGTTGTGCAGACAGGACTCAACTCGGCAGATTACAAAAATAGATATGTTTAATGATAAATAAAAAGGTAACAAAACAATAAGCTGACGTGGCAGCAAAACTTACATGGACTCAGGAAGCTCAGGGAGAAACTCACAAGACGCAGGAAACATGAAGACCCAAACGAATACGACCCGACAAAGGAACAACACAGGACAGGAGGTTTATATACAAGGACAAGACAAGACGTGATTACAAACAGCAGGTGTGACGAGACAAAGGTGGCAACAATTAAACTGACGAGGAAACACTAGGGAAACACAGACACAAACAGAACCAGTAAATGGTACCATCCTTACAGTAGCTGTATTTGGTGAAACTGGTGCTGCATACACTTCCATCTGTACTCTTGACGGGAGGCATCTTTTTCCATCTGTTGATCTCTTGATGCTTGAGACTGAATGAGTGATTTAACCAACTCTGCCAGCTCTTCAATCTTCTCCTCAGGGTTGCTGGATGCCATGCGCCCCGGGTCATCAGTTGACTTTGCTCCATCACCAGGGTTCACCTGCTGGACATGCTTTTTCTTTTGTCATCCTCAACTCCACTTTGTATCTCCAGTCCCCGCTTCTGACACCACTTGTTATAATGGCCCTTAGTGGCTGGATTAAGCAGGAGACTTGAGGCAGCGAAAAGGTGCAGACCCACTGGTTCTTTATTCACCAACATTGAACAGAGGACCCTGCTTCACAGGTCACCTAGTGTCTCAGCAGTAACAAAAAAATGTTGCTAACAGGCAGCCTTTTATAGTCTTCTACCCTCTCCCATTAACAGACCTCCCAAGAAGCAGGGTAAACAAAATACATAAACATTAACAAACTTCTACAAAAAATAACTGAAACATCAAAAATACTTTCTTTAACAAATATTATCAGTCACTAAACACATCTCTTAAAAACACATTTTCTCTAGATATAAATGTGTACCATTAAACTTCTCAAGTGCACAGTTTTCTTCCCCCCCTTCAATCAATAATGGTCTCTTCCAGAACCTTTAAAAAGGTGCTCAGGCCCCGGGGGAATCTTTTAGCCTGAACACCCTGCAGAGGAAGAGAAGAGGTAAGTCACTTTTACACTATCACAATACACTCAAACATCTTTCACACTATTTCAGAGATTAGTCACACTAATACTTATATTTTATGCATTTGTTTGTTTTGTTAACAGGACATGTCATCAGTACCAGCTGAGGAACTGCCCAAGAACACCTACAAACTAAGAATAAAATATTTCAATCTGTTTCTCCTTGTCATTCTTTCAGTTAAACTATTCAAACATCAACATTTTAAGTGTGCCAGAATAAGTAAAGAAGACCTTCATTACAGCCAACTCCACCCAGATGGTAAATGGACTGATGGTGTTCTTCTTCTTCTTCTTCTTCTTGATGAGTTTAATGGCGGTTGGCAAAAAACTGTAGGTGTGCATTACCGCCAACACTGGTATGGAGTGTGGTTCATCATGGGCTAATTCTATGTGTATGTGTGAGTAAACTATATATATCTCAAATTCTATTAATCAACTTTGTTTTCTTAAAATATCTAATTATAATTTGTATATGTTTGCTCTCCAAGTTGTGTTGTAGTGCATCTATTATATTAAGTTTTTCTTTTATCTTTTCAAACTGTCTCTTCATAAACCTTCGTTCTGCTGCATATTTCTGACATTCCAGTATCACATGTTGTTTAGTTTCATCTTGTCCACAGTGCTCACATTTTCCTGTATTGTGTTTCTTTATTTGAAATAATGAATAATTCAGTCCCGTATGTCCAAATCTCAATCTTGTTATTAATCTTTCTTCCTTTCTGCTCCTTCTTCCAGTTCTTGTTTCTCCTACAGTCTTTTTGATCATATAAAACCATCTTCCTTTTTTTTCTTCATCCCATCTTTTCTGCCATTCTATCTTCAGTTTTTGTTTGATGATACTTTTTACCTCTGATTTGCTTATATTCACTGTAAAGTCAATGTGATTCTGAGTTGCCTTCTTTGCCTTCTTATCTGCCATCTCGTTTCCTTCTATCCCAGTGTGCGCTGGTACCCATAAAAATGTCACTGTTAAACCCATCCTTTGTGTTCTGAATAATGTGTGGTATATTTCTAATAAAACATCTGGCCTACTGTCTGTATGATTGTGCTTTAAACTGAGTAATGTGGAACTTGAATCCGAACAGATTATTGTTTTTAATGGTTTTACTTCCTCCACCCACTGCACTGCCAATAAAACTGCTAACATCTCTCCTGTATATACGGACAAGTCGTTGGTGATTCGTTTTCCTATTTTTATTTGAAATTCCGGTACTATAAAAGCTATTCCTATTTTTTCATTTGTTTTTGATGCATCTGTATATATTTGAATGTACTGGTAATAATTGTGTATAAAGTCTGTACTGTGTGTGAATCTATGATGTATGTCCTGTCCTTTTTCCTTTCCATTAGTGTCATGTCTACTGTTGCTGTTGGTAATATCCAGGGTGGTAAAACTGATAGTGGTAAATGTGGACTTATTTCTAAATTATGTATTTGAACTTCTTCTGTTTTCTTTCTTATGATCCATCCAAAACTTCTTGTTTGTTTTTTCTCTTTTTCCCAGCATGGGATTAGTGTATCGAGTGTTGGATGATCCGGGTTATTGCTTTGTAAGTTTATCCAGTAATTTATTGCTAGTTGTGTTCTTCTTAGATCTAAAGGCATCTCTCCCATTTCTACTTCTAGTGCTGTTGTTGGTGTAGTGTTGAACGCTCCTGTGCAGATTCTTAACGCCTGATGTTGTATTGTATCTAATTTTTCCAGATGAGTTTTTGCTGCTGATCCATAAATGATGCTTCCATAATCAATGTTTGATCTGATTAATCCGGTGTATATTTGTTTTAAAGCTCCTCTATCTGCTCCCCAGTCACTGCCAGCCAAACATCTCATAATGTTTAATATTTTCTTACATTTATCGATAATTTTCTGTATATGTATCTTCCATATTATTTTTTCATCAAACCATACTCCTAAAAACTTTACACTTTTTACTTGTTCTAATTCTTGATTATATAATTTTAATTTTATTTCCTCTCTCATTCTTTTCTGTGTAAACACCATAACTTTTGTTTTTTCTATTGAGAACTTAAATCCCCATTGAAATGCCCATTTTTCTATTCTAATTATCATATCTTGTATTTTTTTAATAACAAATTCTGTATTTCTACCTCTTTTCCATATGGCTCCATCGTCCGCAAATAATGAACAGCCCATTTCTTTCTCAATGTCTGTAAATATATCATTTATCATTATGGAAAACAATAACGGACTTAATATGCTTCCTTGTGGCGTCCCATTTTCTACTGTAAATTTTCTTGATAGTTCTTGCCCAATTCTCACTTCTATTGTTCTGTCTGATAAAAAGTTTTGAACCCAGTTAAACATATTTCCATTGATCCCCATTTGACATAATTTAATTAATAACCCTTCTACCCACATCATATCATATGCCTTCTCTAGATCAAAAAATACAGCGACTACACTTTCTTTGTTGATTTGTGCTTTTCTGACTTCATGCTCTAAGCAAATTGTTGGGTCATTAGTATTCCTCCCTTTTCTAAACCCACTCTGATGTTTAGATATATACCCTTTGATATTTAAATAATAAGTTAATCTATTATTAATCATTTTTTCCATTATTTTACACATATTTAATGTTAAAGCAATGGGTCTATAATTTTCTGGGTTTGTATTGTCTTTTCCTGGTTTGGCTATTGGAACTATGATCGCCTCCTTCCAGCTCTCTGGCAGCTCCCCTTCCTCCCAGATTTTATTGTAAAATTCTAATATTGTATCTTTTGATGTTTCACTGAGATGTTCTATCATTGTGTACCAAATGTTGTCTTTACCAGGTGCTGTATTCTTTGTTTTCCTTAGTGCATAGTTCAGTTCTGTTTTAGTAAACGGTTCATTCAATAAATTATTTGTTTCTTCAGTATTTTGTTGTAAATCTTTGTATTTTAGTTTTGTGGCTTCCTGACCTTTCCTTCCTTCTTCACTCATGTTACTAGAACTATGAATTTTACTAAATGTTTCTGCTAATATTTCAGCTTTCTCGTCATCTTTTGTAATAGTTTTGTTACTTATTTTTAATACTGGATATTCATATTCTTTTTTAATACCATTCATTCTTTTAATTATTTTCCAAATTTTTTCAATTTTTGTTTCTTTTCCCACTGTGTTACAGAATTTTCTCCAATATTCTCTCTTTGTGTTCTTAATTATTCTCCTTACCATAGCTTGTTTTCTTTTATAATCAATTAGATTCTGATAAATTGGATTCCTTTTAAGTACTTTAAATGCTTTATTTCTTAACTTTATTATTTCACTACATTCACTTGTCCACCAGGGTACAATTCTCTTGTCCTTCTGTCTTCCTCCTTTCTTTATTGAATTTTCTGCAGCTTCTAGTATTACCTTATTTATATATGTATTTATATTATTTATATCCATTGTCATGTTGACTTTTTCTAGACTAATTTGACTCAAATAGCTAAATTTAACCCAGTCTGCCTTGTTAAAATTCCATTTTTTGTTTATTTTTATATTCTTGTTATTTATTGTTAGTCCTGCTCTTATTGTAATGGGATAATGATCGCTGCCTATAGTTGTGTTTTTATCAATGTCCCACTCACAGACACCAGCCACTGAGTTTGATACAATTGTTAAATCTATGACTGACTCTGCTCCTGTTCTTACATTTAGTCTTGTTCCTCTTCCATCATTAATACATACTAAATTTTTGTTTTCCATTATTTCTTCGATAATCTGTCCATTTTTATTGTTACATTTACCCCATACTGTGCTATTAGCATTAAAGTCCCCACACCATATTACTCTCCCTTCCAGATGTTCCATCACCTCTTCCATCAACTCCAGTGACAGTGTTTTACATGGATTATAAAAATTTAATATTTTACAATTTCCTTCTTTTCCCCAAATTTCTATTACTATATATTCCAATTCTTTACCTTTCCCTATTATTTGATATTGCCTGCCTTGTTTTATAAATATTATACACCCTCCTCCACTTCCTTCTTGTCGATCCCTTCTTATACCATCATATCCTTTAATAATAAAATCTATTGTTGGTTTTAACCACGTCTCCTGTACACAAATAACGTCTTGTTTCTCTTCAAGTCCATTAATAGAACCTTTAAGTTCATGTCCATTAGAAATTAAACTTCTAGCATTCCATTGTAATATAATCATATATTGTCACCTGGTGTTCCTGGTCTTCATCAGCTTCCAACCTTTTGTTAATGTTTTCCCAACATCCCTCTTTGAACCCCAAAAATTTTTCAGCTCCTCTCACAATTATTTTAATTTTCTCTGTTTTATGTTTGGCCTGGTCAGTGCAGTTTATGACATATGCTATGAATAATATTAGGTTTTCAACTGGCATTGTGATGTTTTCCTCTGTTTGCTGTTTACTGGTACTTTGTTGTGGTTCTGGTTCTGTTTGTCCTGTCGCTCTTGTCTTTTGTTCTTTGACACTTTTGACTGCCTCTGCATATGTGGTGTTTTTACTTATTTTCACCTGTTGGATTTCTTTTGCCGTTTTCCTCACTTCACACCCTCCATATGTAACTCTGTTGTCCTCCACAGTTGCAACACTTCTCCTTTTCTTCTTTACATTCTTCTATCCTATGGTCTTCTCCACACTTTGGACACCTCTGTTTACCTTTGCACGCTGCTGCAATGTGTCCATATCTCTGGCACTTGCAGCAGCGGAGTGGTGGTGGGATGTAAGGCCTAACTTGAAAATTTAAATAACCTATTTTTATGTTTGCTGGTAAAGTAGTCTCATCAAACTCAATCATAATTGATAAACTTCCTACTCTTTCCCCATTAACAGTTCTTGACAGTCTCTTCAAGTTGTTTACTTGTGCACCAACAATGTTCCTTTTTATTTGATCTAAATCTTCATCCACTGGGATCCCGTAAATAACTCCGCGAACTGTTTTGTTTTCTCCTATTATCTTTCTTTCCATGACCATTCTTTTACAGATGTTCTCGACGTGCAAAGCCTTATTTTTTTGTTCTTCAGTTTTACATGATACTAATAAATTTCCATCTCTTAACACCTTCACCATTTCTACATCCCCAATCTTCCTTTTTATTTCTTTTTATATCAAAATGGGGCTTATGTTACCCTGCCCTTCCTCATTTTTTAGTTTTAATATTATTTTAAATTCATCCCTCACTACTTTTCTTCTTACTACCCTTTCTTCATCAGAGCTGCTCCCTTCCAACTCCCTTTTATTACTCTGGCTGTCATTTGTCCCTTCCTCCATTTTATTTCTTCCGCGTCCTCTCCCTCTACCTACCGGTGTCCACCCCTCAAAATCCATGTCTGCCTCGTCTCCTACCTGTTTTTCCATCCGAACCATTCACATACCAGTTTATGCCAATTTCCGCCTGTTCCAAAGTCCAAAAAATGTCAAATACCGATAATCCGTCAAAAATTGTTTTGAATTCCGCGCCCAACAGCTTCCTCCTCCACTGCGTCCGAGGAGCGACTGATGGTGTTTCTATCCAACCAAGCTTTAGATCACTTCCATACTGACACACCTGATTCAGTGGTTTAATTACTTCCTTAAGTGTGGCAGAAGCCAGTTAATCACCCTTTCATTCACATCAGGTGTGTTGGAGCAGAGGAACAACTAAAACATGCAGGGTAGTGTTCCTCAGGGGGACCAGGGTTGGGAACCACTGCCCTACAGAACCTGACGTGCTCAGGCAGCTCGTCTCAAAGTTATGTCAGAAGTTGTTCAAAGTTCAAGATTCAAAGTTCTTTATTTGTCATACGCACCACATGTGGCACATGAGGTGGAACAAAATTGTGTACACAGGGTCCGAGTTACATCCAACAAAAGTATCAAATGTAAAAGAAAAGCAGTGCAGATGAACATATGCTGTATATATTCATAAATTAAATGGATTCTTTCATTTTTCTGGACTGTATAATGACGTGCATTGAATTTAATAAAATGTGGACGGAAACGTGTTTATCTTTGACTCACCAACGACAGTGGGTCATTTATTTAAAAACGATTTAAACACATCACACATTTACATTAATTTGGCAATTGATTTCAACAACAACACTTATTTAGCAAGTTTTACAAGGAGGAAACAATACGGCGATTGTTTCCCTGCTTCACAACAGACATTTCTAAAAATATCTGGAATGATTTCTAGCAGATAGAAGGGTTTTAAAGATGGAAATGAAGTTTAAGTTGAGAGAGATGGGTGAGGGAATTTGTCTGTTATAACCAGAACAACACGCTCCTTTGGACCAGCTTAACCCAACGGTACACTTTGGTTGAGATCTACTCTTTACCTTTGCAGATGATAGTTTCAGCGTTGGTGTAGAGCTTTCCTTTCAACTCTTCCAGCGTCTCCGTAAGAACAGCTAAACCTCAGGAGTCGTGAGGTCATCCCAGAACAGACATTATAATTCCTCTGAACTTCTCTTGTTCAGCTTAGTCGCAGATGTCCCGAGCATTCTGCATTCCAGCATTCTGAACTCTGCTGCCGTCTCGGAACCAACTCACAGCATTCTCTCAGCGTTCTCCTCAGCGTTCTTCCTAGAACTGCCGAGAACTTCTCAGAACTACTGAGCTCTCCCGAACTCGACTGGAGCTGGAACCTCTTGCAGAACTGCTGTGAACTAGGAAGTGTTGCACCTTTTAAAAAAGGTCACTTCCGGTTCATTTGAGAACTTTCTGATTGGTCGATGGACCAACAGAGGTGTGTTTTTTGTGATGTAAGGTGTTATTAAAAAGTCAAGGAAAAAGATTAAGTGTTTAAGAACAGACAGAAGATTGTTATGAAGAACTCAGACTTCGTGGAGTCAATTCTCTAGTATCTTTCTGTAAAAGTTAAACATGACATTTCTTTTTCAGTAAACTTGCAGTTGACCGAAACTTGAACTTTGACCAACTTACACAACTTGCTCATTGAAGACAGAAAATCAGACAATGTATCATTAACCTGATTTCTACTTTGAATGAGGATTAAAAATCACTAATACTGTTTCACAGTTGATTTAAATGAGTAGTTCACTTCAACATTTAAAAATGGTTTGAACTAACACAATTTGATTATCAAACATTTGTAAAATAGTAATGATAATAGAAAAGAGAGTGTTCTTTCAATTGATCAGTGCAGGACACTTAAAAAGTCTTCTGGATGGACTTGATTTTGTGTTTCTGGACTCAAATCAATGAAATACAGTTCTTGTTCCAGGAAGGCCCTCAAGGCCAGATTTGACCTGAGGCCTAGTTCACTACAGCAGTAATAAGATCTAAAATATGAACTAAGAAAAGCATCAACTAAATATACACTAAGCACTAATAGCATAAAAACAATATGCCAAACAGCAGTACAAACAAGTCTTTGTGAGCAGATGAGCACACATGAACACAGCAACATGAAACAGATCAGCAGCAACATATGATTTTTCACAGTGATTATTCTAGTTAGAGATTCATGAGTGTAACAGCCTCAGGGTAGAAGCTGTTCCTCAGTCTAGTGGTTCTACACTTAATGCTCCTCAACTTCCTGCCTGAGGGGAGCGGGGCAAAAATGTGTGTGCTGGGTGAGTGGGGTCCTTCATGATGCAGGTGGCCCTCTTCCTGCATCTGGAGGTATAAATGTCTGTGATGGTGGGGAGACTGACTCCAACAGTCTTCTGTGCAGTCCAACAGTATTCTGTGCAGCCTTCACCACTCTCTGCAAAGCTTTTCTTTCTGCAGCTGTGCAGCCTCCATGCCACACGTTGATGCTGGATTACAGGATGCTCTCCACTGTCCACCTGTAGAAGGACGTGAGGACTAAACTTCCCAGACCAGCTCTTCTCAGCCGCCTGAGGAAGTAGAGTCTCTGATGAGCTTTCTTGATCAGGCTGGTGGTGTTGTTGCTCCAGCTGAGGTTGTCATTCAGGTGCACACCCAAGTACTTGTAGCTAGAGACCACTTCCACCACAGATCCTTCTATCCTTCTAGGTGGGAGGGTGTAGGTGTGTTTGTTCCATCTGAAGTCCACAGCCATCTCCTTCGTCTTCTTCACATTGATGTGAAGATTGTTCTTCCTGCACCAGCTCTCCAGGTGTTCCACCTCCTGCCTGTAGCTGGACTCATCATTGTTTGTGGTGCATCTAACAGCTGTATCATCTGCAAACTTTAAAAGGTGACAGCCTGGATGGGTAGCTGCACATCCTCACAAATTGTGGTCTGTTTGTTAAGAAGTCTAGGACCCAGTTGCAAATGGCGGGGCTTAGTCCTAGTGTGAGTAGTGTGTCCATTTGGAGGGTTCATGGTATTGCAGGCAGACGGGAAGTCTACAAAGAGCATACGGACGTAGGAGTCCTTCTGCTCCATGTGGGTGAGAGCAATGTGGACCACAGAGGAGATGGCATCCTCTGTTGATCGATTCTCATGGTATGCATGCTGATGAGGGTCCTTGTTGATGTTGATGGTTGTTTTGATGTGGGTCATGACCAGTTATTTGAAGAATTTACACCTCCCCCCTCCACATAGGAGGCTCTGCGGTGGAAGTGGTTTCCAGCACCAAGTACTTCGGTGTGCACCTGAATAACTACCTCAGCTGGAGCAACAACACCACCAGCCTGATCAAGAAAGCTCATCAGAGACTCTACTTCCTCAGGTGGCTGAGACGAACTGGTCTGGGAAACTCAGTCCTCACCTCCTTCTACAGGTGTGCAGTGGAGAGTAGTGTTGTGGTCAAGACCACCTAACCCGAGACCAAGACAAGTCAAGACCAGAGTGTACCGAGACCGAGACAAGACCAAGACTTTTAGGGTCCGAGACCAAGACAAGACCAAGACTTTTAAAGTCCGAGACCAAGACAAGACCAAGACCGAGGGAGGGCGAGACCAATTCGAGACCAAATCCACAAATAAAATAAAAAAATAAATAAAATGTTATTATAAAATATTTTTATAAAGTTATGAGCCTTTTTAATGTGTCAAAACTGATGATTTTACCAGACAGTAATGTTTTTACGTTTTTAAACAGTGTTGTTTGTGAAATGAATTTTGTACTGCAATGTCTTTTGTACACAACTTGTGCATGCTTACTTTAATTTATTTAAACTCTAATTTAAGTGACCCATTTTGATCCTAATAAAACAAAACTCAAGATGCATTTACCTTCTTTTGGTCTCTTGAAGTCAACATGAAATACTGGGCAGTATAAATGCAGTCTTTAGGATTAAATTGGAAACTTGAAGTCAGTTACTTTCTAAAATTGTTTAATTTTCATTTAGACTTGTGTATTTGCTTGGGGATCTTCCATTGTATGATCCAAGGCACATTAAGAAAAAAAACACAGTATCATAAAAATCACCCAAGAAAACTTAGTAGCTTATTCATATTCATAAAGTTTCAGAGAAATAACTGCACTGCAGGCAGCCAGGAATGTGAACAAAAACTACTACAGAAAGAAAACCACGAGGCTAATCAATTTCAACATTGCAGCTATACAAAGCAACACAAAGTTTGCCCGATGCATAACTACTTCAAAAAAATCCCACTTTGGCTGTGGCTGCATTTTGGAAGGAGTCGACGGGGGAGAGGACAGCCCCCGGAGGGCAAAACGTCAGTCTTTCCACAAAAAAAAAAAAAAAAAAACTGTCCAGATGACTAACTGATTATTGGAGTTTAAAGAAGTGTTTCATTGCATTTAAGAAATATGAGTGATTGCAACATTCTGTGGCCTAAACGTGCACGATGGGGTCTCATTAAAATGCCTCCTCGACTGAAAACCCTTTCCACTGGTGCAGAGGAGGCAGGGACTGATAGGACCTTCATTGCCAAATTGTGCAGTTGTGGAAATCTAGTGTGGTTTTTTGCCCAGAAGACAAGTGCATTGTCTGTGTCAAAGTCACGGATGGCATCAAAGTATTTCCTTATCTGTGTGTGTATGCTTGAATCCTGGTCTGAGCTGTGCTTTTTGTATGCCTTGTAGCGGGACAGAAGGCGAGGGTATTTGTTTGGTGGCGAATCACTGGCTGCGGCTGGATCCACATTCACAACTTCTGAGCAGGTGTCTTCTTTCATGTCCATCATCTTCTCCACCTCTAAGATCAATGTTTCTGAAAAACACAAACACAATGACTGAGTTAGATTTAAAAGGATATGCACATATCAG
>NC_056507.1:47103464-47110986 GCF_014905685.2 Nematolebias whitei | reverse complement strand
ATTATATATATAATATATATATATATATATATATTATATATATAATTAATTAATTTAATTAATTAATTATATTTTTGCTATTCAAATAAACATGGTTAATGGGGCGACTGTGGCTGAGTGGTTAGAGCAGTCGTCCTTCAACGCCAGAGTTGGGGGTTCGACTCCCCTAAGTCACATGCCTAAGTGTCCCTGGGCAAGACACTGAACCCCTCATTGCCTCCGATGTGCGTCCCATCAGTGTATGAATGTGATAAAGCACTGATTAGTCTCCTTTGAATGATTTGTTCAATTAGCTTTGTAGAGATCTAATAGAGTGCCGTATGAATGTGTAAATGAGGCACAGATTGTAATGTAAAGTGCTTTGAGTGTCTGATAAGATAGAAAGGTGCTATATAAGTAGAGTCCCATTTAATATAAAAGTGAGTCAGGATTGTGTACAATAGGCATGTTACCAGCCTAAATATAAAGAATATCTGTTTCAATAGGCTCAGAGTGTACAAAATATGTTTTTATGACAAAAGTAAACAGATGAAATGAAGACTATGAATTCCACTGTAAGACTAGTTAAGGCTTTTATAGACAACTAATTTGAAATATTTTAGGATTTATGATTTTGCAAATAAGACATTTATTTTCAGCAGAGAAAATATATACTGACCTGTCAGTGTCTTCTTAAGCTCATCTCTGAACTTTTTCACTGATGTTGAATTTCCCCCATTGGTAACATCTAAGTCCACCCAGCTTAAGCCAAACTGAGGATCCAGCATGGTGGCCAAGAAGTAAACATTGTGGTTAAAAGGTTCCTCTCTTCCACTGTCTTTGGCCATGCTTGTTTTTAAAAAGATTCCAGAAAATCTTTTCACCAGAGACTGCTGGAGGGCTCTGACCAATGACTGGCACTGCATTCGAGTGTCCTCCATCTTGAGGAGGTGTGTATTCAAGTCCAGGACAGTTGGAACCACCATACTAATGGTAACCGATTTCTCCCCTTCTGTCAGGTCTGTTACCTCAGAAAATGGAGCAAGAACTGCACTCAGTTCCTTCAGCTGGTTCCACTCACGGGCACTAAACACCAACTCCTCGTGATCCTTGCTGCACATTTCATTCAGGGCTTTGTGGTCCAGAGCTGTGAAGGCCTGTACTTGTTTAAATATACTGTTCCATCGAGTTGTGTTTGCAGCTGGAATGGTCCTATTAGTGCCAAACGTAGCCTCAAACTTGTCTTTGAATTGTGAACTGCTATGCAATAAGGTGGTGAACCGTGATGTTTTGGCTATTGTGTGAGAAATGGCCTTGACCTCCTTCATGCCGTCATTCACAACTAATTGTAGAGAGTGTGCAAAGCAGGAAAGACGTGCACCAGATGACCAGGGTAATTCGGTGTCTTCCTGAGAATTAATGTCCTCCCACAGGTGCTCGTCATCTAAATGCTCCTCTTCACTCTCGCTGTCATCAGATTGGGGCATGTGTACTTTGAAAGCACATTTCATATTGGCAGCATTGTCTGTTATGATATAGCTAATTTTGTCATGATACCGTATTCCTCTGTGATCTCCTCAAAGGCAGACGCAATGTGCTCTCCAGTATGTCTGCCTGTGAAACGCCTACAGTCCAGCAGGTAGGATTCAAGTGCATAGGAATCCTTTGATTTGTAGCACACGTGGGCGGTCACCCCAAGGAAGGAGTGTAGCCTGCGATCAGACCAGAGGTCAGTTGTTAATGACACAGATGACTGGGTCTTCAGTTTCTCCAAAACAGTTTCCTTGACCTTGATTACCAACTCTGGAATTTGTCTATCAGAAACCGTTTTTCTAGAGATTGGTGTGTATTTACTATCCATAACTTCAAGAAAGTGTTTAAAATGACTGTTTTCCACAAGTGAGAGAGGCAGACAACACCCAATGATCAAATCTTGGACAATGGCTTGACTGATGGCTTGTTGCCTTGGTGATTGTGGGCTGTAGAGCTGCACTTTCTGCGTAAATAATGAAATTGATGGCTGTGTGACTGTGACATCATTCTGTTGCCCTGCCTTGTATTCCAGGAACCTAAAAAATGCAAAGGAGGAATCAGTATATCTGGTCATGAACATCAATTACATCAAAAGAACACTTAAAAATAAGTAGCAACTTCATAAATGTATGTCAAATATATCCTCCATTGTTTATCATAAGCAAAAATTAAACTTAGAAAAATCTAACAAAGTTAAATTGGGTCCTCTGGATGGGTTTAAACAATAAAAAATTATACAAATGTTTTGTCTTTCATCCAAAAGACTTCTTCAATATGAGGAGCTATATTAAACTCAAGAGCTACATTTTCAGGCCAAGACTCTGTGGTCTACACTCATCTCCAGACCAGCGGTCACTCTTTCAGGGATGAAGATGTTCACATCCTTGATAGAGAGGAACGATGGTTTGAGAGAGGAGTAAAGGAGGCCATCTTTGTGAAAAGAAACCATCCATCTTTAAACAGAGGTGGAGGCCTACGTGTTCAACTGTCCCCCTCTTACAATGCTGTGATTGCTAGTATCACTCAGCCCCCGGTGAAGGCAAGCAGCCATCAGGGTACTAACAATCCATCATTAGGCTGATGGTCCTCCTTGAACATGTGAGCAGCTAGTTTCATCAACAACAAACGGTTGGTCCACTGTGAGGAGGCACTATTTATAGGGCTGAGCTGAATGCAGCTCCTCAGCCTGAGGAAGTCTTTCGGACGAAAGACGAAATGTTTCTACCTTTTATTTTTACTTTTTTAACACACCCAGAGGACCTGATTTAACTTTTTAAGATTTTTCTACCTGTGTGATTGAGCATGCATCAGGACATATTAAACACAGTTAGCACCTTCTCACAGTGGATCAACCAGTTTGCCAAATATGTTAAGGGAGACCATCAGCCTAACAATGAATCGTTGGCACCCTGATGGTTGCTTGCTATTCACAGGGGGCTGAGTGATACTAGCAATATCAGCGATGTAAGAAGAAGACAGTCCCTCTTACAATGAAGTCTTTTGTTAAGAAGTCAAGTAGTCTTTTGGATGAAAGATGAAACGTTTCTACATTTTGTTACCACATGCCCTGTCCCCTCAGTCTCTCAAAGTTAACAGTGAATTTGTCCTTATGCATGCTCAATAACCCAGGTAGAAAAATTTAAAAAAGTTAAATCAGGTCCTCTGGGAGTGTTAAAAGAAAAAAAAGGTAGAAAAAAGCTGTGCAGATAATATTCTACTTTTTTTCTTTTAACACACACTCAGAGGACCTGATTTAACTGTATGTAAACAGTGAATTTGCTTACTTCCCTTAATATGTTAATTATATCAGTGTTATAAAGTAAAACTCATTTAAGGGCTAAACAAAGCGGGTCTGAGTCTGACACACATGAATTAATTTAGATGTATTTAGATTTAATGTCGATGAATTACTTTTTCAAATTTTTGTCCCTTATTTTAGTATTTGTGATGCATGCTTTGGTATTTGTTGTTGTTATTTTTTTGTTTGTTTTTGGCGAGTCAAGACTGTTTTTCTCGTCCTAAGCAATTCACTGCATTGTTGTCGACCTTGTGTTGATTTTGCATATGACAAATAAACCATACTTGATAAAACGTTCTGTTTGTATTGTTCTTGGAAGAGAGGCAGATTGATAACGTTAACTAGCTAGCTTTACTAGCATCACTTACACAAAGCTGCGGCGCTTACCTTTCTTTGTGCTTCCTTTCCAGGTGTCGATAAAAGTTGGATGTAGTCCCGACAGTCTCCGAAAGTGAAGCGCTGCAGAACTTGCATTGCGCCGTGTGCTTTTTTTTCAGAGTTGTTTTGCAAACATACTCTTTGTGACTCAAATAGCCAAACTTTATAACAGCAGATTTAGAAGACATCTTCTCTTGTTCTAAACACAAACAAGTCTAACTTTTCTTCCCTGACGCTTGCGAGTGAAAGGAGGTGGGCTCGGTGTTGCCAGATAGAGTCGAGATTTTCCAGCAAAAAATCGGTTAAAAACCGCAACATCACACAAAAACCTGCACAATCTATATTTGTTACAGTATATTTACTTTTTGAACACAAACCCACATCAGTACAAGCCAAGGTAATTTAACAATATGTGGCAAAACGGAACAGTCCAACAAAAATCTTCCCAGAGTTCCCAGCAAAATCAGAACGAAAACTGGCCAATTGGCAGTAAACCACCCAATCTGGCAACACTGGAGTGGTAACAAAAACATGTAGCTAGCTGCTATGAGTCACGTTATCGCTTGAATTTGAATCGGTATGTTTTGCATCCAGTAAAAGCAAAGATGTTAACAAATAAACTGGACAATATTCTGGCAATTTAGTGATATTTTCACAGTTGTGGTCTTGACTGGTCTTGAAAAAAAATCCCGAGTCCTCAATGTCCGAGACCGTGACAAGACCGAGACCAAATGCGGTCGAGACCGAGACGAGACCGAGACCGTCAAAAAGTGGTCTCGAGACCGGTCTCAAGACCAAGACCGGTCTCGAGTACTACAACACTAGTGGAGAGCATCCTGTGCTCCAGCATCAACGTGTGGCATGGAGGCTGCACAGCTGCAGAAAGAAAAGCTTTGCAGAGAGTTGTGAAGGCTGCACAGAAGACTGTTGGAGTCAGTCTCCCCACCATCACAGGCATCTACACCTCCAGATATAGGAAGAGGGCCACCTGCACCATGAAGGACCCCACTCACCCAGCACACACACTTTTTGCCCCGCTCCCCTCAGGAACGAGGTTGAGGAGCATTAAGTGCAGAACCACTAGACTGAGGAACAGCTTCTACCCTGAAGATGTTACACTCATGAGTCTCTAACCAGAATAATCACTGTGAAAAATCACATAATGTTGCTTCTTATCTGTTTCATGTTGCTGTGTTCAATCATCTGCTTACACAGACTCATGTACATGCTGCTGTTCGACGTAATGTTTTTATGCTATTAGTGCTTAGTGTATTATTTATTTGATATTTTTCTTGATATTTTTTATTATTGTACATCTGTGGGTTAGAATAAAGTTGAAACAAAGACCGTAGCTTTTTTGAATGTTTGAGGGAAATAGTTTGATAGATCCAATAATTTTGTGTTTTTTTTAATGATTTTTCAGCTGAGTTAACTTTAACAGATTATTTAATAGTCATTAAAGTGAAAACAGGATTTCATGATAAGCCGGCACCATTTATTTATTTTTCTAAAATATTCATTGATTAAAAAAATATTTTTTTTTAATACATAAAATGTTTTTAAAAATCATTTCCACCCTCAGTCCCAGACCCGTCCCGGTCCGCCCGTCTGCCGGGGTCGGGGTTGGGCCGTCATGAGCAAGGAGGCCGGCCTTCTGCAAGTCAGCAGCTCGTATGATCCTCCGTGGTGACCATCGGAGCTCGGAACCTGCAGAACATACAAGGCCGGGGCCTGGAGCCCAAACCCCGGGTTTGCAGCACGGAGGATCTTCCGTGGTGACCGGTGGAGCTCAGAGTTGGGGAGATGATGCCCTGCATGGCCTGAGGGGGCTCCGAGGCTCCAGTGGAGAGGACCTGGGGGGACCAGTGGAGCTCTATCTAGCTTGCTCTGAATTTTGTCGTAGGCCACCAAGCACAAAAATGCCTGCACTTCAGCATTAGACCACGGTGTTGTCATTATTGTTTTTAAAATCTTCAAAACAGGTCCAGTCACTCCTCTAGTTCGAATTATTGCAAATGGTGGATCTTGTTGTGAAAAGTTTCTCAAACAGCCAGTGACTCCACCCCCTGACTAATCAGTGACCAACAGTGTTCTGACATCACATTTTGGTGCTGGTTTGGCCCGCTTGGTATCCCAGAGAAAAGGGTACTGAAAAAAGGTACCAGTTCTACGAACCGTTACTATTGGAAAAACCTTGGAACCGAGCCGAGTCGAGTTGAAACGTGTCGTACTGTTACTAATGGAAAAGGGGCAACAGACTGTACCTGCGGACTGATCTGTGCCCACAGATAGTACATAGAATCAGGAGAAAAAGACAAGATAAATTGAAAGAACTGTTTACAGCTGTAAATACCATACCAAGTTCAGAATGTGAACAGGGTTTGTCCCAGATAAATCTGATCTGCACTCCAAACGTTGGTTACGTACTGTAACCCCAGATTCTTTGAGTATAGGCGTAGCCCTTTAAGAGCTGTCGCTTAGTGGGTTTTATCACGTTATGCGAAGCATCACACTGAAAAGTTTAGTCCACGCCCACCTGCTGTGTGGGCCCCACCCGGTCCGTATAAGTTACGTAAAGAGCGGGTAATTGGCTCCCAAATAGCTTTTTTCTTCAGTCATTAGGAGCCAGTGAGGCCCGATGCTTAAAGGGCTATGCCTATACTCATAGAATCTGGGGTTACAGTACGTAACCAATGTTCTATTTCGTATAGGCTTCACCCTTTAAGAGCTGTCGCTTAGTGGGTTAAGGGCGAAGCGGATGTTGCCCTTGCCTCACTGGGTCCATTCGAACACCGTATGAGGCAGAAGCTTGCCCCCAAAAAAGTCTTGTCACTCAGATTCCCAAGTACGTAATTACGCATTGCGTAATTATGTGTGCCATGCATAGACGCATGTTGGGTAACTATGCGTTCTGAAAAGCATGAACGCCCCAGAAACTTTCAAAGGGGAGGGAAGATGTTGAAAAAGGGGGCCATGAACCAACTGATTCATGGCTGAACAGTATGAACAGATTGTAGAGGAACACATATCTGTGATATATTATCCATAAATTAAACGGATTTATTCATTTTTCTGGACTGAATAATATCGTGCATTGAAATTAAATGTGACGTGAGACGTTAATTTTCTTTGACCCATCAAATCAATGCGGTCATTTATTAACAGAATCAAAGTTTAACATCACACATTTACATTAATTTGGCAAATTGATTTCAACAACAACATAATTAATTAGCAAGCTTTACAGTCAGGAAAACCATATGGCCATGATTTTCCTGCTTCACAACAGACATTTCTGAAAATATCTGGAATGATTACTGGCAAGATAGAAGAGTTTAAAGATGGGAAAATGAGGTTTAAATTGAGAGAGAAAGGATGGATGAGGGAAATGTGTCGGTATAAGAACGGCACTCTCCATTCGGACCCAGTTTCATCTTGGTACGCTTCAGTAGGAAATCGACTCGTTACCTCTCTGAAGATGAATCAGCTGGTACGGAGTCCCATTTAACGCTACCATTTCCAGCGTCTCCGTAGGATGGTTGGAAACGTCCGGAGTAGTGACGGTACTTGTTCGACACACGTTCACCTCCCAGGTGGGCTCACATGAGTTGTGAGTCCGTCAGAGTTCCACTCAGATGTGGAAGATTGCATAATTCCCACAAGACTCGGAAGAACTTCGGATCATGTCTGGAACCTCCTGAACTCTCCAGCACTTTTCTGTTCGGTACTGCTCTCCGAACTGAACTGCTCTCCCACCGCACTCGACTGGCTGGAACTAGGAAGTGCTGACATTTAAAGAGTTCTATTTCCGGTTCATTTGGGAAGTTCCTGATT
>NC_056507.1:47059572-47103364 GCF_014905685.2 Nematolebias whitei | reverse complement strand
TTAAAGAGAGAGAGAAGATGGATGAGGGGTTGTTATGTGTCGGTATAAGAACGGCACTCTCCATCCGAACCCATTTTCGCCCCGGTACGCTTCGGTAGGAAATCGACTCGTTACCTCTCTGAAGATGAATCAGCTGGTACGGAGTTCCATTTAACGCTACCATTTCCAGCGTCTCCGTAGGATGGTTGGAAAACGTCCGGAGTAGTGACGGTACTTGTTCGACACACGTTCACCTCCCGGGTGGGCTCACATGAGTTGTGAGTCCGTCAGAGTTCCACTCCGATATGGAAGATTCCATAATTCCCACAAGACTCGGAAGAAATGCGGATCATGTCTGAACCTCCTGTTCGCTCCAGAAACTTTTCAAAACAGGTGCCAGCTTCTCTATTTACGTCTGAGAGGATATAAAAACATGACAGTTCGTTCCAACAACTTGTTTTCTTGCCTCCAACCTTGGACCAACTTACACTTGCTCATTTCAGACAGAAAATCAGAAAATGCATGAATTACTCCGTAACACATTCTAACTTGATTTCTACTTTGAATGAGGATTAAAAAATCACTAATACTGTTTCACAGTTGATTTAAAATGAGTAGTTCACTTCAACATTTAAAAATGGTTTGAACTAAACACACTTTGATTATCAAGACATTTGTAAGATAGTAATGATAATAGAAAAAGAGAGTGTTCTTTCAATTGGTCAGTGCAGGACACTTAGAAAGTCTCTGGATGAACTTAATCTTGTGTTTCTGGACTCAAATCAATGAAATACAGTTCTTGTCCCAGGAAGGCCCTCAAGGCCAGATTTGACCTGAGGCTTAGTTCACTACAAGATTAATAATAACAAGTGAACTGATTATAATCAAATGAACTGATTGGTAACAATAGTCATGAACTGATTAGTGACAATAGAACCAAATAACAGTCAACTTGTGACTGATAACAACATCTCACACTGTAAAGCATGCAGTCAGATGTGAGCTTAAACGGGGTTCCATGAAAACAATAACATTAATTCTGTTAGAGCATTAAGGACAGAATGTGTCATGGAACGAACTGTCACATTACGTAAATAGAAACGAACAAATGAGCCGGGTATTGACCACGTGGCCGCATTGCAAATGTCCTGCATTGTCATACCATTATGCAAAGCAGTCGAAGATGCAATACCCCTGGTCAAGTGTGCCCTGAGGTTGACAGGAGGTTCTAAATCTGATGCTCTGTAAGCTTCAGAAATGGCCTCACACAGCCAGTGTGACAAGCGCTGGGTGGATAATGGGCGACCTGCAGATGCATCTCTGTAATGCACAAACAGATGTTGAGTTTGACGCATTGCAGCTGTGCGCGCTATGTAACACGTCAACGCCCGCATCGGACAGAGAAGATGGAAAGACGCTTCTTCTTCTGATTTGTGGGGGGGGGGGGGGGAGGGGGGGAACCACTCCAACGATATCACTCTTGATTTAAAAGAGCTTGTGATGTTTTAGGCATAAAAGCTGGGTTTGGTCTTAAATCAGCTGAGCTGCCGTCAGCCTGAATTCTGAGACATGACTGAGCGACAGAGAGGGCAGATAATCCAGAGGCTCAAATGGAGCTTTGATCAGGGCTCGCAAGACCAGAGTTAAATCCCACTGTGGAGCAAGTGGGCGTGAAACAGGCCTGCGTCTTTGCACACCTTTTAGAAAACGCTTCATCTGCGGATGATTAAAAGCTGTTCTGTCTCTGAAACCTTCGTGACAGGGAGAGATGGCTGCAGCGTACGTTTTAATCATGTTGAACGCCAAGTTCCTGTCCATCAGCTGCTGCAGAAAGGACAGCATGCCACCTAGTGGACATGAGGTGGCCTCTACACCCTTCTCTGTACACCAGCGCTGAAAAGCTATCCACTTTGATGTGTATAGCACTGTGGTAGATGCAGCACGTGAATCCTGGATAGTGTGCACTACATCCTGTGGGAGAACCATCCTCTCTAAGCGGATCCGCTCAGCGGCCAGACCCACAGGTGCTGGCCTATTTCTGGGTAACTCCTGATTGCTCCTCCTGCCTGGAGGAGAGCATCCTCCCTCTTCGGCAGTTTCCACGGGTGCCCCGATAACAGGCGTCGCAGGACTGGGAACCATGGGGCGTTCATGCGCTCGGTGGCTACCAAGAGAGCTGTCAATCCCTCTTCCTGAACTCGGTTCAAGAACTGTAAAATCAGAGGAGGTGGAGGAAACGCGTAAAGGAACATTTTGGGCCATGGGCTGTGAGCAAACGCATCCACCCCCAGCGGTGGTTCGTCTCGCGGGCTCAGAGAAAACCATAGTTGACACTGAGCATTTTCTCGTGTCGCAAACAGGTCCACAGCTGCTTTGCCAAATTTCTGCCACGTTTGAGCCATCAGATCTGGATGGAGAGTCCAGTCCCCGTGACGTGGACCGCCCCTGGACATCACATCTGCCCCTTTGTTCAGAACACCAGGTATGTACACTGTTCTGATGGAGAGCAGATTTTGGTGTGTCCAACACAGTAGTTTTTGTACAATGTGTAACATCTGGGCTGAGCGCACACCCCCCTGCCGGTTTATGTACGCAGCAGTCACCTTATTGTCTGTGTGAATCAAAATGTGTTGATTCTGCAGCACAGGAGCAAAGTGTTGAATCACGTTCAGAACTGTGCGACACTCCAAAACATTTATACCATACCATACCATACCAATTTATTTATATAGCACTTAAAACAGCAACAAGGCCAACCAAAGTGCTGTACAAAAGAACCAAACATGCACAGCAGACAGGAAAACATAAAATAGAAATACAGATACAAATAGCAGCAGAAGCTAACTAAAATGGCCAACAGAGTAAAGAACAGACCGGACCAAAACAAATCACACCGTGTTAAAGGCAAGCGAATAGAAGTGGGTCTTCAAGCGAGACTTAAAGACTGAGAGTGTGGGAGCCTGCCGGACACTCAGTGGCAACTCATTCCACAGTCGTGGACCTGCAACAGAGAAAGCCCTGTCACCCCTGAGCTTACGATGGGTTTCTGGGACTGAGAGAAGCATCTGGTCTGCTGACCTCAGAGAGCGCGGTGGGACATATGGCTGCAGAAGATCAGTGAGATAGGATGGGGCGGAACTGTTCAGTGATTTAAAAACATACATGAGAATTTTGAAACGGATCCGAAGGTGAATGGGTAGCCAGTGCAGGGAGGCCAAAACTGGCGTGATGTGCTCTCTATAGCCTGTACCAGTTAAAAATCGGGCTGCAGCATTTTGGACCAGTTGTAGACGAGCAATGGAGGACTGACTGATTCCAAACAGAAGTGAATTGTAGTAATCAAGCCTAGATGTTATGAAGGCGTGGATCACTGTCTCGAGGTTCTTTTTGGAGAGTATAGGCTTCAGCTTAGACAGCCGTCTCAGCTGAAAAAAAAAGGATTTGACCATCATGTTTACGTGACTGTTGAGTTTTAAGGACGGGTCCATTATCACCCCCAGATTAGTGACCTTTTGTTTCTCTAGCGGGGCTAGAGAGAAAAGGTCAATGTCATGGTTCATGAGTGAGCCACTGGGATGGAACAGCATGACTTCAGACTTCTTCTCATTGAAGCTTAAGGAGTTTAAAGCCATCCAGTCCCGGATGTCAGCCAGGCAGTCAAGAAGAGGCTGAATAGAGCGTGTGCCTCTGTGCCTCAGGGGGAAGTAAATTTGGCAATCATCGGCATAGAAATGAAAGGGTATGTCGTGTTTGCGGAAGATAGCACCTAGTGGCAGCAGGTATAAAGAAAAGAGAAGGGGACCGAGGATGGACCCCTGCGGTACCCCCCACTGGAGTGCGGTCGATGCCGAACTAAAATCTTTGATATTGACACAGAAGGTTCTGTCAGAGAGGTAGGACCCAAACCATTTAAGGGCTGACCCTGTGATGCCCACCCACTGCTCCAGTCTAGAAATGAGGATATTGTGGTCAATGGTGTCAAAAGCAGATGTAAGGTCCAATAGGACAAGCAGCACAGAATCACCTGCGTCTGTGGATATGAAAATGTCATTAAAAACCTTCAGTAGAGCAGTTTCAGTGCTATGGAGAGATTTGAAGCCAGATTGGAATAACTCAAGGATAGCGTGATCCCCCAAAAACTGTTTCAACTGAGACTCCACAATTTTTTCCAGTAGTTTAGAGGTGAATGGGAGTCTGGAGACAGGCCGGAAGTTGGACATGACTGAGGGGTCAAGGTTAGGTTTTTTCAGGAGGGGCTGGACAGCAGCATGTTTAAAAGTCTTTGGCACCACACCTGAGGGTAAACTGCTATTCAGAATAGCGAGGATAAAAGGACCCAGGGTAGGAAAAACTTCCTTTAGTAGTCGAGGGGGGACCACATCAAAGGGGGAACCAGATGGCTTCATGCTGCACATTACCTGCTCCAGAGAGGACAGAGAGATGGGCTCAAAGTGGTCAAACACAGCCACACACTGAGAAGGGATGGACAGATCATGAGCTGGTGGAGAAATGAGTGCCCGGGTGTTTGCCACTTTTTCTAAAAAGAAATGGAGGAAGTTCTCACACAGCTCAGTTGAGGCTTCCAGAGGTGAAGGCTCACTGAGGTGTAGAACTGAGTTCAGGGTGGAGAAAAGAACTCGGGGGTTGTGGGAGTTGGAGACAATTAAATCAGAAAAGAATTTACATTTGGCAACTTTAACGGTTTTCTGATAGTGACGCCAACTCTCCCTTAACATTTGAAAAGACACCTGGAGCCTGTCCTTCCTCCACTTTCGTTCAGCTTTGCGACACTGCCGCCTAACGGCTCGCGTGACGTCATTCAGCCAAGGCTCTGATTTAAGTTTCGTTTTTCTGGTCTTAAGGGGAGCAACACGGTCCAGAACATTTAAACAGGCAGAGTTGAACTGAGAGGTTAGCTCCTCAGTGGTAAGAGACACCGGGAACTGTTCGATCCTCTCAGAATTAAAACCTTCATTAAAACGAGCAGCAGTGAAATGGTTAATGGAACGCGTACGTGCAGGAACGCGCGTCTTAGCAGTAGGACAAGGGGGGGGGGGGTGAAGTCAAACAATACAGGCATGTGATCTGAAAAAACATTGTCACCGATTTTCAAATGAGAAACAGAGACATCGCGTGTTAAAACGAGGTCCAGCGTGTGACCATGTTCCTGGGTGGGGCCGCTCACCTGCTGAGCTAAATTAAAAGAGTCCAATAAATCTAGAAAGTCCTTCACTAAGGGCTTCTCCTGACAACACACATGCAAATTAAAGTCACCAATAAGCAAAAAGTGAGTGTATCTCTGTGTGATATCAGCCAAAAAGTCAGAGAATTCATTTATGAAGTCCTTAGAACGAGGTGGGTGGTAGATGAGCGCGCACAGGACCGGAGGAGAGTGTCCAAGTTCAAAGGCGCTCAGCTCGAAGCTGGCGCGGGACACCGGGATGGACAACTGTTTACAGGCAAAGTTTATGTGGGCTTATGTGTGATGGGGACACAGCGCCCCTACATCTTGAGATAGGCATGTCCCCCCCAACCTGACAGCGACGTGTCTGTTAAGACTGACATGTGTGACGTGTGTCTGCTGACGGGGACTCCCTCCGACAGAACCAGGGTGTTTTCCCAGTGTCGGAGGTCTGCTCTCACGGAGGGAGGAACAATGATCACCCGTCTCTTTTGTTTTACTGGATGCACACGCAGACGCGCAAACCACCTCTGGAGGCATCTCATGTGTAGTAAACCCAGCGGGACCACTGGGTGAGCTGATGACATTGTTCCTAACAGCTTCATGACGGAAACAGCTCTTACCACTCTGCCAGGTCTTACATGGTGGAGCTGGTCTTTTAGAGTGTCGATTCTCATTTGTGATAAACGAGCCCTCATGGTGGTCGAGTTTAGCTCCACTCCCAGATAAACAATTGTCTGGGCCGGGAGAATCGAGCTTTTCTTCCAATCTATGGCGAAGCCCAGATTTAACAGGTGTGATGTCAGCACCTGGGCCTGGCTCGCTGCTTCCTGTCTGGAGCGTGACAGCAGCAACAGGTTGTCCAGGTAAAACAAAACTCTCATCCCTGCTCTGTATAACGGTTGCAGGGCCGTCTCCACACACTTTGAGAATGTACGAGGCGCGAGGGAATACTTGAACGGCAGCCTGTTGTACTGATATTTCATCCCTTGAAAGGAGAAACACAGGAATTTTCTGTGTTATGGGATGATCGGTATGTGAAAGTAGGCGTCTTTCAGGTCGATGGAAACTAACCAGTCGTTCTCTGGATGTTGTCCAACAGTTGTCTGGTTGTCAACATGTGAAACGGTCTGTCCATGATCGCCTTGTTGAAAACTGACAGATCCAAAATGGGTCTCATTCCTCCGGTCCGTTTGGGAACCAGGAAGTAACGTGAGTAAAACCCTGTGTTTTCCTCTCCGTTGGGAACCCTGGAGATCACCTCTTTTACCAGAAGTTCTTGGACTTCTGCATTTAGGAATGAGATTTGGTCTGGTGATGACAGGACCATCTCTAAAATTCCTCCGAACAGAGGGGGTGGGGTTGCAAATTGCAATGTGTAACCCTTGCTTAACAACCTGGCCATCCATCTGTCTGGCGAGCATGTTTTTAGCCACTCCGCGTAACGTTCGTGGAGTGGACGTGCGTTTAAGTGATGCATCATGTTTTGTACGGATGCCATCCAGTCCACCGCCTCGACCGCCGTCATGTGTCGCGGGAATGTTTTCTGCGTAACCCAAGGCGAGGCTTCTTCGAAATGGCTCTGAACACGCATGTGTGCTGCGTTCGGACCGCAGATCCACCTTCATGTCTAGTTGGGCCGGTGTGTGTTGAGGAGAAGCGTGTGACAACTGATGACGCCATGGGGCCGTGCATTTGACGCCACTACGGTGAAACGTGTGTCGCTCCTGTTGCGAGCGGTGTCCTACGCTGGGTTCGCTTTGAGATCTCACATCTATGCTGCCATGAGCGGGCGAGCGCTGAGAAGCGATGAGCGCGACTTCATCAACACCGTGCCGTTTGATTAAAGGCTGCGAGCCCCGCGGGAGCACACGTTTTTTCTGGTGGGACGCGCGCCGCTCTTGCTGGCGGCGGGATTCGTCACTGGGTTCGCTCAGCTGTCTCACGCTTATGCTGCCGTGAGCGGCCGAGCGCTGAGACACGGTGAGTGAAGGCTGCCCGCACCACGGCGGCATGCGTTTGTTTTGGTGAGGCGTGTGTCGCTCTTGCTGAGAGCGAGGTCCTTCACCGGACCCGACCTGCAGTCCCACATTTATGCCGATGTGAGCCGGTGAACGCCGGGTAGCTGTGTGTGCACCATCATCAACGCAACGCCGTTTGGGTGAAGGCTGTTTGTATCGCGCGATTGCGCGTTTGACACCGCTTGGGTGAGGAACGTGCAGCACGGGTTGACAACAAGTTATTTTGCTTACCATTGTTGTGTCGTGTGAGTGTCTCGTCATGTCTTGGAGCAACGATGAGTTTAAAAGTTTAAAAAACCTTTATTTAAGAACACCGGCTCGTCATGTGTGGAGGATGTGTGCGCAGCTGCTGTGAGTTCATCCGACACTTTGATCATTAAATGATGATTTATTTCAACTTTTGTGTCACTTTTACACACACCCTCCACAGACTGTCATTTTTTTTTTTTTTTTTTTTTTTTTGTGATGGCCTCCCTTCTCCCCTTACAGCCATCCTCTCCACACCATTATTATGAAATATTTATTATAGTGACTATCTAGGTAGGTTTTTTTTTTAATAGGATAGAAAGAAAGAAAAGACAAAGTAAGACTCCAAAATATAAGAAATATATACAAATAGAGCACACGTCAAAACACCCGGCCACTGTCTGTTCACCTGCAAAGAACATGACAAAACACAGCAACAAAATACATATGTATAAAGAACTTAAAATATTTATGGCTTTGCAGTAAGTTTCCATAAATATATATACCCATACCTACGCCTATATACATACATACATACATACACATGAATATACACTCACATACATATCTATATATCTACATATAAAGCCTACATAAGCATCCCTGCTTCTATTTGTGTGTGGTTGTGAGCATGCATAAGTGTATAAGGCTTCTCTAATAGAACATTTATTAGTAACTGTGAAGCAGCAGAGACCCGACCCCCAAGACCAGAGGCAGACGAAAAAGGGGGGACCAGAGCCCAAGACCCCAGGAGGGACCCGAGCCCCACCAGGCAGACACCAGGCCGAGCCGACACACGCCCAAGCGCCCAGCCCCCGACACCAAGGGCCCCAAGCGCGCCGGTAGGCAAGGGCACACCCCACCAGGGGGCCGCGCGATAGAGGCGCGATGCCAAGCACCCCTAGTTGTATCAAAGAGGGGGCAGTCCGAGTCTCGGCCTAACAAATACAGACACAGACTGTCATTTTTAAAATCTTTACCCCCGTGAGCTCTGCGATTTGTTGGCCCAGGGCGCCGCCTGCAGGCAATCTCTGGGGAAACGCTGAACTACTGGTTGCCGGGATGAAGAGGGCTGGTTTCTGACGGGCGGGGTTGGTGGTGGGGCTGAGCGAGACGCCACCGCTGCGGCCGTGGACCATCGTTGCTTCTATCTCTGCTCTCGATGATCTCTCCAATGGGCCGGGATGAGCCACGCAGCTTGATGAAGTGGCGCACAGTCTCCGACACCTCCTCCGACTGTTTGGAGTTCGCCAACATGGCCTTGAAACTGCTCCCGAATAGCGCGTCTGCCGTGATGGGGCCCTCCATCAGGTCTCTGTGCAGTTTCTCCAGCAGCGAGGGGGAGTGACGAAGCCAGGTGGATCGCTGAATCATCGTCATCCACGCTGCAATTCTGGATAGACAGATCGCAGAAGAGGCACACATGTTGAGGATGGCGTCAACTGCTTTGCAGAGAGAGCCCTTGGACTCCTCAGGCAGATCTGCGGCCTCCAGCCTCTTGGACACGCTGTATGCTAGCAGCGCCACATTGTTGTTAGTTGCGGCTGCCTGAAACGCACATTGATGAGCTCGATTGGAGAGCGTGGTCACCGCTTGGTCATGTTTCCCAGGAGGGACGGGCCACTGCTCCAACCTGGATAGCTTCGCTCTGAAAGCATCCGCAAGGCTTGGCTCAGGGGGGTACCGAGGGAAAGCTTCGCTTGGTGAACCCCTCCACTCTGGTGATGGGAGCAAAGGTGAAGACGGGCGCTCTCAGCTTACCAGGACCAGCTGCGGCCTCGTTCCAATACGACGTCACCGCTAGAAACCGAGGCCAGATGGGATCAGGACGGCGAGCCGTTGTGGAGCCAAATCTTCCCGCGAGAATATCCGATCGGGTGGGGGGTTAAGGGAACGGAAAGTCCCTTCATGTCAGCAGCTTCCCGGATAGTGTTGGGCAACTCCGATAGGAGTGCGCCAACGGCAGGGAGCGATGTGGCCGTTGAGGTGGGAAAGCCCGCAGGGGTCGAGCATCCGCTCAGCCCCCCTCGTTCCAACACTCCACTCTCCGGGAGGGAGCGAGCATCGGGGCTGCTGCTGACGTCGCCAGTCCCAGAGGAACCATCCAATTCGCTCCGAGAGCCGGCGTCGAAGAACTCGGCAGGAGGAAGCGCGGGTGACGTGGCAGGGACCCAGGCATCCCTCGCAGGTGTCGTGCCGGTCAAAGCTGAGCAAGTAACAGGTCTTGCAAGATGTACACAATTGGATGCTGTTGGAGCTGGACATATTGTAGAAGGTCAGTGTTATTAGCTTGCTGAAGAAAATTGGGAGCCGATTACCTGCTCTTTACGTGACTTATACAGACCGGGTGTGGCCCGTACAGCAGGTGGGCGTGGACTAAACTTTTCAGTGTGATGCTTCGCATAACGGGATAAAACCCACTAAGAGACAGCTCTTAAAGGGCGAAGACTATACAAAATAGAACCAAGCTTTATGCACACTACCACCATCTCTGACCTGCTCTTTCTCAATATTGTCGAACCTCCTTTGATCAAGTTCATTCCGGTACCTTATGTGAAGTTGTGAGTGGCTAAAGGACATAGGACTTCTAATGAGACATGGAGCAAAGTGCAGAGCAAGGAGGAGAATGAGGAGGTGCACCTGACTGTGGTGTGGGATATACTAAGCTAGTTAGGTAAGAAATTATCCTGCACTGGCGGCTGTGGTGGCTGAATGTTTACCAAAGCAAGAGTTGGGGGTTCGAATCCACTAGCAGTCACATGCCGAAGTGTCCCTGGGCAAGACGCTGAACCCCTAGATGCCTCCAATGTGTATCCCCTTGGTGTATGAATGTGATAAAGCTCTGATTAGTCTCTTTAGAATGATTTGTTCTATTAGCTTTGTAGAGATCAATTTGAGTGCTGTATAAATGGGTAAATAAAAACACAGATTGTAGTGTAACGCGCTTTGAGTATCTCAATAAGATAGAAAGGCGCTATATAAGTACAGTCCATTTACCATTTACTTATTATGCACATATGTAATAAATGATGACAGTCTTAAATGAGCAAGTAAAATCTATGATTTTTTTTTTTTTTGCAGTATTCGGATCCTCGTCTCTACCTGTCAATCAGTCCAGTAGGCATGTCAGCAACTGACCTATCAGCAATCTCAATTTGTCCTGACGTGAAAGTCCCTTACCTGTAGGAGCTGCAGCGGTTTTGCATTGCAAACATTTTGCAGTCATAGAGATGCCAATAATGAGTTTACATCTTTTGTTTCATGTTAATCTACTATAATAAATCTTTGCAAAATACACCACAATGCAGGAAATGGCATCAGATCCCGCCCCAGATCTACCCCCCTTTCCCCACTATTTGCATTCTAGCATCGTTTGGTTTGCAAATTTGGCCCTGGTCAGAGGTACTAGAGAAGCGAGTCAGATCGTTGGTCAAAAGTCAGATCCAGGAGGAACAATGTGAGTTCTGTCCTGGCCATGGATCACTGGATCAGCTCTTTACCCTCACTAGGGTCCTCAAGGGTTCATGGGAGTTTCCGCATCCAGTCCACATGTGTTTTGTGGACTTGGAGATGGCTTTCGACCATGTTCCTTGAGGTACACTATGGGGGTTGCACGAGTATGAGATTGAGGGCCCATTGCTATGGGCTATTCAGTCCCTATACAAGCAGTGAGAGAGTTGGGTTTGCATTGCCGGCAGTAAGTTGGACCCCTTCAGAATGGGAATTGGTCTCCGCCAGGACTGCCCATTGTCACCGATTATGTTCATAACTTTTATGGACAGAATTTCTCGTGTAACCAGTGGGTACAGGGATTCCATCTCTGTTCTTTGCAGATGATGTGGTTGGGCAGCTGTAGCTGAGTGGTTAGAGCAGTGATCCTCCAATGTAAGTGTTGGGGGTTTGATTCCACCAGCTTCCACATGCTAAAGTGTCCCTGGGCAAGACACTGAACCCCTCATTGCCTCTGATGTGTGTCCCATCGGTGTATGAATGTGAATTTTTGTGGCTGTCTATTGTTGTCCATTGTTGTCATCATTCTTTGTTGAAATCAGGTCTCTCTTGTAAATGAGTCCTTGAGGCTCAATGGGATTTACCTGTCGAAATAAAGGTTGAATGAATTTTAAAGCACTGATTTTTCTTTGTACAGAAATAGTATAGTGCTGTATGAATGGGTAAATGAGGACACAGATTGTAGTGTAAAGCACTATAAATGTCTTGATAAGATAGAAAAGCACTATATAAGTACAGTCCATTTACCATGTGGTCCTGTTGCTATCATCATGCCATGATCTCCGGCTCTCACTGGAGTGGTTTGCAGATGAGTGCGAAGTGGCTGGGATGAGAATCAGCTCCTCCAAATCTGAGGCCATGGTCCTCAGTCAGAAAAGGGTGGATTACTCTCTTCAGGTTGAGGGTGAGGTTCAGCCTCAAGTGTAGGAGTTCAAGTATCTTGGGGTTTTGTTCAAGAGTGAGGGAAGAATGGAGCGTGAGATTGACAGATGGATTGGTGCAGCATCTATAGTATTGTGGACTCTGTGCCGGTCCGTTGTGATGAAGAGGGAGTTGAGCTATAAGGCAAGCTCTCTGTTTACCGGTCGGTCTATGTTCCTACCTTCACCTGTAGTCTCGAACTCTGGGTATTGACCGAAAAATGAGAACACGGATGCTGGCAGTTGAAATGACTGTCCTTCACAGGGTTGCTGGACTCTCCCTTAGAGATAGGGTGAGAAGTTCAGTTCTCTGGGAGAAACTCAAAGTAGAACCGCTGATCATCTGCATTGAGAGGAGCCAGTTGAAGTGGTTCAGGTATCTGGCAAGGATGCTCCCTGGGCACCTCCCTAGGGAGGTGCTTCGGACATGTACGACTGGGAGGAGGCCCCGTGGAAGATCCAGGACAGACTGTAGAGTCTATGTCCCTCGGTTGGCCTGGGAACGTCTTGGAATCCTCCCAGAAGAACAGGAAGAGGTGGCTGTGAAAACAGATGTCTTGGCCTCTCTGTTCAAACTGCTGCCCCTGAGATCCAACTTCAAAACAAGCGGAAGATAATGGATGGAAGAACAGATTAAAAAAAAAGGGCAGCTAATGGAACCAACTCTAAAAAGATGGCCACCACAGCTGATCAATATTAGCAAACACTAGGGATGTAACGAGATCCGACAGGTTCCATCCATCCATCCATCCGTCCTCTTTTGCCGCTTCTTCCAATTTGGGTCACAGGGGTCACTGGTGCCCATTTCCAGCAATCACTGTGCGAGGGGCAGGGTACACCCTGGACAGGTTGCAAGTCCATCAAAGGGCCACATAGAGACAAATGAGACAACCAACCATTCACTCTCTCACACCTAGGGACAATTTAGAGTTACCAGTTAGCCTAACATGCATATTTTTGGTCTGTGGGAGGAAACCAGAGTACCCGAAGAAAACCCACGCATGCACGGAGAGAACATGCAAACTCCACCCAGAAAGACCCCTGGACCGAGATTTGAACCAGCAACCTTCTCACTGAGAGGTAGCAGCTCTACTAGTTGTGCCACCGTGCTGTCGATCTGACAGGTTTTCTTATCAAATTGAAAACTGTCTTACAAACAAAAACAAACCCTTTTGGGTAAGATGTCACCACCTTTTTACATCGTTCCTGTAGCAGCAGTCAAAGTGAACGGTCAGGCACTAGGACCATGTGGCAGCTTCCCCATCCTCCTTCAGCATCTGCAGCTACATGCTGAGAGGAAGAGTCTCTCTCAGACATTTATTTATTCTAGATCAGACTTCAGACAGTTCATATGTGGTTTCCTACTCCAGCTTTGAGCTGAGTGTCTTTGAACTCGGCCATTCGCCTTTGACTCTGTGCGCACTTGTTTACCCCCCCCCCCCCCTCCATCTACGGATTACATAAATGAATTCTCTGACTTCCAGGCTGTAATCACACCGAAATATGATCATGTTTTGATCATTGTGGACTTTAATGTTCATGTTTGTTGTCAGGAGAAGCCCTTGGTTAATGACTTTTTAGATTTATTAGACTCATTTGGTCTGGCTCAGCGGGTGGATGGTCCCACCCAGGAGCGCAGGCACACACTGAACCTTGTTTTAACACATGATGCTAGTAGTTTTGAAATCAGTGATAATTTGTTTTCAGATCACATGCCAGTCCTGTTTGAGTTCAACTCCCACCGTCTAAGTCCTAAGCTGTGCGCTCCTGCACGTCGCAGCTGGGCCATTAACCACTTCACTGTCGCGCGTTTCACAGATGTCTTTAACTCAGAAAAGATTAATCAGCCCCCAGTGTTTCCCACCTCCACTGATGAGCTAAACTCCCAGTTCAACTCTGTCTGCTTAAAGGCTCTGGATCATGTTGCTCCTTTAAAAACCAGAAAAACGAAACTCAGATCAGAACCTTGGCTTAATGACATCACCAAGGCCGTTAGACAACAATGCAGGAGAGCAGGGCGCAGGTGGAGGAAAGACAGGCTGCAGGTTTCTTTTCAAATGCTAAAAGAGAGTTGGCATTCTTATCAGAAAGCAGTAAAAGCTGCTAAATCTAAATACTTCTCTGATATAATTGTATCCAACTCTCATAGCCCCCGAGCCCTCTTCTCTATTCTAAATTCAGTCCCTCACCTCACTGCACCATCACCTCTGGAAGCCTCAACTGAAATGTGTGAGAAATTTCTACATTTCTTTTTAGAAAACAATTGTGGCCACTCAAGCTCTCATTTCCCCTCCAGCTCATGATCTGTCCATCCCATCCCATTGTGTTGCTGTATTTGACCATTTTGAACCAATATCTCTGTCTTCTTAAGACTAGGTCATGTGCAGCATGAAACCATCTGGTTCCTCCTTTGATGTGGTCCCCCTCGACTTCTAAAGGAGGTTTTTCCTACACTGGGTCCTTCTATTCTCACCATTGTTAATAGCAGTTTAACCTCAGGTATGGTGCCAAAAACCTTTAAGCATGCTGCTGTTCAACCTCTGCTGAAACAAAACTAACCTTGACCCCTATTGGACCTTACATCTGCTTTTAACAGCATCGACCATGAGATAATAATAATAATAATAATAATGAATTTAATTTGTAATGCACTTTTCATTAACAAAAATCTCAAAGTACAGAGTGCAACTAAAATCAATGATAAAATCAACTAAAATCAATGATAAAATTAACTAAAATCAATGATAAAATCAACTAAAATCAATGATACAATCATGTGGAGGCAGAATAGGCTTGCTTAAAAAGAAAAGTCTTTAAGCCTTTTTTAAAGTCAGTCAATGATTGTGGAGCTCTCAGATAGTCAGGGAGGGAGTTTCAGAGGCGGGGGGCAGCCACACAGAATGCTCGATCTCCCATGGTTCTTAATTTAGTTCGTGGAAGGTGGAGGAGATTACTGTTCTGCGATCATAGGGACCGGGTGGATGAATATGGAGCAAGAAGGTCCTTCAGATAATCTGGTGAATTTCCGTATAAACACTGATGGGTGATGAGAGCAATTTTGTACAGAATTCTGTAAGTGACAGGAAGCCAATGGAGGTTATGGAGAATGGGTGTAATATGTTCAAATTTACGAGATCTCAATAAAATCCTGGCTGCACTGTTTTGAATATATTAAAGCTTCTGAAGGTTTTTGCCGGGTATTCCAATAAACAGGGAGGTGCAGTTGCCGAGCCTGGAGGAGACAAAAGCATGGACGAGTTTCTCTGCATCAGCAAAAGTGAGAGATGGGCACAGTTTGGAGATATTTCGAAGATGGAAGAAACAGGTTTTAAACAGATGCTTACTGTGATTTTCAAATGTAAGATGAGAGTCCATTTTTATTCCAAGACTTGTAACAGAGGTGGAGAGGGGGATGTCTTGTCCAGAAAATGAAATAGTCGTTATAGTTGAAGTTTGAACCTGGTGAGGGGTGCCAATCAGTATGGCCTCTGTTTTGGAGCAGTTTAACTGAAGAAAGTTCTGATTCATCCATGCCCTTATCTCCTCCAGGCAGGTAGAGAGGGCAGCGAGTGAAGATGGAGATGACAATGGTGAAGATGATGCTCCAGTCCTGATGTAAAGCTGTGTATTGTCGGCATAACAGTGAAAAGAAATGTACTGATTATTAATTTGACCTAAAGGCAGCATGTAAAGGGAAAATAGCAGGGGCCCTAGAACTGACCCTTGAGGGACACCACAGGAGACACAGACAGTCTGGGACTTGGCATTGCCAAGACTAACACATTCCAGCCTATTGGAGAGGAAAGACTTAAACCAGTCCAGGACAGTGTCACAGAGACCGACCTCCACATGAAGACGGTGGAGGAGGATACTATGGTCCACAGTGTCGAAAGCTGCAGTGAGGTCAAGGAGAACAAGGAGGGAGGGAGAACCAGTGTCAGCAGCCATGAGGACATCATTGGTGACTCTCAGCAGTGCGGTCTCAGTACTGTGAGCTGCACGGAAGCCAGACTGAAACTTCTCATACAGGGAGTGTTGTTGTAGGTGGATCTGCAGCTGAGCAGCAACTGCTTTTTCCAGCACTTTTGACAGAAATGGGAGGTGAGAAATTGGGCGGTAATTAGAAAGAATGTCTGGATCCAAATTAGATTTTTTCAAAAGAGGCCTAATGATGGCAGTTTTAAGAGGCAGTGGAACTTGACCAGATTGCAGTGACTTATTTATTATTTGTGTGATTAATGGGCTTATTGCAGAGTGATTGGATTTAATGAGAGACGAGGGGAAGGGATCCAGGGCGTAGGATGAAGGCTTCATTTTCTTGATGATGGTCTCCACTTCACTCAGAACAACCTCATCAAAGCAGCTCAGGGACCCAGAATGCAGATGGTTAGATGGCAGATGAAGATCAGGGAGGCTATGGAGCTGAGATCTAATGGAGTTAACTTTGTTTTTAAAAAATGAAAGGAACAGGTTGCATTTTTGAACAGAGTCCTCATGAGACTGTTTAATGGGATTAAGGAGATTTATTGTGGAGAAGAGTTGTTTAGAGTTTCCAGGGCAGTTGTTGATGATGTTAGAATAATATTTGGACAGTGCTTCTTTAAGAGAAAAGGCGTAGGCTTTATGATGTTCTTTATATGCCTGCTGATGTACAGAGAGACCAGATGATTTTACACATCTCTCAATAGCACGCCCAGCTGCTTTCATCTTGCGCAGCTCAGCAGTGTACCAAGGGGCTGAACGGGAGAAAGACACCAACCTTGCTTTAAAGGGAGCATGGAGGTCCAGAAGCTCCTGGAGAGATTGGTTGTAGTAATCCACAGAGTCATTTGCAGATGAATGATTGACAGTGGTCAGGGAGTGGAGATCAGAGGACAGAACCACATGGGAAATGTTTTTAAAGTCACGGAACTGGATAAGTTGTTTAGGATTTGGAGCAGACGAAGATGAAGGCACTTCCAGGGAGATGACACTGTGGTCTGAGACACCCAGGTCATATACAGATAAGTTATTGATAGGTACAGTGTCTGTAATCACCAAATCCAGAGTGTACCCCCTGTTGTACGTAGATCCTCATTTCTAGGCTGGAGCAGTGGGTGGGCATCACAGGATCAGCCCTCAGTTGGTTCAGATCCTACCTAGCTGACAGACCCTTTTGTGTCTCCATCAGAGATTTTAGTTCAGCATTGGCAGCGCTTGAATGGGGGGTACCACAGGAGTCCATCCTCGGTCCACTTCTATTTTCTTTATACCTGCTGCCACTAGAGGCTATTTTCCGGAAACACAACATACCCTTTCACCTCTATGCCGATGACTGTCAAATTTACTTCCAGCAAGACACAATGGTACATGCTCCATTCAACCTCTGCTTGACTGCCTGGCTGACATCAGAGACGGGAGGGCTTTAAATTTCTTAAATTTCAATGAGAAGAAGTCTGAAGTCATGTTGTTTCCTCCCAGCAACACAATCATCAACCACTGCATTGACCCCTCTGCTCTAGCCCTGTTAGAGAAACAAAGAGTCACTGACGTGGGAGTGATAATGGACCCTTTCATGAAACTTAACAGTCAGGTAAACATGATTGTTAAATCCTGTTTTTTACAGCTGAGATGTCTGTCTAAGCTGAAGCTCATTCTGTCCAAAAATAACTTGGAGACAGTAATACATGCATTCATAACATCCATGCTCGATTACTGCAACTCATTCCTGTTTGGTATCAGTCAGACCTCCATTGCACGACTACAACTGGTCCAGAATGCAGCAGCCTGATTTTTACCCAGTACTGGCAAAAGCGAGCACATTACACCAGTTTTGGCCTCCTTGCACTGGCTACCGGTTCACCTTCGAATCCAGTTCAAAATCCTTCAGTATGTTTTTAAATCACTGAACAGTTCTGCACCCTCCTATCTCACTGATCTTCTGCAGCCGTATGTCCCACCACGTTCTCTGAGGTCAGCGGACCAGTTGCTTCTCTCAGTTCCCGTCTTAAGCGCAGAGGTGACAGGGCCTTCTTTGTCGCAGGCCCAAGACTCTGGAACGAGTTACCTCTACATGTCAGACAGGCCCCCTCCCTCACAGTTTTTAAATCCCGCTTAAAAAACCACTACTATTCCCTGGCTTTCAACACTGTATGATTTGTGTTGATCCTGTATTTGTGTTGATCCTGTATTCTGTATCACACTGTGTTAGCCGTTATGTTATTATCTTCTATTATTTTGTTTCTTTAGTTTGATTTTACATTATGTTATGTGTTGCTGTGTGCTCTGCCTGTTTGTTTCTGTTTGTACAGCACTTTGGTTGGTCCTGTCGCTGTTTAAAGTACTCTATAAATACAATGGTATGGTATAATATGGTGTTTGTCAAAGTGAGAATACTGAGAAAATAAAGTTTGAATTTGAGTTGACAAGAAGATTTGATCAAACTTTGAGGTGAAGATGAATCAAACTAAGCTCCCCACCCAGCCCCACCTATTTATTACCTCTGTGTTAATCATTGTGAGCAACTTTTCTCTGAAATGGAAATAAAAAAAACACAAAGGAGTTTCACTCTAATGTCCTCTCCTCCTATCAGAGCACATCACAGCCACAGAAAGTCTGATTTAAAAAATAATGTAATGATCTTTTTTGTTTGCTTCTGTAATTTTAAACTATGCACTATTTGCAGCTTTTTAAACTTTTGAGGTTATTTTAAGTTGTTTTGTTGCCTTCTGATAAAATGTTTTGATCACAAATCAAGGCTCCATTCTTGGACCCCTTCTGTTCTCATTGTATCTGCTCCCCTTGGGGTCAATCCTGAGGAAACATGGTATTTCGTTTCATTGTTACGCTGATGATTCTCAGATTTTTCTGCCTTTAAAACCCAACAGTTCCTGCTCCATCCACCCTTTGCTAAAATGTCTTGATGACATCAAGACCTTTTTTCAAAAGATGGCGCCCATGGAGTAGGAGGTGTTGACTGATGCTCCCTCCGATCTCTAGCTAACTTTGCCAACTTTACAAAACTGACTCCAACTGTATATGTGTATGTATATGTCTATATAGATAATACATATGTGGATATATATATATACAGAACAGGTGGAAGAAGGAAATCCGCGCGCTCTGAACCGTGGAAGCTGAGCCACGAGTTTAGCTAACGTTTGGCTAATGAGCTGGTCAGAGAGCTGCTTCGGCTAGTGAGGCCTGCGGAGACCCAGTCCGCCGCTGTTGGACCTGCGAGCTGCTGAACCGAGCTGTTTACGTCGGGGACCCGGTCCGCCACCCGGTCCGCCACGTCGGGGACCCGGTCCGCCACTGTCTGGACCTGCGAGCCGCTGAACCGAGCTGTTTACGTCGGGGACCCAGTCCGCCGCTGTTGGACCTGCGAGCCGCTGAACCGAGCTCTTTACGTCGGGGACCCAGTCCGCCGCTATTGGACCTGCGAGCCGCTGAACCGAGCTGTTTACGTCGGAGACCCGGTCCGTCGCCGATTGGACCTGCGAGCTGCGGAAACCAAGGAAGCTAAACTACAGCTGTGGGATTTGGGAGCTGTTGCAACCGGGACCTGGTCTGTCACCGTTGGGGCTGCGAACTTCTGGACCGAGTGAATCGTGGGACCTGGAGGTTGTTGTCGCTAGTCCTCGGCTAGATTTGGCTAGGCCTCGGCTAACAACAAGCTAACAACATAAGCTAACAACACTAGCCTGTGAACCTCGTGGCTGGATCCTGTGCTTCTGAGAGTTGAGACCAATAATCCAGAAGTGTCGTGAGTAATGCCGAGCAAACACAGAGATAAGAGACAAGTGTCGGAAAGTAATTCAGAAGATATGGAGGAAGTTAAAAAATCTTTGAACTTTTTGAGTGCTGAACGGACTAAATTGAGTGCAAATGTGACTAAATTATCAGCTAAATGTGATTTACTGACAGGACTGTCTGAAGAAGTGAGACAATTGAAAGAACTGATGACTAGTAAAGACAAAAAAATAGCTGAACTGGAACAGAAAGTTGACGACATGGAACAATACACAAAAATAGACAACTTGGCGATCACTGGACTGGAAGTTAGGAACCGGACATATGCAAGAGTTGTTGCTGGTACTAACACAGCAGAAGATGCACCACAGGAAGAACTACAGACTCTGGAGGAGCAAGTAGTGAATTTTTTACAAAACAAAGACAATGACATCGAACATGAGGACATTTCAATCTGTCACACACTGCCCAACAAATCAGATAAAGCCAAACCATCCATAGTCATCAAGTTCATTAGTAGGAAATCAAGAAACCATGTAATAATGCAAGCAAAAAAACTGAAGGGAACAAATGTTTACATAAATGAACATCTAACTAAAAAAATGGAAATATTGCACGTGAAGCAAGGTGGTTGAAAAAACAGAAAAAAATAGCATCAACTTGGACAAGAAATGGAAACATCTGGATCAAAATACAGGAAGGATCTCAGGCTAAGATAATAAAAGACCTGAAGGATCTGGAAAAACTAAAATGAGCTCAGGAGAGGACAGATGATAAATCATTGACATAACTTCACAAACAAGAAATTAACAAAATATAAAACAAACAAATACATTATAATATGGCAACATATGAAGACTCAGAGTTTAAAATATACAATGTTGAAGATGCGATTGATACAAATTTTTTCCCTGAAATAAGACTGTGAATATTATAATGAAGAACAGTTTAATGACATCAATATAACTAATGGAGGTCTCTCTATTATTCACTTTAACAGTAGAAGTTTAAATGCAAATATATCCAAAATAACAGATTATTTAAAACAGCTACGCAGAACCTTTACAATAATAGCACTGTCAGAGACATGGCTCAACGATGAAAACACAACTAATGTTCACATGGAAGGTATGAATTATATCATGTGAACAGAAGCAACAAAAGAGGTGGTGGAGTGGCTCTATTTGTTAAAAATGAAATAAAATGTAAATTAATTAATGAAATGTCAATAATTGTTGATAACATCATGGAAATAATAACAATAGAAATAATAAACAAGAATGATAAAAACATATTGATAAGTTGTGTATATCGATCTCCAGGATAAAATATAGAAATATTCACTGATAAAATCGTACAATTATTGGACAAGAGTTTTAATAAAAGCATTTTTTTTCTGTGGAGACTGTAATATTGACCTGGGAAATAAAACAGATTCAAATAACATCAGTACATTTACAAATTCATTGTATAGTTTAAATCTTTATCCGTTAATATCAAAACCAACAAGAATTACAACTCATAGTGCTACAATAATCGATAATATTTTCACAAATGTAACAAATGGGGATGTGATGGGAGGTATTTTAACGAGTGATTTGAGTGATCATTTACCAGTTTTCATGATTTATAAAAATGATCAAAGCATTACAAAAGAAATCACAATTAAGGAAAAAACAATAAACACATCAAAAAAAGCATTGGACAAATTAAAAGATGATTTACATAAACAAAGCTGGAAAGACGTGTATGTTGATGATGTGAACAGATCATATGATGAGTTTATGAATATTTTAGGAGCTCTGTATGAAAAGAATTGTGTGCAAAATAATTGTACAAAGAGAAATGTTGTTGATCAACCATGGATGACGAAAGGGTTGAGAAATGCTTGTAAAAAAAAGAATTATTTGTATACATGTTTCTTGAAATTGAGAACACAAGAGGCTGAAGAGAAATATAAGAAGTATAAAAATAAATTAGTAGCGATTATAAGGAAACACAAGAAGGAATATTATAGTGATTTATTAAATAAAAGCAATGGTGATATGAAAGCTACATGGCGAGTAATAAATAGTGTTCTGAAAAGTCATAAAGCAAAAACAGGTATTTCACAATATTTTTTGAAGGATGACGATGAAATCCATGATGAAAATGAAATTGTAAATGGATTTAATCATCATTTTGTGAACGTTGGATCAAGCCTTGCAGCTAAAATACCAAAAGTGGACAATAATGTGAACCATTCAGTTATAAGTTGTGACAACAGTATTTTTCTTAATGGAACTGACAAAGAAGAATTAATGAATGTTGTAAAAAATCTTACAGATAAGAGCTCAAAAGACTGGGTGGACATGGATATGATGTTTGTAAAGGACATAATGAGTTATGTTATCGAGCCGTTTACATATATTTGTAATTTATCATTTTCAAAAGGAATATTTCCAGACAGTATGAAAGTAGCTAAGGTAGTTCCTCTCTTTAAAAATGGTGATAAATGTGTGTTCAATAATCATAGACCAATATCCTTATTACCACAGTTCTCAAAAATTCTAGAAAAACTATTTGTGACCAGATTAGATAAATTTATTACTAAACAAAACATTCTAAGTAGCAGTCAGTATGGGTTTAGAGCAAAAAACTCTACATCAATGGCTCTCATGGAAATAATAGAACAAATAACTACTGCTGTCGATCAAAAACAGTATTGTGTTAGTATTTTTGTTGATTTTAAAAAAAGCATTCGATACTATTGACCACACTATTCTCCTTGAAAAATTAAATAAATATGGTATAAGAGGACCAGCATTACACTGGGTATTTAGCTATTTAAAAGATAGGAAACAGTTTGTACAAATAAATGGTGTAAGATCTGACCTGTGCAATATCACTTGTGGAGTTCCTCAAGGCTCTGTACTTGGACCAAAGTTATTTATTTTATATGTGAATGACTTAGTGAATGTATCAGGACTCCTCAAATGTGTCCTTTTTGCAGATGACACCACATTTTTCTGTTTGGGTAAAGATGTAAAACGGATGTTGGAATTGATGAAGACAGAATTTGATAAAATGCAAACTTGGTTTAAACTTAATAAATTATCATTAAATTTAGATAAAACTAAATACATGATATTTAGTAACAAAAAGAGAACTGTTGATGATCCATTTAAAATTGAGGGTGTTGAGATTTGTAGAGTTAATGAGATGAAATTTTTGGGTGTAATCATTGATGAACAGCTAACATGGAAAAATCACATCAATTCTGTAAGAACAAAAATATCTAAATCTATTGCAGTACTATACAAAGTCAGGGAATTATTAAATGATAAAGCTCTGTACATGTTGTATAACACAATCATTGTTCCACATTTAATCTATTGCATTGATGTTTGGGGGAAAGCGTGTAAAACATTTACAAAACCTATTTTTATTTTACAGAAAAGAGCTGTAAGAATTATCACCAGAAAGCATTACAGTCACCCATCAAGCACATTATTTTATCAACTGAACTTATTGAAGTTCCATGATTTGGTAGATTATAGTATTTTATCAGTTATGTATAGGGCTCAAAATAACACATTACCATTAAATATCCAAATAAATTTTGTTAAAAGACAAAGTTGTTATAATCTTAAGGGGATAGAGATATTTGTCAAACCAAAATTCAGAACTAGTCTGAAGGGAAGGTCTACCTCAATCCAAGGAGTTGGATTGTGGAATGTTCTAGAGAGTGATGTGAAAAATGACAAGTCATTGTGCACATTTAAGAAAAAGATCAAAACTGAATTGTTAAAAAAATATATATGAAGTAGCTTAGTGTGTGTTTTTTATTAGAATTAGAAAAATTAGAAAGTTATTCATTTTGTTCTGTTACTTGAAAATTATTATGTCTGAAATAATTGTTTGAAAAAAGGGGCAGATAAAATAAGATTTTTTCTTCTTTCTGCTGCCTTTCATTTTAAATCTTTTGTATCTTTTTTATATATTGTTATGGAATTGTTTTGTACTTTTTAAAAATGAATAAACTTCATACCATACCAAGACCTGGATGGCTGCAAACTTCTTGAGCTTTAATGATCAGAAGACTGAGGTCATTGTGTTTAACCCAAGCTCTACCACTGTCACTGATCCTGTAAACCTGCACTCCCTTCAGCCTCATCTAAAGCAGTCGGTTACCAATCTCAGGGTAGTGCTAGACTCGGACTTTAAGTTTAATAAACAGATCAACTCTGTTCTACAGAAAAGCTTCTTTCAGTTAAGGCAAATAGCAAAGCTTAAGTCCGTTCTGTCCAGATCCGACCTTGAAAAACTAGTCCATGCATTTATTACAACCCGGCTGGACTACTGTAACTCACTTTATGTTGGGGTTAGTCAGGTCTCTCTCTCACGTCTCCATCTCGTCCAAAATGCTGCAGCTGAGCTACTAACAGGAACTCACAGGTTTGAGCACATTACTCCGGTTCTGTCCTCCCTTCACTGGCTTCCTGTGCGTGTCAGAGTTGATTTTAAAATTCTCCTGCTGACGTTCAAGTGCATTAACGGCCTTGCCCCCTCATATCTGTCCGACCTCCTTCATCCTTATACTCCTTCTCGGGCTTTGAGATCGTCAGACCAGCTGCTTTTGGCCGTACCAAAAACCAGCTGAAGCTCAGAGGAGATCGAGCGTTTTCAGTCGTGGGCCCTAAACTTTGGAACAATCTGCCCATCAACACCTGACAGGCCACCTCAGTCTCTGCTTTTAAAACTCTCCTAAAAACACATTTATACTCACTGACATTTAACACAGGGTGATCAGCTTTAGATCTGGTTTTTCATTGATGCTGATTCTGTTTATGCTTTTGTTATTATTCCTATTTAACACTAGGTCATCTGATCTGATTTAGTATTTCATTGTTTCTAATTATGTTTTCTGTTTTATATTTTTATTCCATGTGCTGTAAATATATCTTGTTACTTTTTATTTGATGTTGTGATATTTTTGTTAAGCACTTTGGTAACAGTTTCTGTTTTAAATGTGCTCTATAAATAAATCTGACTTGACTTGACCAATCAGTAAAAAAAAAAAACAGGTGATAAGTATGTAAATTAAAAAAATTAATAAAAGTCTTTTAGCTATAAATTCCAGTAAACTCTGTTCTGACTGATAAATTAGATATACTGTATGTATTAGGAAAATTATATTTTTTATTTGTGCATAAATGTTTTGACATATGGAATCAGAAAAATATGGAAAATTAATTTTTGAGAGTAATTATTGGGGGGAAAACATCTATGTTTTTTATCTTACAAAAAGATTTGAAGCTCTTGACCTTTGACCTCTCTAAGCGGCTTTAAGAATCTGTTGAACTCCTGGCAGGGACCAATGCAGACATGTTCCTGTTTTTAGTTTTATACATTCACCTTAGAATCTAGCTGTTTTTTTGTTACTTTTTTCGCCAACCTATTTGAAAAAAATTAAAATAAAATTCGGTATGACTTTTTATAACTGTCTATTGTTGTCCACTGTTGTCATCATTCTTTGTTGAAATCAGGTCTCTCTTGTAAAATGAGTCCTCGAGGCTCAATTGGATTAACCTGTAGAAATAAAAGTTGAATGAATGTTTTTAATTTAGGTTCTCTAAAAATGAGTTGGACCTCCTGAGGTCAAAGGTCACACAGCTTTAATTGGAGGTCGGGTCATGAAGACAGAAATTAAACAGAAAAGAAGGCAGTCAGAGTTTTTCCTAAAAGTAAACAGAATATATGTGTGTAATCTAACAGATATGTGGTAGTAGCTGAGAGGTATTTTAACCTTCTGGGTGTGATGTTACAGGAGCAGTGGAGGGTGATAAGCATTCCTTAAGGAACTTGTCCAGTTCAGAGCAGTCAGAGTAAATACAACGTCTACAGCACAATGAAGTACAGTTTTTAATTTTTAGAAAGGTAACAAGTAAGTGCGCTCAGTCTGAGTCTTGTCTGAGCAGGACAGGAAGTCCCTGGAGGCCCTCACCCGCTTTCACGACTGCCGTGGTCTCCTCCACCGTCAGCTGGCTGTGGATGGTCTCATAGCTCCGGTTGTTGAGCGTGCCATCCAGGACCCCCTGCAGCCTGAAGTCATGGTAGGTCTTCTGATGAGGCAGGAGACGGACAAGAAGAAGCAAAATAAAACAGAACATCTTGAGACTACAGCAAGCCCAAAGAAACAGCTGCTGTTTGCAATTTGACGGGACAAAAGCTGCAGCAGTGAGGATCAAGGACGTTCACAGCCTTTTGTGTGTCTGAGCGAGGGCTCTGAAGTGCTTTTACTTTCATTCAGGAGCTATTATCAATCTTTGTCTCATTAATTTCTAGTTAAACCAGGAAACTGTCAAATTCAAAAAGCAGTTGAGCAGTTTTTGCTTTCATGTTTTGCCACTTCTTCACACTACTGCTTTCAAGGACACTTCAGAGCGCTTCGCTTTGTGAAGGCTTTTTCTCTTCTGTCACTTGTTACTGCTTTTACAGGAGCAGCTCACAATTTAAACTCTTCACTGCATGAAGAATGAAGGTCTGAACACGCTGCTCTGCTGGGGTTCTAAAGCCAGGACCTCACAGGGTGAAAGGACCATAGCTGACGGACTCATTGATCTAGTACTCAACAAGTTAAGCCCCCAGTACAATCCCTGTCAGCCGCTCAGAAACTGTGCGCACTGTCTGCAGAGGGTTGAGATGTCATACTCGAGGGTCCACCCAAAGCGGTTGCAGAGCAGCTCCACAGACAAAGGGCGTTTACCTTTGGGACAAATTGAGGTCGCCGTTTGGTCATTTGCTGACACGCCTATACTGGAGCCTTTAAACAACAAATGGTCCCTCTATAGAGTCACAGAGTCTGAAACTCTTTTATTTGGTGCTAGTGTCTTCAATGTCGTTCTGACACGTGTACAGGAACTCCTCTGAGACAGAAAACATGTCCGGCTTTAAAACCCTGCTTATGATAAACAATAATCAATATTTTAAACCTGCTCCAAATCTTCCTATCTTTATCTACAGTGTTCTGCAGGAGTTTAAATGATAAACACAAGGCAGGTACTTGCCTGGATCTGTTGTAACGACAGTAACTCAGGAATGCAAGTGAAAGGATCATATATATATATATATATATATATATATATATATATATATATATATATATATATATATATATATGATCAATATGGTCGATTTATCCCTTTAATGGTGGAGTTTTACCAGGGTGTGTCGCCTGGGTTCCTTGGATCAAAGACGGTCCTGTCCAGTACCAGTTCGATGAAAAGCTTTTAAACATGTGCCACAGTGAATGTTAAAGAGCTGTGGTCAAACAACGTGGACGGAACTGTTCAATTTGATTACTAATCCAATCAAAATCAACAATGCCTGCAGTTGACGTGATCTGATCTACAATCAGTAATGATGTAAAAAAAAATCTAGCAAAGAAGGTGCATAAGATGTGGGCGGGAGGAGACAACTGAAGCTTGTGGTGTGGCTGCTGTTGACGTTGCACGTTCATGGTGAGACGTATTGTGTCACTTCCTGTTTCTCTGTTGGTAGCTCGAGTGAATTGTTTGCTCAAGTCATCTTTTGTTTTCCGGATTTATCTGTCTTTTGCACAGTTTTTCATTTTAGTTCACAAACACCCTTAGTACAGTTGTTTTTCTACTGTTGGATAGTGCTTGAAACACCTTTCATCTTTCAACACTTCTCAGTTTTTATTGGTGTATTGGGATCTGCTAGCTCTTGCTAGTGTTAGCTTAGCATGGCTGCTGCTTCTCTCCCAGCTTCCTCTGTTTTCCCTTGCTCCGTGTGTCAGATGTTTAGTTACACTTGTGCCTCCTTTAGTGGTAATGATACATGTAACAAATGTAGTCTTATGGTAGCTTTGGAGGAGAGGCTGTCTGAACTGGAAGCTCAGCTCTGTGCTTTAGGAAAACCAGTAGCTAGCCAGGTCCCCTTCAGCCCCTTATCCACAGATCCAGGTCTTGTAGGACCCTATTGTGCCTTATTTAGGCCGGTTCCGGTGGGACCGCTTTATTTCTGTCTTGACAGTGCCCATAGTTCCCCTTTAGTGGGCGGATCATTAATATGATTTTCATTTTTTTTTTCCTCCCAGGCTCTGATCGAGGTGGCAGCTTCAATTTCTCCTCCCCCATTTTTTCCTTCTTCCTGTTCTGCTCTCTGTCTGTCTGAAGCGCCTGGGTCTCATCTCCCAAACATAAATTAAGAAGATTATGGATTTGGTATCGTGGGCGTTCAACTCTATTGATAAGATTTTTTCATCAAAGCAACAAGATCCTGGGGAACTGGCATGTCCAGCTGAGACTCACGCTGTGGGGTACGTCATGGATTCGTGGGGAGTGTGGCAATCAATGTGCATTACAGTACTGTCTCAAGAAGATGTTTACATATTTGGACTTATGATAGCAGGGACTCTGCTTTTTGGCATCGGCGGGGCTCTGTTTTATTGACTTTTGAAGAAGATAGCGGGAGCAGTTTTGGCCATAGAAAAGCTTCCGAGTCAGTGTGAAGGTCTGGTCCTCGCTGTTGGAACTTTAAATCGTTTGGTCTACGAGCTTTACCGTAAGGTGGAGGCGATTGAGAATCGCAGACCACCTGCGGCTTCTGGGACTCGTCAGCTTGGTGGGTTCGACCTTGAAGGAGACTCATAGCAAGGATCAGTGAAATTAAATTCCACAATTAGGCTTTTTCGGAACCAGAATGCCCAGATGGACTCAAGGCTGAAGAAAAAAATCTGTCTGCCTGAAGAAAAACAAATATTAAGCTTATCTAATCTGACTCCCAATGGCCTCGGAGACAGGCTGACTATCAAATTTCTCCTGTGACATGAGTACCCAAGGACAAAAGCTTCATCTATCCCCCCCCCCCCGAGAACTTTCTGTGCAAGCTTATCAGAACTGCTGGCTGAAAACAACATCCTCAGAAACTGTGGCTGATCTGAAAAAAAGCTCATGGACAAATCTCAACACCTCGATGTCAAATGCAAATGTAGTCATGTTTTAATTGTGCTTGCTGGTAGAGTTTTTTTGATGTCTCAAATCGTGTCCTGATGGACAAGATGTGAAAGATCTATTTTTTGTAATATCACTATCTACCCTCATGTTTCTCCACCTTTTCCTATCTAAGATTATTATCTGATAAGAATAAAATGGCCGCGCTCTCCTGTAGTTACAACTTCGTGCACTCCGCCCATCTTTCGGACGACTGTACGTACATATTCGCGTTGTACCTCGGTGCAATTCCAATAAAGTTTATTGTGATTCTGATTCTGATGAACACTCTGATAAAAGGTCATGTAAAAATTCCATCACATAAAATGCGTTTTGTAGCGGCTGTAGATTTTTTTGCAACTCTGCAACCTTTTTGTTTCACAATGAACCAAAACCTAGAAGAACTTTATATTTGTTGATACATATAAACATTAATATATATATATATGGATATAGCTTTTGTGCATGTATATAAATAAATATATATATATATATATATATTCGTTCCTGCACAACGTCTCCCCGCTCCGCTATGCCAGCCCCGCCTGTCAGACATCCTGGGCATCCAGAGGTTCAGCGTTTCCCGGAAATTGCCAACAGGTGGCATCCTAGGACAACAAACCACAGAGCTCAGGGGGAGATGACTCAAAATGACAGTTTGCGGAGGATGTGTGTGAAGATGACACGAGTTTTTGGAATAAAACATCATTTAATGATGAAAGTGTCTATTTTTAGCCAGTCTGTCAGCTCGGATGACCTAACAGCGGCTCCTTCACACATCCTCCACACGAAATGAGCCTGTGGCCTTTAAAAAGCTTTTTTCAAAATCACTGTTGCTCCAAAACAAGGCGAGACGCTCGCATGACACAACAGTCATAAGCGAATGTGGTCCGCACAACGAGTTCAGTGGAATAACTCGTTTTCAGCCTGAGCTGCACACCCCTCATCGAAGCGGTGTCAAACGTGCGCTCCCATGACGCGAGCAGCCTTCACCCAAATGGCGCTGCGTTGATGAAGGCGCGCACACAGCTCCCCAGTGTTTCACCGGCTTGCATCGGCATAAATGTGAGACCGCAGGACGGGTCCGGTGAGAGACCTCGTTCTCAGCAAGAACGCCACGTGCCTCACCGAAGCAAACGCGTGCCTCCGTGGCGCTTGCAGCCTTCACTCAAACGGCATGGTGTTGATGAAGGTGCACTCACCGCTTCTTAGCGCTCGCCCGCTCACGTCAGCATAAACTTGAGACCGCTGAATGAGCCCAGTAATGAACCTCTCTCCCAGCAGGAGCGGCGCGTGCCCCACCGAAGAAAATGCGTGCTCCCGCAGTGTTTGCAGTCTTCACTCAATCGGCACGGCGTTGATGAAGGCACGCGCACAGCTTCTCAGCGCTTGATTGCTCATGTCAGCATAAATGTGAGACAGCAAAGCGAGCCCAGTGAAGGACCTTGTTTTCGGCACGAGTGACACGCCTCTCACCACAGTGGTTTCAAACGCGCACTCCCAAGGCTTCAACAGTTTTCACACGCCTCTCCTCAACACACCAGTCCACATAGACATGAATGTGGACCCGAAGCCCGAGCGTAGCACACAGGCGCGCTCAGAGCCCTTTGAAGAAGCCTCACATTGGGTCACACGGAACACACTCTCGTGGCTCATGACGGCGGTCGAGGTGGTGGATTGGCTGACATCCGTAAAAACATGACGCACCACCTAAATGCGCGCCCACTCCACGAACGTTACACGGAGTGGCTGCGAGCATGCTCGCCAGACAGATGGATGGCCAAGCTGATAGCAGGGGTTACACGTTACAACTTGTAGCCCAACCCCCTCCATTTGGAGGAGTTTTTAGAGTCGGTCCTGTCATCACCTGACCAGGTCTCATCCCTAAAGGCAGAAGTCCAGGAGTTCTGGACGGAGAGGAAAACACAGTTTTTTTACTCACGTTACTTCCTGGTTCCAAACGGACCGGAGGAACGAGACCGATTTGGACTTGTCAGTTTTTCAACAAGGCGATCTTGGGCAGACTGCTTCACATGTCGGCACAGGCTAAGGTGTTGACGTCACACCTGCTAATTCTAGGCTTCGCCATAATATTGGAAATGTTCGATTCTCCCGGCCCAGACAATTGTTATCTGGGAGTGGGCTAAACTCGACCACCATGAGGGCTCGTTTATTCATTTATCACAGACGAGAATCGACTCTCTAAGAGTCCAGCTCCGCCACGTATGACTGGGCAGAGTAGTAACAGCTATTTTCTTTTATTTTTATAAAGCTGTAAGGAACGATGTGATCAGCTCACCTCACACAGTGGCCCCGCTGGGTTTACTACACATGAGATGCCTCCAGAGATGGTTTGCTCATCTGCGCATGGATCTTTTGAGGCAAAAGAGATGGACGATCACTGTTCCTTCCTCCGTGAGAACAGATCTCCGACACTGGGAACCCCCCTGGTTTTGTCGGAAGGAGTCCCCTTCAGCAGACCTACATCACACGTGTCAGTCTTCACAGACGCGTCGGTGTCAGGTGAGGGGTGTGACATGCCTATCTTGAGCTGTAGGGGCGGTGTGGCCTTTCTAACAACAGCTCATATAAATTTCTGGAGTGGTGTATGGTTCTGAATGTGATTCAACACTTTTTTTACAAAAAAGGTTGAAACGTTTCTTTTTTTAACAAAAAAAACGAAGTCCAGATGACATGATTCAACCTTTTTTGTTGTTATATACCTGGATGACTGAGAAAACAAACTTTGTGTTTTTGAAACCATTAGTGAAAAGGCTAGACTTCAGGGGTATCTGAGGCAGGCTTGAAACACAAGAGTCAGGGTGGCTTCTGGGTAATACCAGATGGCTAGGCCTCAGACTGACGAAGCCTCTTGGATGAGGGGCGAAACGTTTCTTTTTTTAACAAAAAAAACGAAGTCCAGATGACATGATTCAAACTTTAACACCATTTACGCACAGTTTTCAACAAAAAAAAAAAAGCATAACGGTAAATATCGCTTTTTACTTACTTCCACAGAGTTGAAGGGGAGTGGTGGCACAGAGGTTAGAGAAGGTGGGCCTGTGATCGGAAGATTGCCAGTTCAAGCCCCGGTACCGACAACATCAAAAATGTGGGTGGGGTAGATGAAGCATCCACACCTGCCCCCAACCTCATTCATCCCACTCTGGGCCCTTGAGCAAGGCCCTTAAACCTCACCATCTGCTCCCCTGGCTGCTCTAAATAGCAGCTCTCTGTTCCACACAAGGTTGTGGTAGCTCGGTGGTCTGTGGTTGCGTCAGGAAGGGCATCCGGCGTAAAAATAACTGCCAAGTCTTCATGCGACTTAATTCGCTGTGGCGACTCCTAACGCATGGAGCACCTGAAAAAAAAAACACTTCCACAGATAACGTTTAGCTCGAGGAGATGACGTGCTACCCGGCTCCGAGGCTCCGGCGGAGAGGATCAGGTAGACCGGCGGCGCACCATCTAGCTTGCTCTGAATTTTGCCGTCGGCCAGCAAACACAAAAAAACCCCTGCTAGCACTTCAGCATTAAACACGGTGTTGTCATTATTGTTTTAAAAATCTTTAAAATAGATCCAGCCGCTGCTCTGGTTCCGAGAAATTGCAAATGGCGGATCAGGTTTCCGGTAGAAGACTGAATCTCCACCCTCCAACCAATGAATATGCCCCCTGACCATTCAGTGACTGACAGTGCGCTGACGTCACATTTAGGTCCAACAAGAACCAGACCTGTGACCTGAGAAAAGTAGGTCCCAAAAACTGGGTGGGTTCCCCCGCTGGAGGCACTGTGCATAAACCACAGAACCAGCCCAAACAGGTTATGACCCTATAGGAACTGGCTCTAATAGGAACTGTGGATAAGAGGCTTTAGACAACAAGGAACTACAGAGGCTAACTTCCGTTAGTGGTCCTGCAACAGAACTCGAGCAGCCGGTACATCAGGCCAGCTGGGTGATAGTCCAGAGAAAGCATAGTGCTAAGGCTAAGCCCCCTGTTCATCACCGACCGTTCATGTTTCTAATCAATTTTCCTCGCTCAGTGACACACCTTTTGAGAAGGAGACCCTGGTTATTGGCAGCGCCATAGTCCGAAACCTGGCTTTAGGGACTCCAGTGGCCATAGTCAAATGCATTCCAGTGGCCAGAGCAGGTGACATAGAATCTTATCTGAAACTGCTGACTAAGGCTAAGGCTAAATACAGTAAGATTGTTATTCACGTCAGTGGTAATGACACCCGGTTACGCCAATCGGAGGTCACTAAAATTAATGTTACTTCGTTGTGTGACTTTGCTAAAACTATGTCGGACTCCGTAGTTTTCTTTGGCCCCCTCGACAGCCTGACCAGCGATGACGTTTAGCCGTATGTCATTGTTTAACCGCTGGGTGTCCTGGTGGTGTTCTGACAACGACGTGGGCTACATAGATAACTGGAGTTCTTTTTGTGGAAAACCTGGTCTGATGCAGAGAGATGGCATCCATCCCACTTTGGATGGAGCCACTCTTCTTTCTAGAAATATGGCTGATTTTGTTTATCCCCCAAGTTAATGACAACCCAGGGTCCAGTCCAGGAAGCAGAGTTGTAGTCCTCCACACCTCTCTGCTGCTTCTCCTCTGTTACCCACCCACACCCCCATTGAAACAGTGTCAACTCGCCCACGGCTCAAATTAAATAAACCAAAAATCAGCTCTAAAAATATAAACCATAAAAATCTGATTAACATAAACACAGTTACTCTACCATAAAAAAAATCATAAAATCATTAAATGTGAATTATTGAACATCAGATCTCTTTCTAAAAAAGTTAAATCTGGTCCTCTGGACATTCAAAAAAACAAAAACAAAGCAAATCAACAAAAAAATGTAGAAACGTTTCGTCTCTCATCCGAGAGACTTCCTCAGTCTGAGGAGCTGTATTCAGCTCAGTCACTTAAATAGCACCGTCTCAGAGTGGATCAACCAGTTTTGCTGCTGACAATCAAAACCAGCTGATCACATGCTCAAGAAGGACCATCAGCCTAACAATGGATCATTAGCACACTGATGGCTGTTTACTGTTCACAGAGGGCTGAGTGATACTAGCAATCACAGCATTGTAAGAGGGGGACAGTTGAACCCAGAGGCCTCCACCCCTGTTTAACGATGGATGATTTCTTTTCACAAAGATGGCCTCCTTTACTCCTCTCTCAAACCATCGTTCCTCTCTGTCCAGGATGTGAACATCTTCATCCCTGAAAGAGTGACCGCTGGCCTGGAGATGAGTGTAGACCGCAGAGTCCTGGCCTGATGATGTTGATCTTCTGTGCTGAGCCATCCTTTTGGCCAGTGGCTGTTTTGTTTCCCCGATGTAAGACTGATCACAGCCCTCCTGACACTGAACAGCATACACAACATTGCTCTGTTTGTGCCGGGGGACTGGATCTTTGGGATGAACCAGTCTTTGCCATAATGTATTTTGGGGTTTAAAAGCCACTGGGATGTTATGTTTAGAAAATAAACGTCTCAGTTTCTCTGATACTCCCTCAACATATGGAATGACCACTGGTCTGGGTTCCTCCTTTTCACCTGTTGGCTGACTGGAGTCCTGTTTGGGTTTCTTCTCTGCTTTCAGGAAGGCCCAGTTAGGATATCCACATTGCTCTAAAGCCTGTCTTGTGTGGGATTTCTCCTTCTGCCTGGCTCCTGAGCTAGTGGGGACGCTGTCTGCTCTGTGATACAGAGTCCTGATGACTCCTAACTTGTGCTCCAAAGGGTGATGGGAGTCAAACTACAAATACTGGTCTGTGTGGGTGGGTTTGCGGTACACCTCAGTTTTCAAATGTCCTCTATCAGAGACTGAGACCTCACAGTCCAAGAAAGCCAACCTGCCATTTTTTACATCTTCTCGTGTGAACTTGATGTATTTATCCACAGAGTTGATGTGGTCAGTAAAATGTTGGACTTCCTGAGATTTGATTTTAACCCAGGTGTCATCAACGTACCTGAACCAATGACTTGGTGGTGTCCCTGAAAAGGATGTTATGGCTCTCTTTGCTACCTCCTTGTTGTTGCGGATTTACTTTGTGTAAAATTTGTTTCATGATGATGAGAGCTTAAGGAGGAAGTGAACAAAGTCTTCTCAGAAGTGTTTTGAACAAAGTTTCTCAGAAGTGTTTTGAACAAAATTTTCTCAGAAGTATTTTGAACAAAGTTCCTCAGAGATGTTTTGAACAGACTTCTCAGAAATGTTTTTCTGAAATGGTGTGTAAGTGATGAGTCCCTCAAGAAGAATGATTAACCAGCTTCCTGAGGCAGCTCCGAGCAAACCATATTTCCTTATAAGGTAACAGAATAGAATAACAAACTCTAAGTTGGAGCAGAAGGAATCCGGACTGAACCGGACAGATTAAGGTGACACCCTGAATGAATATGTATAAAAATGATGTAATCATCTCCTATTGACAGGCATAGAATCCTGAGCCGAACTCCAGCCCAGAAGGAGGGCCAAAACGGGTGGTAACCAATTTACTCTATAAAAACACCCTGTTCTGACAAATTGGGGCTGAAGGACTACCGGAGTATGTGGAAGTACAGGACAAGTTTTTTGACGGTTCCAGCTGAGGAAGAAATAGGACAGATCCAAAGGGAAAGCTTTGCTTTGGAGTTATTCTTCACCTCAGCCCGGATCATTACCCGAATCCTTTTCTTCAAATTCTGAACAGCTGTTGGACCAGAGACGGCCTCATTCAAGAGCAGGTGAGGTAATCTGCTTCTTACTGAGCCAGAATTTTCAGGAATTCTACCAGAGAGCTATGGAAAGGAGAAGTCTAAAAAACATTGTCCTTTATCAATCTTTATCTCAGATCAGAGCGGTAGCCTACATAATTGCAAGCAGAGGGATCAATTACATTTTGGATTTGATTGCTCGGGGTTGCCAAATGTTGCTTGAAGTTGTGAGAGATAATATATATATTGGATCAGGTTGTGAGTTGGGGGAGATTGTGGAAGTTTTTGGAGTGTCTAAGTGCGTCAGAACGACCCTAGGGGCTCCTAGGGCGTGGTTAGCTTCTCTAGCTCTCCTCTAGATCTGAGAATTACTTGGCCAAGCAGACTGATCAACCTCTGGAGTTCAACTAAATCCCTGAATCATTTATTAATCACCATGTATCCTCTGTAATTGAATATAAACACTGTGTTGGATTGTGCTAATCGCTGTTCCCCCTGCAAATTCTTGATTAAAGCAAAGCAAAATGTAAAACTCTGGATTCTTATTTCAACACCCCTTTGTTCATGGAAGTGGAAAACTTAGTTCGATGTTAACAACAAAAGCACAGGAGGTTTTTAAAGGTTTCCTAGCTTTGATTATAAAACAACATCCATGAATCTTATACCTAGATTCTAAACAAAACCAGATCGGATAACAATTACAACGCTAAAATTAGGAGATGAACAGCCGTTAACGTGTGCTTCCTCATCTGTTGAACGTCCCCACTCCTGCTGCTAGGTCGGGCAAGGCACGAGGTGAGATTCTGGGTGTGGTGCACGGTAGGAGGTTGTTAACAATCTGGGTGAATCATTTCAACACAGCCTTAGACTAAAAACTGTTGTCGTGGCTGGATACCACGTCGTGTTCAAAACAGCTGAGACATCGCCCTCGGTATAAAAGATTTATTTGACAAACAGGGGTTACAGATATTCAGAGACAAACAATTACATTAATAAGATATATGCATATATCTGAAGCCTTAAAGAACAAACCGTCTCGGTGTGCGCCTCCCGGAAATGCTCGGTGGGCGTGTGTCATTTCTGGCCTTTTATCAGTTTGAGAAGGCTAGCTTTCTGATTGGTTTAGCTTCTTTTGCTATGGTTACGACTCTAGCCCGCCCCCTCAAGGACGTTAATGTCTACCTTTCAGATAAGAAGTTTTGGCTCACTGAAATCGGTTCTTTGTTTGAAGTTTAACTTGCTATTATACTTTAGGGATACAAAATGATTCGTGTCAATAATAACTATTAATTATTACCTACCTCATGGGTATGTGTTAATCAATGTCTGTTGAAGGCCTGGTGATTCTCTGCTTTAAGGCAGATACATCTTGGTTTCCTTGTCTGCGTTTAAACTGTTAACACTCTGTTTGTTTAACGTGATTATACCTTAGTGATACCAAATGATTTGAGATAAAGTTGTTTATTTCTAGGAATAATTAATAATTTAATTATTATCTAACTCATGTTTGCGTGTTCTTACTTGCTTTATTTATGTTAATCAGTCTGCTATCTGGCATGATTTGATTGCTTGTAATATATCAAATGTGAACTTGTAAAATTATCCTTAGCTAATATGAGATTATATTTAAAGGTCAACTAGTTAGGATTAGCAAACATTTTCTATAAATATAGTTCAAACCTGGAAGAAAGACACACAAACACTGTATAACATGACATTTGAATGCTTGATAGGAAATATAAAAAGGTATAAAAATATGAAATCCAACACTGTCCAAAGAGGCAACTGCGGGTAATAACTGAGCCTTAGGATTAGTTTTAGACCCCTTGGAGGAGAAGGCTGAAGTGAGGGTGTGGCATGCGTCCTGTGTCTACCTCACTCGGGTAAGCGAAACAACAGTCACAGAGTAAATTTCATCTCAGCAGGTGCTTATCAGAAAATGTTCTAACCAAATTTAAACAATCTCTACTGTTACGATGGGAGCTGGCTGCGGGTCACCGGTTACTCAGAGGCCCCCTCTCGGACCCAGGACCCGCCTCCAGTCCACGTCGCTCCCCCCCCCGGCTCAAATCACCCTCAGAAGTGACAATTCACACTAACAATAAATCCAGAAAACATGAATTCAGTTTTACCAATTGTATTAAAATCAAGGCAGGAAAAGGTTACAATTTACAGCGCTGGCCCCTCAGGTTTGTGGCGCGATCACAAACCCAGAAGAGCCCAGATGTCCTGTGTCATTACTCATTTATAGGCCCTAGACTCCTCCTTCGCAGAAGGGGTGCTCAACCTGTCAATGTATAATAATAATAATAATGAATTTAATTTGTAATGCACTTTTCATTAACAAAAATCTCAAAGTGCTACAGAGTGCAACTAAAATCAATGATAAAATCAACTAAAATCAGTGATAAAATCAACTAAAATCTGTGATAAAATCAACTAAAATCAATGATAAAATCAACTAAAATCAATGATACAATCATGTGGAGGCAGTGTATGAGGGGGCGTGACTAAGTGTGATCTCAGTGGATCTTACATGGACTGACGTGTTAGGAAACATGCGACGGTGCTTAAAAAGCCTTTCTACGTGATGTAGCAAGCAGAAATAAACTCTATTCATTGACGGATATTGAATCCCTGGGAGACTCTTTTTAGAGTTGCTGGCCCAGTTTAGCCCAGTCAGAACCGGGTCATAATTTCATTATAATCCCATGTCTGAGCAGATCAAAACCTCAGGACCAGTTTAGATAAATATCTTAACACTTCCATCAATGTTTTCTTCTGTCTTGCAGAGTAATGCATCAGAGAACAGTGACTTAGATCATCTAGTTGACATTTTTACAACTTCAATCCAAACTTCACTTGATAAAATTGCTCCACTGAAAACGAAAGTAATCAATCAGAAGAAACTGGCTCCTTGGTTCAATTCTGAGATACATACTTTAAAGCAGGCATCTAGAAACCATGAGAGAAAATGGCGCTCTACTAACATTGTATAATTTCTTTTAACTTGGAAAGATAGTCTGCTAACATATGGTATGGTATGGTATAAAGTTTATTCATTTTAAACAAAGTACAAAACAATTCCATAACAATATAAAAAGATACAAAAGATTTAAAATGAAAGGCAGCAGAAAGAAGAAAAAATCTTATATCTGCCCCTTTTTTCAAACAATTATTTCAATCATAATAATTTTAAAGTAACAGAACAAAATGAATAACTTTCTAATTTTTCTAATTCTAATACAAAACACACACTAAGCTACTTCATATATACTTTTTTAACAATCCAGTTTTGATCTTTTTCTTAAATGTACACATTAACTTGGCATTTTTCACATCACTCTCTAGACCATTCCACAATCCAGCTCCTTGGATTGAGGTAGACCTTCCCTTCAGACTAGTTCTGAATTTTGGTTTGACAAATATCTCTATCCCCTTAAGATTATAACAACTTTGTCTTTTAACAACATTTCTTTGGATATTTAATGGTAATGTGTTATTTTGAGCCCTATAAATAACTGATAAAATACTATAGTCTACCAAATCATGGAACTTCAATAACTTCAGTTGATAAAATAATGTGCTTGATGGGTGACTGTAATGCTTTCTGATGATAATTCTTACAGCTCTTTTCTGTAAAATAAAAATAGGCTTTGTAAATGTTTTACACGCTTTCCCCCAAACATCAATGCATTAGATTAAATGTGGAACAATGATTGTGTTATACAATATGTACAGAGCTTTATCATTTAATAATTCCCTGACATAGGAGTGTAGGGCTCTCCTATGAGGGAACTAAGCCAAGCCATTGGTTCCGTTATGTGGATGACACCTGGGTCAAAATCCAAGCCAAGGAAATAGAAGCGTTCACCAGACACATTAACTCGGTCGATAACAACATCAAGTTCACCAGAGAGGATGCAAACGACAACAACTTGCCTTTTTTGGACTGTTTGGTTCAGATGGAGAGAGAGGACAGCCTCAACATTGAAGTGTACAGGAAACCAACCCACACAGACCAGTATCTTATGTTTGACTCTGATATAGGAATGATTATTTTGATGCTTTTATGTCAATTAATACTTATACTCACTTTTGATGCAGCTTATCTGCTTAAAGTCAGGCCTGTGCTGCAGATGTGTTTTGGAGTAATTAAAGTTCTCTGGGGGATGCTCTAACCAGAAGACCTGGCCCAATCTTAAGGTTACAGTGACCCAGATTTTGAAGGACATGTTTTTATGAAGCCATCACTCTGTTGCACAGACTGCTTTGATGATGGAAAAACAGATTTAATTAAATCTGTCCTCCTGGCAACCATCAAACTTGTTTTCATCTACTCTCACGCGGTCCGGTCGGGAAGGGGTATTTAAGGAGCACAAATACTGTGACAAAGTGGAAGTCTTGTGTGGACCAGCGCGCGGTGCCATGCAGTGGTGATGTGAGTTCTGTCATTTGGATCGAAAGGCTTCCCGATCATTTGTCACGGTGAGAGATACTCATATCAATTTGTGTGTTAAGAGTGTACAAACTGTACATGACCTTGCTTGGCTGTTTTCTTGTGGCAGATTAATAAATGACAAAATTATTCTAGCAAGTTACAGTCCCTTGTGTTTCATTTCCTCTTGTCTGAATATCTGGTGCCGATCGTTCACGAACCCTTTGATAAAGAATTTCATAATACATTTTTGGCGACGAGGATGGGATTTTATTAAATTAAATAAATAATTCTGAACGGCTGCACCATATTCAAACGAAGGGAAAAAAGTGTTGAGAGAAATGTTGATACGAGTTGCATCTGGACAAAGAGTCCGTTGAAGTTGTGCCTGGTTGGGAGAGTTATCCAACCTTGGCTTTGTGTTTAAGAGGTGGAGGGGGACGCCCCGAGCCTTTGTGTGAGAGTTTAAAACAGAGAAAAAGTTGATTCAGACGCCTGAGGAGGCGTGAGGGGAACAGAGAAAAAGTTGTACCGGGATGGGAAGAAGTCCCATCCCAGTTGTTTTTGTTGTTTTTGAAGAGGTGGGAAGAAGCCCATCTTAGTTGTTAGAACAATTTTTCTGAAAGCAGATAGTCCGAGTGATGTTTTGACCACTTTTGCAGGCAATAGAGGTCAGAAAAGATGGCACCAGTGACAGGACTTCAGCATAAAGTCAGAAAATGCAATTACAGGCTCAACGGAGCAAACAAGAATGTGAGGACCGCCTGCTTGTTGAATGAACGGCACATTCAGTCGCTCGCTCAGTTTGGAAGAATAAGCAGGGTAGCTGACGGGGCGGTGGAGCAGGTGTCCCGGTTGCGAGGAAAATTCAAGAGAAAGAAAGCGACTGTATGGAAAAGGTGTGTAGAGGAAGTTCAGGAGAAAGATAAACAGTTTTTACAACAAAAACAGTTGTTATCTGATGCACAGACAGAGTGCATGGTTCAGAAACAGCACGTGCAGTTGCTGACAGCACAGCTAGACTGCATGATTAAAGTAGCTGAGGGCGAGGTCGGTCAGATATGCAGGCTTAAAAAGAGGAAGAAAGAGCGTGAGGTTTCGCCGGAGCGAGTCGGAGCTTATGTTGCAAGGTTGGATGACGGATGGAATCCGTCGAGTTTGGACGGTAGCATCTCGGGAGACAAAGAGGTTGTTTACTTGTCTAAAATATCACAACCCACAGATGCTCGAGTATCGAGGCTGTTGGATAAAGGTGGAGGTCAGGTAATGAATTCAGCGCATCGAGTCAGAGCTTTGCAAGACTCGAGACCGTTGTTTGAAGTTTGTGTAGAAACAGCCCGACAGATAGCATCGGACTGGTCTGATTTACAGGGTCATTGGGTGATCGTAGGGGAGTGCGAGCAGAGATGGGCTAAGGAATGCGCTCGCTTTGCGTTGGGTTGTAGATTCAGAGTGTTGGAACTGGGTGCACTCGGAGATTGGAGCACAGAGAGGAACACAGAGCTGAAAACTGTGAAAAAATCATTTAGCCAACCCATGGGTCGTGGGCCGAGAAGGGACGGCCGGAAAAACATGCAGGAACCTACTCGTTCTGCTTTCTGGAGGGCATTAATACAAGCAGGAGTGCATGCAGCTGAGAAGGATGATGTGTCAGCTGAAGAGCTGAGGGCTGGAAGCCATTATTTGGATTAAAGGGGCAAAAGTAGGGTCCAAAAGTTGACATCAACACTCTGAAAAGCAGATATTGTCAAACATTGAACATCAAAGGTCCAGAATTAGAGAGCCCAGATTTTGACGTTAAATTAAAAAGCCCCAAAACTTGAAGGTGATATTGATTTTAAAATGCCAAAGGTCAAAGGAGAAATTAAGACATCTGATGTTGCCATTAAAGGCCCAAGCATTGACATTTTGGGCCACTAAGGATGTATTAAAATGCCTAAAGTCAAGATGGTTTAAGGGGAAAAGGGTGGATTTGAAATGTCTAGAAATAAATATGTTGTTTGGATGTGTTAAGCTGGTTGCTTTGAAGGAAGTGCAACATATGTTGTTTATAAATGGTTTACCTGCAGCTATAGTTTTGACAGCATCTAAAAACAACTCTAGAAGTATCCAAAAATATCTGAGATAAAAAGAATTTCACCATCTTGTTTTGCAGATGTTTCACATTTAAAGTGAAAGTTCAGCTCTTTTCAAGAGGGGTTCTGTGGAAAAAGTTAACATCTCAGTTTGAAAAAACTGATGAGATTTATTTTTAATAAATAAAAGTTAATTGTTGACACTTTTTGCATGAAGTGGTTATGTATGAAGAATTGTTTGATTAGTTGTAGAACAAGACAGATGATGAAACTGCAATACAATGATGTGAAGCATGCAGCATTAGAAGAGAGGGTCACAATAGTAAATGCAGGGACAAATGGAGGAAAGGGCCATATCAGATCTGGCAAACGGATTTCATTGGCCCTTTGCCATGTCACAGGGGTGTAGATATGTATGTACGGCTGTAGATACATATTCAGGTGTGTTGGTGACTCATCCTTGTAAATATGCAAATCAGACATCTATTTAAAATGTCTTAGTATGATGAAATAATTTTATGAGGGTCCCCTTCAGATACAAACAGATAATGGGACCCATTTTATTGGAAAACAGATGAAAGACTGGTCAGCTGAAAAACATGTTGAATGGATTTATCATATTTCCTTATCACCCACAAAGCTGCTGGGCTGATTAAGAGAATGAATGAACTGTTAAAAAAAAAGAAATGCTGAGAAAATGAAAAACATGATTTGACAAACTGAAAAGTAAATTTGTTGCAGGCTGTGTTTCAATTGAATAACAGACCCATTGTACCAGGCACCACTCCTTTAAATTGAATGATACTCCAGAGCTGCCTGTCAGAGGAAAAAAAAAAGAACCAATTAGAAAATTGACGACAGAGCAGAGCTGCCTGTCAGAGCAACTCCTGGATCTGCTGGACTAGATCTGAGGACTCTAGAGCCAGTGACAGTGATTTCAGGTCAAATTCAAGTTATAAAATTGGTCTGGGTCTGCAATATCCCAAAGGCAGGAGAAGAAAAATGGGTGAATGTATCTGTAAACAAGTGTTATATAAGAGAAAACTAATGATTCTTCCTCTATCTGTAAGCAGTACTTTTTGCCTCTACAGCTTGATGTTTCATTGATCTTTGCGGACTGGATGGGACCGTCCAGAGGACAACATGAGAAGCTGGTGACAAGGTGCCCGTCAGATGGGAGTGCAGGCTGTTTGGGCATCACGTGCCTTGTTGCAGATGGACAACGCCTCATCAGCAACACCAGGACGTGTCTTGGAGGAGGATCAGGTGTTCACTTTGGTTGAAAAAAAAAAATGCAAGCAAGATCTGAGTGCAAAGTGACTTTTGGAACACAAAAGCTGCCTGATAGGGCACAACTGACTGTCCTATGTCAAGTGTCGGGCATGCTACCACAGGAAAACCATCCCAGTGGTACCTAAAGGATGTCAGATTAGAATTGTGTGGAAACCCCACTGTGTAACATGTATAAGAACGGTACATGCTAAACCAGATGAAAGAGAAAAAAAAAAGGGAGAACGAAGTTTGATTTTACTGCCAATTAAGGAGAAGGAGGAGACGTGCTTCGTTGGCAGTTACCCAAGTTGGAGTCTGGATGCCATCAGTTGTCATGACTCAAGAAGAAATGGTCAAAATACTGATAAAAGAAATAAACTGGCAGCTGAAAGATGTGGGGGAGCACAGAAGAAGTGCTCTCCAACATAATTGAAGCTTTGAACTTGTTTTCCTGTGTACCTTGCAATTTTTTCCATGCACAGCTGCAGGAGGAGCGCTGCCAGAGGGTGGTTACTACATCGAATCATCATGAGTGGAGGAGATTATGGAACATTTCCAGTTCCTACTGGGTAGTTGTAAAACCTGAATTGACAAAATGTAATGAAGGCAACCACAGTTATGCAAATATCACATTTTGCCTTTAATAACTGTACAAGGACACTGGTTTAAAAAAAAATACAGGGTGAGTGGTTTGAGCCACAGACAAATCTCACA
>NC_056507.1:47057375-47059472 GCF_014905685.2 Nematolebias whitei | reverse complement strand
TAGAGCTGGAGGACAGATTAATGCCATCTAAGGAGGGAGAAAGACTGAAAAATTCATTCCTAAAGTGCTCAGTTCCCAAAAACAAAACCTGAGTCTTGTCTGTGTTCAAAAGCAGAAAATTAAGGGTCATCCAGGTTTTTATATCTTTATAACATGCTTGCACTCTAAGTAACTGATTGGATTCATTGGGTTTAATGGACAAATATAATTGTGGGTCATCAGCATAACAATGAAAATTTATCCCATGCTGTTTAAAAACTTTACCTAATGGAAGCATATATAAAGTAAAGAGAATTGGCCCAAGCACTGAGCCCTGAGGAACTCCTTGACTAACTTTGGTGTATGAAGAAGATGTATTATTTACATTTAAAAACTGGAATCAATCAGATAGATATGATTGAAACCACTTTAGTGCCGTTCCTGTAATCCCAATATCATATTCAAGCCTCTGTAGTAAAATATTGTGATCAACTGTATCAAATGCAGCACTGAGGTCTAACAGGACCAGTAGAGACACAAGTCCATTGTCTGTGGCCATGAGAATATCATTAGTGACTTTTACTAGTGCTGTTTTTGTGCTATGATGAGCTCTAAACCCTGACTGAAACTCTTCAAACAGATTATTTCTTTGTAGATGTTCACGCAACTGACCTGCAACTATTTTCTCTAGAATTTTTTAGATGAAAGTTAGATTAGATATAGGTCTATAGTTGGCCAGAATTTCTGAATCAAGATCATACTTACTAAGTAAAGGTTTAATTTGTAAGGATGTTACTTTTCTGTGGCCCGGTGTGTCTTTTTTCCCTCGTGCTCCTCATTAGTTTCCATTGTTGCCACCTGTGTCTCGTCCCAGCTGTTTGTCATCATGTCTCGTCTTCTCCCAGTATTTAAGCAGTCCATTTCTGTCTTGTCCTTTGTCGGGTCGTCTTCATTGGGTACGCTTCCTTGGGTCTCCTGAGTCTCTCCTTGTCTTCCTGGTTCCTCGAGTTCCCCGTGTCTCCTGAGTTCCCCGTGCCTCCTTCCTTGTTTATGTAAGTTTTGCTGCCCCGTCAGCTTGTTTATTTTGTACTTTTCATTGAACATTAAAAACCTATTTTTGTATATCTGCCGAGTTGAGTCCCTGTTCTGCACTCTGGGTTCGCTCCGACCACAAATCCTAACAGTACGACCCGACCAGAACAGAACCCAGCGGGCAGGGTTCTCACTCGGCAACACTCACCCATTTTTGTTTTTTCCCTCCTCGTGCCGTGATGGACGAGCTCCTCTCCGTCTCCGTCCATCCACCGTCCCGCCCGGCGGCGGCGGACGGTTCCGGAGGCAGTCTGCGGCGACCGGGCCGTTCTCGTCGGCCGAGCAGAACTTCAGAGCTGGTTCCGGTGTTTTCGTGGGAGCGGGGTCCGTCGCTTCACCTCCCAGGTTTCCGGTGGGGGCAGGATCCAGCGTCCCGCGGGAGCTCCGGTCCACTCCTGCTCGGTTCGGTAAGTCCGGTCCGGTTGACGTTACAGGGGCAGGTTCCGTCGCCTCACCTTCCAGGTTCCTGGTGGGGGCGGAATCCGGCCTCTCACCGCCACTCCGCGCCACAGCTGTTCGTCCCAGCCTGGCCGTACCTCCGGAGAGTTTTCTTTGTGACACCGTGGGGGCGTGTCCCGCCGCCTCACCTTCCAGGTTTCCGGTGGGGGCGGCACCCGTCACCACACCCACTCATACTGACCTTCCTTTTTTTCCCCCTGAGGATATTTTTTATATTAATCAGACAGTTCTTAAACTATTCAGTTCTGCTAAAAGAAACCCGTCCTCCTTTGATTTAGTTTTGACCCAGATGGAGGATTTTTTACTTTCTATCCCAGGCCTTTCTTTGCTCCCCGAATATGATTTTTTGTTAACAGAAATAGAGACTCTAAAGACTCCTGTTTCAGCCATTCCTGAGGTGGACTCCACGCTACACGCAGCCTCTGAGGTGGGTCCTCATCTCTCCTACTCCGAGGGGGTCCCGGCTGACGCTCCTCATCTCTCCTACTCCGAGGGGGTCCCGGCTGACGCTCCTCATCTCTCCTACTCAGAGGGGGTCCCGGCTGACGCTCCTCATCTCTCCTACTC
>NC_056507.1:47056059-47057365 GCF_014905685.2 Nematolebias whitei | reverse complement strand
TCCTACTCAGAGGGGGTCCCGGCTGACGCTCCTCATCTCTCCTACTCCGAGGGGGTCTCGGCTGACGCTCCTCATCTCTCTGCATCTCCAGAGGGGTCGACGCTCTCCACATCTCCAGAGGGGTCGACGCTCTCCACATCTCCAGAGGGGTCGACGCTCTCCACATCTCCAGAGGGGTCGACGCTCTCCACATCTCCAGAGGAGTCGACGCTCTCCACATCTCCAGAGGGGTCGCCTCCATGGTCCTCCATGTCATCTGCTGCAGAGCCACAGGCCTCTCCGTCGTCTGCTGCAGAGCCACAGGCCTCTCAGTCGTCTGCTGCAGAGCCACAGGCCTCTCCGTCGTCTGCTGCAGAGCCACAGGCCTCTCCGTCGTCTGCTGCAGAGCCACAGGCCTCTCCGTCGTCTGCTGCAGAGCCACAGGCCTCTCCTCCAGCAGCAGCAACTCCCCTGGTCTCTCCTCCAGCAGCAGCAACTCCCCTGGTCTCTCCTCCAGCAGCAGCAACTCCCCTGGTCTCTCCTCCAGCAGCAGCAACTCCCCTGGTCTCTCCGACAGCAGCAGCAACTCCCCTGGTCTCTCCGACAGCAGCAGCATCTCCCCAGGTCTCTCCGACAGCAGCAGCATCTCCCCAGGCCTCTCCGACAGCAGCAGCATCTCCCCAGGCCTCTCCTACAGCAGCAGCATCTCCCCAGGCCTCTCCGACAGCAGCAGCATCTCCCCAGGCCTCTTCGTCTCCTGCTGCAGTCTCCCAGGTTCCCTCGTCTCCTGCTGCAGTCTCCCAGGTTCCCTCGTCTCCTGCTGCAGTTTCCAAGGTCCCCTCGTCCCCTGCTGCAGTTCCCAAGGTTCCCTCGTCTCCTGCTGCAGTTACCAAGGCTCCCACGCCGTCTGCTGCAGTTACCAAGGCTCCCACGCCGTCTGCTGCAGCCCTCCAGGCTCCCACGTCGCCCGCTGCAGCTCCCCATGTCTCCTCGTTGCAAGCAGTATTCCCTTTGGCCCTGTGTTTTGGACGGCCTCCCGGCCGCCCCCCTGACCTGGCTCGGCTTGATGGACAGCCTCCCGGCCGCCCGCCGGAACAGTGTCTCTTAGGGACGATCCCTTGACCGTCCAAATTCCTCGTGTTTTGTTTTCTCTGGCTCCTCGTGTTTTGTTTTCTCTGGCTCCTCGTGTTTTGTTGTTCTCTGGCTCCTCGTGTTTTGTTGTTCTCTGGCTCCTCGTGTTTTGTTGTTCTCTGGCTCCTCGTGTTTTGTTGTTCTCTGGCTCCTCGTGTTTTGTGTTCTCTGGCTCCTCGTGTTTTGTGTTCTCTGG
>NC_056507.1:47042351-47055959 GCF_014905685.2 Nematolebias whitei | reverse complement strand
AAGTAATGATTTTTTATTCCTCATTCAAAGAAGAAATCAGGGTAATATGCATTTCTTGATTTTTCTGTCTTCAATGAGCAAGTTTGTAAGTGTGTTAAAGTTCAGGTTTCGGTCAACTAAAAAGTTTACTGAAAAGAAATGTCATGTTTAACTTTTACAGAAGATACAGGAGAGTTTGACTCCACGAAGTCTGGTTTTCTCCAATAATCTTTCTGTCTGTTTTAAACAATCTTAATCTCTATCCTTGAATTTTCATAACACCTTACATCACAAACCACACCTCTGTTCTGGTCCATCCACCAATTAGAAAGCTCTCAAATGAACCGGAAGTCGACCCATTTAAATGTGGCAACTTCCCAGTTCAACTCTCGGATGCAGCTCATGGAGAAGTGTCAAAAAAAGGTCTGATGTCTGTGTCGAGTCTCTGTCGAAGAGAGACGCGACGAGATGAAAAGAGCTTAAAGGAGTAGAGCTCTGAAGGAGTTCAGAGTTCTTGAATCCAGAATGCAGGGACGATTTTGGGAATTATAACTTCTGTTTGGATAACCTCACACGACTCCTAAAAGTATTTTAGCTGTTCTCAACGGAGACGCTGAAAGAGTCAAAAGAAGGACTTCACGCCGACCTGATCTATCATCAACCAGGTAAAAGTTCTATTTCGACCAAGCGTACCGTGGCTAAGCTGAGATCTGAAGGAGCGTGCACGTTCTGGTTACCACAGATAAATTCCCTCACACATCTCTCTGTAAGATAAATCTCCATTTTCCATCTTTAAACTCTCCTTTCTCCTAAAATCATTACAGATATTTTTAGAAATGTCTGAAGCAAAGTTCTCAATCACCGCCGTGTGATTGATGTCTGTTTCTGCTGAAAAGTGAGGATAATCTCCGTATTGCTCCCACTTCCTGTGAAACTAGCCATGTTATTGTTTTCATATTTTGCCAAATTAATGTAAATGTTTGATGTTAAACTTTGATTCTGTAAATAAATGACCGCATTCATTTTGATGGGTCAAAGATAAATAACGTCTCTCGTTTACGTTTCTGTTAAACTCAATGCACGCATGTTACACAGTCAGAAAAATGAAGAACCCGTGAAAATGTATGAATATATCCTGTATATGTCATACTACAAATGTACACATTGACTTGGCATTTTTTACATCACTCTCTAGACCATTCCACAATCCAATTCCTTGGATTGAGTTAGTAGGAGAGATCATATCTCTCCAGTTTTAGTTTCTCTCCAGTGGCTCCCTGTCAAATCCAGAATAGAATTCAAAATGTTACTTCTAACCTACAAAGCTCTCAACAGCCTAGCTTCATCTTATATTACAGATCTCATTGTTCCATATTTTTCTTAACAGAGCACTTTGCTCTCAGGCTGCAGGTTTACTCGCGGTTCCTAGAGTTACCAAAAACAGAATGAGAGGCAGATCTTTCAGTTATCAGGCTCCTCTCTTGTGGAACCAACTTCCAGTTTCTGTCCGTGAGTCTGACACATTATCCAGTTTTAAAACTAGGCTTAAGACTTTCCTTTTTGCTAAATCCTATAGTTAAGGTCAGCTTGGGTTTCCTGAGCTGTCCCTTAGTTATGCTGCTATAGGCTTAGACTGCTGGAGGACAAACTGACCACACTTTTCATTCTGCTACTGTCTTTACTTACTCTGCTTAACCTGTTTTGTATTTGTAATTATTTTTTCTATCCACAACATGTGTTTTTTGTCTTTCAGGTACACCTGGACCTATACCTGGACCTATCATTCTGTGTTCGTCTGTCTCTCCTTCCTGTCCTCTCAACTACCCGGTCAAAGCAGATGGCCACTTGTCCTGAGCCTGGTTCTGCTGGAGGTTTCTTCCTTTTAAAAGGGAGTTTTTTCTTTCCACTGTTGCCACTGTGCTTGCTCAGGATGGGAGACTGCAACTAAGTCATGATTCAACTTGTCTGCTGGATTCCTTAGATAGAGAACTTTACTAATTGACTTTTATATGTGAATGTTCCTGTAAAGTGCCCTGAGACAACTTTGTTGTGATTTGGCGCTATATAAATACACTGAATTGAAATTAAAGTCTGAAGCCTGCAGGGAAGGGGCGGGGGGGGGGGGGGGGGGTACTGAACAAGGCCTCGGATGCAGTTTTTCAAGCGTGCACCAAAAACAAATTGCCATTTGAACAAAGTGGCCTCACAAAAAGCAGCCGTGCGCTTGTTGGGTGCAAACTCCCAGAATTCAGTGAGACTGCAGACTGTGACTGTCTTTTTGACAGTCAGTCCATTTTACAGAGTTTACATCTGATGTGGTAGTAGCTGAGAGTCACCCTCAACATCTCCTTTCAGTATGACGTCTCACGATATTACAAGACATATTAATAACATATTTTCTCAGGTTTGCTTAAAACAACTAGATCTCATGGAGGTTAGTGGGCAATAAACATCCAACAGACACTGCTAGACCTTGGACTAAAATCAAATTTGCTGTATATTTATAAAGAACCTGATATGATTTGATGGTTACCTTGATCACTTTGATGAGTGATTTCAGCTGGTAGGTGTGGAGCTGCAGGTCCTGTCTGTCCGCCAGCAAAACACACACGACCCTCATCGAGCTGCTGTATCATTGCTGTGAACACACACCATTAAAAAATAGCACACTGTCAATTAAATGTGAATTCAACATTAAACCTTTTTCAGGTTTTTGGGGACTGCCATGCAACTATTATGCTACACCTCGGAAGTGTGTGTACATTTCTATCTCTGTTAATGCGGCCCGAACCACAATGTCTACCCCCACACAAGTTATATCAAAAGGACTGGCTCGGACCCATGATGTGTGCTATTACTTTTAATGGCATTTCGAGTTACCATGGTGAAGTAATTTGCGAACAAAGACGCAATATTTCACCAATTCCAGGAACTAGTTGGTGACTGCCACTTATTATTCTAGACCTGAAAACCGTATCTTTTTCAGCTTTAATGCGGCCGAAACCGCAAAGTGGTCCCCCACAAAAGTTATATCCAAATGACCGTCCGGCTCCGAGATGAGTGCTATTACTTTTATTGGCAATTGGAGTTACCATGGCGACATATTTTGCTAACAAAGATGCCAAATTTCCCATAGGAAATGAATAGCAGAAAAGTTTTCAAAGAAACTGAGTAACGTCGGTAGCCATTTTGGTTCAACATGCATGGAAGGCACCTTTTATCACTTATTATTATTATTATTAATTAGTAAAATACAAATAATTAACAAAAATTAGTAATGATTAATTTTAATAATTATACATATTAATAATTGATATTTAATATTATTTATTAATATTATTATAAAATATTAATAGTTTACAATAATTAATGAATCAACAATATATTAATAATAAATAAGTATTATTAATTATTAATATATTAATTATTGATATTACTACTTATTATTAATAATAAATAGGCAGTCCCCATCAAAGTTTCTCCAGGAACTTTCTAGTATTTACTTTATTCTTTTATCAATTTGATGAAGAGATTAATCTGATTGAGTCTTTTGGAAGAGGGGAGTAGCGAGGGATTGGGTTGGCTCAGATTGGCTAGGAAGTAAGAAGCGGGGGTCTTTGAAGAAAATAGGTTGGGAACCACTGCTCCAAGGAATTGAAATAGAGCAGGTACATGTTTATATATAACTTACATTCAAGCCACATGTGGAGAACGGGGTGAAGAAGCTGAGATTAAAATTGTGTTCTATTTTGTATAGGCTTCGCCCTTTAAGACTGTCACTGGTGGGTTTTATCCTGTCATGCGAAGCATTGCACTGAAAAATTTAGTCCACGCCCACCTGCTGTGTGGGCCCCAACCGGTCCGTATAAATTATGTTAAGAGTGGGTAATCGGCTCCCATTTTTCTTCGGCAAGCTAATAGCACTGTCAGAAGAACGAAGAAGGAAAGTTGTCTAGCATGACCAAACTTCTGCTTGTGGCCCCGCCACGTCAACCTCCTGTCGTCCCGGTGAGTTCTCCTCCCCGAGGAGAAGCAGACGAGCACTCTTGTTTCAAGTTAAGCACAGAGGAGTGTTCTCAGTGGCAGGTCGCTACACGCTGGACGACACCATCTTGTAATTTTCCTCATCGCCGACTCTCGGAGCGAATCGGATGGTTCCTCTGGGACAGGCGACGTCAGCAGCAGCCCCCAACTGCTCATTCCCTCCTGGAGAGCGTAGTATCGGTAGAGTGGGGCTGAGCAAATGCTCCCCCCTCCCCCCAGACCTTGTTTCGCATCGGTGACCACACCGCTCACAGCTGCTGCCTGGCATAATCCAGGAGGTGGCTGACATGAAGGGACTTTTTTTCCGTCCCTCTCCTAGATTGGATGATCTAGCGGGAAGGTTTCTGGGCTCCACTCTGGCTCGCCATCCTGATTCCATCTGGCCTCGTTTCCCAGCAGTGACGTCCTACTGGGACGAGGCCGCAGCCAGTTCCTGGTAGAATAGGGCGCCGGTTCCCACATTCACGCCCATCACCAGAGTGGAGGGGTTTTCACCAAGCAGAAATTCCCTCGGTGCCCCATTGGAGACGAGCCTGGCGGAGGTTTTCGGAACAAAGATGTCCAGGTTGGACCAGCGTCCTGCACTTCCGGGTAAGCATAACCAGACGGTGACGTCGCTCTCCAACGGAGCTCACCAGTGTGCGTTCTAGGCGGCCGCAGCGAACAACACGTTACGCTGCTGGCGTACAACGTTAAAGAAGCGGGAGGAGATGTAACGCTCCCTCTTCAAGGCAGCTGACGTCATACTCAACTTGTGCGCCTCTTTGTTGTCTGCCGGTCTCGCATCGCAGCCGGAGGATGAGGTTTCCCAGAGGTCTACCTGGCCCGTCACTCCACCTTCCTCTCGGAGGAGCTGCAGAAAACCTTTTTTGTTGGAAGGCCCCCATCAATGAGGGATCATTTTCAAGACGTTCCATGGCTGCACAACGTCTCCCTGCTTCGCTACGCCAGCCCTGCCCGTCAGACATCCCCGGCATCTGGCGGTTCAGCGTTTCCCGGAGATCGTCAACAGGTGGCGCCCTAGGACAACAAACCACAGATCTCAGGGGGAGATGACTCAAAATGACGGTTTGTGGAGGATGTGTGTGAAGATGACACGGGTTTTTGGAATAAAACATCATTTAATGATGAAAGTGCCTGTTTTTAGCCAACCTGTCAGCTCGGATGACTTAACAGCGGCTCCTTCACACATCCTCCACACGAATGGGCTGGTGGCCTTTGAAAAGGGTTTTTCAATCACCGTTGCTCCAAAACAATGCGAGACGCCCGCATGACACAACAGTCGTAAGCGAATGTGGTCTGTACAACGAGTTCAGTGGAATAACTCATTTTCAGCCAAAGCTGCACACCCCTCATCGAAGCGGTGTCAAATGCGTGCTCCCGCGATGCGAGCAGCCTTCACCCAAACGGCGCTGCGTTGATGAAGGCGCGCACACAGCTTTTCAGCGCTCGCCCACTCACGTCAGCATAAACGTGAGACCGCTGAACGAGCCCAGTAACGAACCTCGCTCTCAGCAGGAGTGGCGTGCGTCCCACTGACGAAAACGCATGCTCCCGCGGTGCTTGCAGCCTTCACTCAATCGGCACGGCGTTGATGAAGGCGCGCGCACGTCATCATAGATGTGAGACCGCAAGTGAGCCCAGTGAAGGACCTCGCTCTCGGCAGGAGCGACACGCGTCTCACTGCAGTGGCGTCAAACGCGCACTCCCGTGGCATCAACAGTTTTCACACGCCTCTCCTCAACACACACCGTACACACCACATAGACATGAATGTGGACCCGCAGCCCGAACGTAGCACACAGACGAGCTCAGAGCCCTTTCGAGGAAGCCTCGCTTTGGGTCACGCGGAACACACTCCCGTGGCTCATGACGGCGGTCGAGGCGGTGGATTGGCTGGCATCCGTAAAAACATGACGCACCACCTAAACGTGCGCCCACTCCACGAACATTACGCGGAGTGGCTGCAAGCTTGCTTGCCAGACATGGATGGCCAAGCTGATAGCAGGGGTTACACGTTGCAACTTGCAGCCCGACCCCCTCTGTTCGGAGGAGTTTTTAGAGACGGTCCTATCATCCAGACCAGGTCTCATCCCTAAAGGCAGAAGTCCAGGGGTTCCCGACGGAGAGGAAAACAGTTTTTTTACTCACGTTACTTCCTGGTTCCAAACGGACCGGAGGAACAAGACCGATTTGGACCTGACGGTTTTTCAACAAGGCTATCGTGGGCAGACCGCTTCACATGTCGGCACAGGCTTAGGTGTTGACACCTGCTATTTCTGGGCTTCGCCATAAAATTGGAAATGTTCGATTCTCTTGGCCCAGATGATTGTTATATGGGAGTGGGGTTAAACTCACCACCATGAGGGCTCATTTATTCGTTTATCACAGACAAGAATCGACTCTCTAAGAGTCCAGCTCCGCCACGTAAGACCGGGCAGAGTAGTAACAGCTATTTTCTATCATAAAGCTATTAGGAACGATGTTGTCAGCTCACACAGTGGCCCTGCTGGGTTTACTACACATGAGACGCCTCCAGAGATGGTTTGCTCGTCAGAGCATGGATCTGGTGAGGCAAAAAGAGACAGACAATCACTGTTCCTTCCTCCGTGAGAACAGATCTCCAACACTGGGAACTCCCCCAGTTTTGTTGGAGGGAGTCCCCGTCAGCAGACCTACATCACACGTGTCAGTCTTCACAGACGCATCGGTGTCAGATTGGGGGGTGACATGCCTATCTCGAGCTGTAGGGGCACTGTGGCCTTTCTCACAACAGCTCATATAAACGTTCTGGAATGTTGCACGGTTCTGAATATGATTCAACACTTTGCTCCTGTGCTACATAATCAACATGTTTTGATTCACACAGACAACAAGGTTACTGCTGCTTACATAAACCGGCAGGGATGTGTGCGCTCAGCCCAAATGTTAAACATTGTGAGAAAATTACTGTGTTGGACACACCAACATCTGCTCTCCATCAGAGCAGTGTACATCCCCGGTGTTCTGAACAAGGGGCAGATGTGATGTCCAGGTGCGGTCCGCGGCGAGTGGACCCTCTATCTCGATCTGATGGCCCAGACGTGGCAGAAATTTGGCAAAGCGGCCATGGACCTGTTTGCGACACGAGAAAACGCTCAGTGTCAACTATGGGTTTCACTGAGCCCGTAAAATGAACCACCGCTGGGGGTGGATGTGTTTGCTCACAGCCCATGGCCCAAAACGCTTCTTTACGCATTCCCCCCACCTCCTCTGATATAACGGTTTCTGAACTGAGTTCAGGAGTAGGGATTGACAGGTCTCCTGGTGGCTCCCGAGCGCGTGTGCGCACCATGGTTCCGGTTCTATGACGCCTGTTATCGGGTCGCCCGTGGAAACTGCCGTGGAGGGAGGATGCTCTCTTCTAGGCGGGAGGAGCGATCAGGAATTACACAGAAATAGGCCAGCACCTGTGGACCTGGCCGCTGAGCAGAGAGGATGGGTCACCCGCAAGATGTAGTGCGCACAATATAGGATTCACGTGCTGCATCTACCACAGCGCTGTACACATCAAAGTGGACAGCTTTTCAGCGCTGGTGTACAGAGAAAGGTATAGAGGCCACCTCATGTCCACTAGGTGGCGTGCTGTCTTTTCTGCAGCAGCTGATGGACAGAAATTTGGCGTTCAGCATGATTAAAACGTATGTTACATTATTCTTGGCCCTTCCTCGACATACCTCGAGAATGTTTATGGATCTCACCGGATGACATTGACTGATTACAGTGACCTCGAGAGCATCTGTAGATGTTGTTGACCGGTCTCGTCTCTTCCTTCTTCCTGCTCTGCAGAATGTCTACGTAAATATGTGCTTGTTTGTGCGAGGTGATTTTTCAATTTTAGGGGGTTTTCTCAGCCAAGAAAAAAGTCTGATAGTCTGATTTTTTTTCGCCTCCGACTCCTACATGTGTCCAGTTAACCACTGTTTTTGTCTGTCCAAACAGGTCTCACTTGTAAATGAGTCTTTGAGGCTAATGTGATTTATCTGTTTAAATAAAAGTTGAATGAATCTCTTCCTGTCTTGAAGGTTTTGCAGGGACAGAACAGCTTTTAATCATCCGCTGATGAAGCGTTTTTTAAAAGGTGTACAAAGGTGTAGAGGCCACCTCATGTCCACTAGGTGACGTGCTGTCCTTTCTGCAGCAGCTGACGGACAGAAATTTGGCGTTCAGCACGATTAAAACGTACGCTGCAGCCATCTCTTCCTGTCACGAAGGTTTCGGGGACAGAACAGCTTTTAATCATCCGCTGATTAAGCGTTTTTTAAAAGGTGTACAGAGACGTAGGCCTGTTTTCACGCCCACTTGCTCCACAGTGGGATTTAACGCGGATCCCGCAGGCCCTGATCAAGCTCCATTCGAGCCTCTGGATCAGGTTCCAATTAAATTCTTGTCTCTTAAAACAGCCCTGCTGCTGGCTTTAACATCCGCTAAGAGGGTGAGTGATTTATCTGCCCTCTCTGTCGCTCCGTCATGTCTTAGAATTCAGGCTGACGGCAGCTCAGCTGATCTAAGACCAAATCCAGCTTTTATGCCTAAAAACATCACAAGCTCTTTTACAAATGTAAATCAAGAGTGATATCGTTGGAGGGGTCCCCCCCCCCCCCACAAATCAGAAGAAGAAGCATCTTTCCATCTTCTCTGTCCTGTGCGGGCGTTGATGTGTTACATAGTGCGCACAGCTGTAATGCGTCAAACTCAACATTTGTTTGTACATTATAGAGATGCATCTGCAGGTCGACTGTTATCCACCCAGCGCCTGTCACACTGGCTGTGTGAGGCCATTTCTGAAGCCTACAGAGTATCAGATTTAGAGCCTCCTGATAACCTCAGGGCGCACTCGACCAGAGGTATCGCATCTTCGACTGCTTTGCTTAATGGTATGACAATGCAGGATATTTGCACTGCGGCCGCGTGGTCAACACCCTGCTCATTTATTTGTTTTTATTTACGTGATGTGACGGCTCGTTCCATGACACATTCTGTAATTAGTGTTCTAACAGAATGAATATTGTTGCTTCATGGAACCCCGTTTAAACTCACATCTGATTGCATGCATTACAGTGTGAGATGTTGTTATCAGTCACAAGTAGACTGTTATTTTGGTTCTATTGTCACTAATCAGTTCATGACTATTGTTACCAATCAGTTCATTTGATTAATAATCAGTTCACTTTTTTATTATTAATCTGTTCATACTGTTCAGCCGTGAATCGGTTGGTTCATGGCCCCTTTTTCAGCATCTTCCCTCCCCGTTGAAACTTTCCGGGGCGTTCATGCATTCAGAACACATAACTACACAGCATGCGTCTGTGCATGGTACACATAATTACGCAACGCGTAATTACGTACATGGGGAGCTGAGTGACAAGACGTTTTTGGGCAAGCTTCCGCTTCATACGGTGTTCGAATGGACCCAGTGAGGCAAGGACCACATCTGCTTCGCCTTTAACCCATCAGCAACAGCCTTAAAGGGTGAAGCCTATACGAAATAGAACGTTGGTTATGTACTGTAACCCCAGATTATATGAGTATAGGCGTAGACCTTTAAGCGTCAGGCCTCGTTGGCTCCTAAATGGCTTAAGAAAAAGCCATTTGGGAGCCGATTACCCGCTCTTAACGTAATTTATACGGACCGGGTGGGGCCCACACAGCAGGTGGGCATGGACTAAATTTTTCAGTGCAATGCTTCACATGACGGGATAAAACCCACCAGCGACAGCCTTAAAGGGCTATGCCTATACTCATAGAATCTGGGGTTACAGTACGTAACCAACGTTTTTACTTTTGGAATAAGTTGTGTTTTTCTTTTAATGTGAAAAAGAGGCTAATTGCTGCTACTTTCTTATTCATGTTTTAAGTAATACCCCTTTTCCATTAGTGCTGGTACAGCACGGTTCGACTCGGCTCGGCACGGTTCCAAGGCTTTTCCACTAACAATTATTCGTGGAACTGGCCCCTTTTCATGACCTTTTTCTCTGGGGTTCCAAGCGTACCAAGCTGGCCTTAAAACATGATGTCAGAACACCGTTGGTCACTGATTGGTCAGTGGGTGTCACAGGTTGTTTGAGAAACTTTCACAACAACCTGATCCGCCATTTGCAATAATTCAAACTCTGAGGAGCGACTGGAGCTATTATGCAGATTTTAGAAAGAATAATGACAACACCGTGGTCTAATGCTGAAGTGCAGGTGTTTTTTAATGTTTGGTGGCCGTTGACAAAACTCAGAGTGAGCTAGGTGGAGCTTGGCTGGTCCCCTGGTCCTCTCCACTGGAGCTTCAGAGCCCCTCAGGCCAGGCAGGGCATCATCTCCCTGGCTCTGAGCTCCGCCGATCATTGCGGAGGACCCTCCGAGCTGCTGACCCGCAGGAGCACACAATGCTGATTTTTAAAAACATTTAATGTATAAAAAAATGTTTGTTTGCCTTTTTTTTTAAATCAGTGAAGATAAAAAATAAATAAACTGTTACATCTTTATCATGAAATATTAAATAATTTGTCAATTAAAGTTAAATCAGCTGAAAAAAATCATAAAAAGACACAAAATTATTGGCTTTCTCAGGAATATTTCCCTCAAACATGTTTAAATAAGAGCTACAGCTTTTATTCATCCATTATCTTTTACTAGCTTCTTCCTTTTTGGGTCATGGGGGTCACCGGTGCCCATGTCCAGCAATCACTGTGTGCGAAACGTGGGACACCCTGAACAAATATCCAGTCCATCACAGGGACACACTGAGACAAACGAGAAACAACCATTCACTCTTTCTCTCTCACACCTAGTGACAATTTAGAGTTGCCAATCAGTTTAACGTGCATGTTTTTGGTCTGTGGGAGGAAAACGGAGTACCTGGAGAAAGCCCACGCATGCACGGAGAGAACATGCAAACTCCACCCAGAAAGGCCCTCGGACAGGGATTTGAATTGGGGACCTGCTCGCTGAGAGGCAGCAGCTCTACCAGTTGTGCCACCATGCTGCCCCCAGGGTCGAATACAGACTGCAAGTGGCTTCAAACTTCTGCTAAGTTGGCAAAAACCAATGCAGACATGTTCCTCTTTTTAGTTTTCTACATTGCATTACAACCTTGCTGTTTTTGTTTAGGTTTTTAATACCATTTTCTTTCATTTGTTCTTCTCAATTTGTATGCTTTCTTTTATGATTGTCTACTGTTGTCTACTTTTGTCATCACTCTTTGTTAATATCAGGTCTCTCATGTAAATGAAAAAAAAAACAATAAATAAGTGGACTTCTGTTCTGAAAATGTTTTGTTTCACATCCAGGAGGTTTAATTTATGTTACTGTACATTTTCTTGTAATTGATTTATTTCATTAATGTAACCAATTATTTAAAAAGTTCAGTATATTTTATGCTATTTATTCAGATTGTTTGGGTTATGGTTCATCTGGTTCAGGAAATGGGTGATGTAACTTCCATCCATCTATCCATTCATCTATTATCTTTCGCTTATTCCAAAGTCGGGTCACGGGGGCAGCAGCATGAGCAGGGAAGCCCAGACATCTTTCTTCTCAGCCACCTCTTCTGGAAGGATTCCAATGCGTTCCCAGGCCAACCGAGAGACATAGTCTGCCCAGCGTGTTCTGGGTATTCCCTGGGATCTCCTCCCAGTGCCTGAAAAACCTCCCTAGGAAGGCATCCAGGGGGCATCCTTACCAGATGCCCAAACCACCTCAACTGGCTCCTCTCGATGTGGAGGAGCAGCGGTTCTACTCTGAGTCTCTCCTGGATAACTGAACTTCTCACCCTATCTCTAAGGGAGAGTCCAGCAACCCTGCAAAGGAAATTCATTTCAACCGCCTGTATCCATAATCTCATTCTATTGTTCATTATCCAGAGATTGTGACCATAGGTGAGGTTGGGAACATAGACAGACCGGTAAACAGAGAGCTTTGCCTTGCAGCTCAGCTCTCTTTTCACCACAACAGACCGGTACAGAGTCCGCAATACTGTAGAAACTGCACCAGTTCATCTGTCAATCTCACGCTCCATTCTTCCCTCACTTGTGAACAAAACCCTGAGATACTTCCACTTGAGGCAGAACCTCACCCTCGATCTGAAGACATCAATCTACCCTTTTCCAGTTGAGGACCATGGCCTCAGATTTGGAGGTGCTGATTCTCATCCCAGCTGCTTCACACTCTGCAGTGAACCACTCCAGTGACAGCTGAAGATCATGGCACGATGACACCAACAGGACCACATCATCTGCAAAGAGCAGAGATGTGTTAGGGTCTGTGGGTGATGTCAAAAGCGAACGGTTTGAAGCAATGACAAAAACAATCTGAGGTAAAAAGACAATTATATTTATTGGTACTGTTGTAGCTGGTAAACTCAAATCAGGAGGCATCCACTGTGGGAACAGAGAGGAGATTGGTGGTGAACGACAATTCGTCTTGAGAGGAGATTTTGGAAATGTTGATTTAGTAATCCAAAAATAGGCTTACGTGTCGTTGTTGTTCCAGGAGCATGAGAAACAGGAGACAGGACCGGAATCCAATAATCCACGGTTTGACCAGGTGAGTAGTTTAAACGAGTAACTATATTTACAGAGTCACCAAGGGAGCCGGGGCGTAGGTGTGGAGAAACCAGGAGAGGTGGTGGAGACAAGGACTTGGGGACTGGAGATCCAGGAACCAGGTGAGGCACACAGGAGTAATGGTGGAGTAGGAGAACGCTGCTGTCATGCAGGGAAAACGATAAGGAGCTTGGAGTCAGCCAGCCAGTAGATCACAGGAACATGAAGCTTGGTAGTACTTTGTTCTGGCACTGATCTGGAGTGAAGCTCCAGCTTAAATAGCTCTTCCACCTGGTCCAGGTAATGGGCAGCAGCTGTGGAAAGATAATTAGAAAACACAAACAACAGAGAAGGGAGGGGTAGAGGAGCCAACCTCTACAGTACCTCCCCCCCAACGATCGTCTCAGGATGATGACATCATCCGTTTCTCTGGATGGTCTTGAAAAAATGCCTCTATCAAACTGGGGTCCAGGATGAAAGACCTTGGGATCCATGACCTGTCTTCAGGTCCATAACCCTCCCAATGGACCAGGAACTGGAAACCTCTACCCCGTCTTCTTGAATCCAGGATACGGTTGACCCTATATGCCGGTTGGTTGTCGATCAATAGAGGGGTTGGGGGGGAGATGGTGGGAGGGTTGAGTGGGCTGACTGAAACCGGTTTTAGATTAGAAACGTGGAAAGTTGGATGGATCTTCATGGATGGTGGTAACTTGAGCCTGACTGCAGAGGGGTTTATGATCTTGTCGATAGTGTAGGGACCAATGTACCTGGGGGCCATCTTGTGAGAGGTGTCCTTTAGACAGATGTCTCTGGTGGAGAGCCATACTGATTGGCCCACCTTGTAGTCCGGGGCTTTGGAGCGATGTCTGTCAGCCGATTCCTTGTTCCGTCCGGCAGTCCTTGTCAGTGCCTCTCTAGCTTGAATCCAAACTGTCTTGCATCGGTCCATGTGGTCCTTGACTGATGGAACCAGGATTTCAGTCTCCAACAGAGGAAATGGGGGGGGGGG
>NC_056507.1:47031113-47042251 GCF_014905685.2 Nematolebias whitei | reverse complement strand
GGGGGGGGGCGTGTATCCAAGGGAAACTTCGAAAGGTGTCAGGCCAGTAGCGGATGAGGTTAGGGTATTGTGCGCATATTCCACCAAAAGTAAGTGTTTTGACCAGTCAAATGGGTTCTTCTCAGACACGCACCTAAGGACAGCCTCCAACTCCTGATTGCATCTCTCTCACTGTCCGTTTGATTGAGGATGGTATCCGGAAGACAAACTTACAGTGGCCCCGATGGACTTACAGAACTCCTTCCATAATTGGGATATGAATTGTGGGCCTCTGTCCGATACAATGTCTGTGGGTAAGCCGTACCCATTGATGCACCCATTCTCCGTCAGGGTGACGGAGAATGGGTGCAGAGCAAAAACGTTGCTTCAACTCACGGAAGGCTTGATCGGCTTTCGGGGGTCCAGTTGAATTTGAGATTCGTGGATGTAAGTTGGGTGAGAGGGGCTGCTGTCTGACTGTAGTTCCGGATAAAACGACGGTAGAAGTTTGCAAATCCCAGGAACCTCTAAAGTTGCTTTCTGTCCGTAGGTGTAGGCCACTTCAGTACTGCTCGGACCTTCTCAGGGTCAGTGTGGTAGTGTCCCTCGTTAAAAATAAAACCAAGGAAAGAGACAGAGGTTACGTGGAATTCACACTTTTCAGCTTTGACGTAAAGTCGGTTTTCATACAATCGTTGTAGTACGGTGCGAACATGGGTCTGGTGGGACTGGATGTCGGTAGAATAAATCAAAACGTCATCTAGGTACACAAACACAAATTTATTGATCAGATCTTGGAGAACGCCGTTGATGAGAGTCTGAAAAATTGCAGGAGCATTAGTGAGTCCGAATGGCATGACTAAATATTCAAAATGTCCAAAAGGGGTCTTAAATGCAGTTTTCCACTCATCTCCTTCCTTGATCCTCAAAAGGTGATAAGCATTTCTAAGGTCCAACTTTGAAAAAACAGTGGCAGAAAGAAGTTGTTCTTGTACTGAGTTGATTAACGGAAGTGGGTATTTGTTTTTTATGGTTATCACATTTAGACCTCGGTAGTCAATACATGGGCGGAGTGAACCATCCTTCTTATTTACAAAGAAAAACCCCGCCCCTAATGGAGACGTTGAGGGGCGAATGATGCCAGATTGTAATGATTCGTCTAAATACTTTTGCATGGTTTCTTTTTCTCTCTGAGAGAGGTTATACAGGCGACTCGAAGGGAGAGGGGCTCCCGGCAACAGTTCAATTGAGCAGTCGTATGGGTGATATGGAGGTAAAGATAATGCTTTATTCTTACAAAAAACGGGCGTTAAATCATGGTACACCTTGGGTATCTTTGACAAATCAGGTGGAGAGGAGGTCACCTCCTTTATTGTGTCTGACAGAAAACCAGCAGACCTTAAACAGTTCCTTAAACAATATTTGCTCCAAACACTGATTCTTTTCTTCTGCCAATCAATGATGGGGTTGTGTTTTACCAACCATGGATAGCCTAAAATAAACTGCGGTGAGGGAGAATAAAAAACCATGAACTCACCCAGTTCTCTGTGATTCCCGGAGAGGATGAATGGTAACTCAGTTACTTCCTGGGTGATAGTGGTGATGTTTTTTCCGGTGACTCCAGCCACCGGAATGGGGTAAGGAAGACTTCTGGTAGGAATTTGAAGCTCACCTACCAAATCCTGAGAAATAAGGTTCTTCTCTGCTCCCGAGTCAATGAGGGCCTCAATGGAATAGTGTCTTTGTTGAAGAATAATTCTGGCAGGAAGACAAAAACGTGAATCAGGGGCACAACGAGCTTCACTCACCAGGATCCCCTGAATGGCTGGTGAGTGCTGGAGTTTAACTTGTTTGGGCAAGATCGCACAAAATGTCCTCTCTTTCCACAGTAGAAACATTCACGTGCTGCCAATCGTCGTTGCCTCTCCTGCAACGTGAGTCGGGTTCGTCCGATCTGCATTGGTTCAGGCTCGGAGTCACAGTTGTGACATGGGTTCTTTGATAGCAGAAAACGCTAGAGGAAAAGTTGACCCGGAAGCCATCGGTTCCGCTTGGCCCCGCCTCTCCCGAAGGCGATTATCGATCTTGATCGCCAAACTGATGAGATCATCCAACGTCTCCGGCTCATCTCTGAGCACCAGTTGATCCTTTATTTGATCAGAAAGTGAATTAGAGAATACTCCCTTTAGTGCCGCCTCATCCCACCTGGTTTTCTCCGCCGCAACCTGGAAAAGGATGGCGTATTCAGCCACGGTTGCTTGACCCTGCCTCATAGCCAACAGATGGCGGGACGTCTCCTCCTGGTGGACAGGGACATGAAACACACTCTTGAAATCCTTAATAAAGTCGTTAAATGATAGTGAAACCACAGGGTGAGACTGGAGGTAGGCATGAGCCCATTCAAGAGGTACACCTCTCAACGAAGTAACGATATAAGTGATCATGGATGTAGAGTTTGGGAACAGAGAAGGAGAACGGGCAAATGCTAGTTCACATTGGAGGAGGAAACCATTGAATTGTTCTGGGTTACCTTCAAAAACTGCAGCCGGCCGAATCTCCGTCTCACGGGGTTGTTCCGAGCGGGCGGTGCTTTGCGCTGGCGGCGCTAATGGTGGTGAGACGGCCGGCGTGGGTGGAGTTAGTGTTCCCATTCTATTGCCGATGGACTGAATCATTCCACCCACAGTTTCCAGATTTGACTGTGTAGTCTTGTGTTGAGCGATTAGTTCCTGTAAGAGAACTTCATTTCTCCTTACATTCTCCTCAATGGTGACCTGATCAGCATTCAAACCGTTCTTTGACATATTTTGGCCAGAACAAACTGTTAGGGTCTGTGGGTGATGTCAAAAGCGAACGGTTTGAAGCAATGACAAAAACAACCTGAGGTAAAAAGACAATTATATTTATTGGTACTGTTGTAGCTGGTAAACTCAAATCAGGAGGGATCCACTGTGGGAACAGAGAGGAGATTGGTGGTGAACGACAATTCGTCTTGAGAGGAGATTTTGGAAATGTTGATTTAGTAATCCAAAAATAGGCTTACGTGTTGTTGTTGTTCCAGGAGCATGAGAAACAGGAGACAGGACCGGAACACAATAATCCACGGTGCGACCAGGTGAGTAGATTAAACGAGTAACTATATTTACAGAGTCACCAAGGGAGCCCGGGCGTAGGTGTGGAGAAACCAGGAGAGGTGGTGGAGACAAGGACTCGGGGATTGGAGATCCAGGAACCAGGTGAGGCACACAGGAGTAATGGTGGAGTAGGAGAACGCTGCTGTCATGCAGGGAAAACGATAAGGAGCTTGGAGTCAGCCAGCCAGTAGATCACAGGAACATGAAGCTTGGTAGTACTTTGTTCTGGCACTGATCTGGAGTGAAGCTCCAGCTTAAATAGCTCCTCCACCTGGTCCAGGTAATGGGCAACAGCTGTGGAAAGATAATTAGAAAACACAAACAACAGAGAAGGGAGGGGTAGAGGAGCCAACCTCTACAAGATGGAATCCTGAGGCCACAGAACCGGAAACCCTCTGCCCACTTGGTGCATCTTCCCCCACCATCTGACCCAACTCACTACCAGGTGATTAACAAACGGCCACAAATCCAATGACACAACTATGAGGTCTATCGTCAGTCTACGACCTAGGGCATCCTGGTGCCAAATGCACCTATGGGCACCCTTATGTTCGAACATGGTGTTTGTGATGGACAAACTATGACTACCACAGAAGTCCAACAACAGAACACCGCTTGAGTTCAGATCAGAGAGGCTGTTCCTCCCAGTCTCGCCCCTCCCAGGTCATACTGTCATTGCCCTCATCAGCATTGAAGTCTCCCAGCAGAATAAAGGAGTCCCCAGCTGGCACACCTTCCAACACCCCTGCCAAGGACTCCAAGAAGGCTGGATACTCTGAACTGCCATTTGGTACATAGGCACAGACAACAGTCAGAGCTCGTCCCTCCACCCTAAGGCAAAGGGAAGCCACCCTCTCATTTACTGGGGAAAACTCCGACACACAAGCACCAAGTCGGGGGGCTACAAGTAGACCCACACCAGCTCAATACCTCTCACCATGTGCAACTCCAGAGTGGAATAAGGTCCAGCCCCTCTCAAGGAGATTGGTTCAAGAGCCCATGCTGTGGGTTGAGGTGAGCCCAACTATATCTAGTCGGTACCTATCAACCTCACGCACAAGCTCAGGCTCTTTCCCCACCAGAGAGGTCATGTTCCATGTCCCAAGAGCTAGCTTTGGTAAGCCAGGGTCAGAGCGCTAAGATGAAGGCACTCTTCGGCCACTGCCCATGGCATCATGCACCCGACTTTTATGGCCCTTCCTCCAAGTGGTGGGTCCACAGGAAGGCAAACCCATGTTGCTCCTTTGGGCTAAGCCCGACTGGGCCCCATGGGTAGAGACCCGTTCACCAGATGCTCGCCGATGAGCCCCTCCCCCAGGCCTAGCTCCAGAGTGGGGCCATGGTAACCCATGTCCGGACAAGGGACACCGAGTTCCTTGCTATATCATGTCCATAAAAATCTTCTGAATCACTCTTTGTCTGGCCTACACAAGACGGAGAACAAAAAAGCAGGAGGAGGACGGGAAAGGGAAGAAAGGCGTCTGTCTTGCACGAGAGCAAGTGGTGAAATAAAAGGTGAGAAAGAGTTGCTAGGGAGGTGCTTCAGACATGTCGGACTGGGAGGAGACCCCGGGGAAAACCCAGGACATGCTGGAGAGACTATGTCTCTTGGTTGGCCTGAGAACACCTTGGGGTCCTCCAACAAGAGTTGGAAGAGGTGGCTATGAAAAGGGTTGTCTGGGCCTCCCTGCATAAGCTGCTGCCTCCACAACCCAATTTCAGAATAAGGAGAAGATAATGAATGGATAGGCTGTTGCTACTTTTAATGTTTAGCTAGCTTGTTGCTACTTTGAATCTTAAGCTAGCCTGTTGCTACTTTTAACGTTTGACTAGCCTAATGCTACTTATAACATTTAGCTAGGCTGTTACTACATTTAATCTTTATTTAACCTATTGCTACTTTAAAAATTTAGCTGGTTTGTTGTTACTTTTAATCTTTAGCTAGGCTGTTCCTACTTTTAGTCATTAGTTAGTCTGTTGCTATTGTTAGCCTTTAGATAGCTTGATGATAGTATTAGCTTTTAGCTAACTTGTTTCTTCTTTTAACCCTTAGCAAGTCAAAAAAGTCCATGCTCAATAATGCAGGAATACAATCCAACAATTTTCAATCAAGTCATCTGGACAGTTTTTTTTCTGAAACGTTTCACCTTCCATCCAGAAGGCTTCATCAGTCAAGGAAACACACAACACAAAACTGATTCTTCCCCCAAACAGCTTACTCCAAAGTGGAACGAACCAGTTATGTTGGTGCTAAGATGGTGTCTTTGGCACGCCCCCTCCTCTGTTGCCGGCCCTCTTCCTCATCAACAGTCATGTCAAACTGGTTCAAAACCAAAAAAGTCCATGCTCAATAATCCAGGTATACAATCCAACAATTTTCAGTCAGGTCATCTGGACAGTTTTTTTTTTTTTTTTGGCTGCTATATTTAGCTTTTAGCTGACCTATTGCTAGTTTCAGTTTTTAGCAGACCTGTTTCTAATTTTAACCTTTAGTTGACCTGTTGCTACTTTCAACATTTAGCTGGTCTGTTGCTAAGAGCCTCTTTTTATCCCCTGCATATCTTCCTAATTTAAAGGATCAGCAGGCCTCTCAACAAATTGATCAACTACTCCCGACAGGAGTCAGGGTAAGGAGGACCCTCTTACCTCGACGGAAACAAATTGGATTCATGATAACAACTGTTTTTTTTTTTTTTTTGCTGTTTGGCTTGGTGAAACTCTGGGTTGTCTACAAATTCATGTGGAGGTGTTGAAGCTTGATAGCACTCAGACTGAATTATGTGCAGCTGCGTCAGAGAGCTGGTGCAGCCTTTATCAGGACTGTGAACTCTCTAGCAGCACACAAGAAGGAGGGAATAATTTTGGAGAAGCTGCGAGCTCGGCGTAAGTAATGAATACATTTGTCTGTTTGGAGTTTCCATCAGAGGAATATACCAGCAAGACTTAAAAAGGTAGAAACAGCAATTTACGAGTTCTGCCTGACTCATCTCATCTTGACTTATCTCAACTCTTCCTGGCATGTTTTGAAAAAAACCAAAGATGTTTTGTCTGTCTCCTCACCCCTCCCTTCCCCAAGGCCGTGGACATGTGACAGAACCTCAACTGAGCTGATGATGAATGCCACCTCTTATCTGGACAATAGCTTGGGGGGGGGGGGCTCTGGACTATGCTACGACTTTCCCTTAAAAATTCAATGTCTTCACCGGCCTATATGTAAATGTATAACATCTATTTATGTTGCTTTGCTGTGGTAGTTTTTTTTGATGCCTCAAACTGTGCCCTGTCTAGGACACGGAGTGAAAGATCTTTTTTTTTAATATACCATCTCTCTTCACGTCTTTCTTCCCTTTTCTCATCTAAGCAAATTATTATTCTGAATAAGAATAAGATGGCCACGCTTTCATAGTAGCAGCTTTGTGCACTCCGTCCATCTTTCGGACGGCTGTACGTACATATTCTTGTTGTATCTCGGTGCAGTGATAATAAAGTTTATTCTGATTCTGATGTTAACTTTTGTTTAGCCTGTTGCTACTTTTAACCGTTAGGAAGCTTGAAGAGAGTTATAGCTTTTAGCTAACTTGTTGCTTCTTTTAACCTTTAGCAAGCCTTTTGCTACTTTTAGCTTTAAGATGACCTATCCCTAGTTTTAACTTTTAGCTGACCTGTTGATACTTTAAACCTTTAATTAGCCTGTTGCTACTTTTAACTTTTAGCTGACCTGTTTCTTCTTTTAAACTTTAGTTAACCTGTTGCTACTTTTAACATTTAGCTGGTCTGTTGCTATACTTAACTTTTATCTAGCCTGTTGCTATTTTTAACCTTTAGCTATCTTAAATATAGTTGTAGCTTTTAGGTAAGTAGTTGCTTATTTTAACCTTTAGATGGCCTATTGCTAGTTTTAACTTTTAGCTGACTTGTTGCTACTTTTAACCCTTAGCTGGCATGTTGCTACTTTTAGCTTTTAGCCAGCCTGTTGCTACTTACTGTATAATGACCTTTTGATACTATTTGTCTTTACCTAATACAATATTTTAATTTTAATTTTTAAATTTAATTTAACCACTAATTATACAGGTAGTCTCATGAAGTCACGGGGATTCATTTTCAAGAGAGGCCTGTTTATATTTAATTGTTCTCTACCTCTTTGATACTTTGGATTTATCTAGCTTTTGGTAACTTCAGCTAGACTTGTGTTACTTTATTTTTATTTATTTTTATTTTTAAGCCTAACCTAAAAACCACAAAAATGGAAACAACTTAGTTTGCTAAAAACAGCTAATATTTGGAGTGGTGGTAGCAGAGACTGATCCTCAACACATACTCTGAGTGCTAGCAGACTGTACTAGACCTTTGTTGAAAATGTTGCAATTCACTCTCCATACAAACAAGTTCTCCTGTTGTTCATCATATGAAGCCTGCTCACCTCATCTTACCAGGACCAGGTGTTTTATTTCTGTCAGTTCCTTCAGTCCTCTGTAAAGCTTGTAGTTGTGTTGGATGTTAAGAAATCTGCCTGGTGCAGAGAGAACAGATGCCCAGTGATGTTCAAACAGCTCCCAAAGCTCCTATGCCACTGTTGCCTACTCAGAGGAACCATGAGTTTTCTGACAAACAACCGTCAACGGAGTGGTACATCAGCTGGCTACTGCTTGCTTTGTGAATTTCAGTAACACTTAGAATAAAGATGGCTTTTAATTGAGCCTATTAGAGGAAAGAGTGAAAACAGATGGAGGGGACTGTGTGGGAGAGGGAGGGCAGAGTCATCATTAGTCCTGTCAAAAACACCATGGATCTGGGGTTGGGGGGTTGTTCTCGGCTGTGCTACAATAATGACGTAACTCAAACAGCTAAAACAAATTTATTGTATTTATAATTATTTGAGTGTCAATTTGATCCATTAAGCAAAAACTTTCCTTTTCTGAACACAAATAAAAGTGTTCAAAAACCAATAAATCAGCTAAAACTAATGATGTCCTGTTGATTAAAATGATTTGTGTCACCTGTCGCAGAGCAAAGAGGGGGAATTGGAAATACCCTCCTTGCATGCACATTGTGAGCATAACTACATGTATACCCCAATCATTTGAGGATATGCTTTCTAGATTTGATATTGCTTAAAATGATAGTTTCCTCAAATGACTGGGGATGCAGAATAATAATATATGGGGGCCAAGGCCACCATTGGCCACCCCCTGGCTACTGGTGGGTAAATGTCTCCCTCCTCTCCAGGATCCGTCACTCTGCTCTGCCTCAAACAAGAAAAAACCCATAACCCACTCTTTTCTTCTCCACGCAATTGAATATTTTGCATCAATACATTTAAGTTTACTTCATTCTCTGTTCAGTTCCAGACCTGGAAAAACACTCATCTCTAAAACTATAAACATGTATTACTTTAATCCTTCAGAGACAGGGGGCATAGATGTACGTCTTGTTTAGATGAACATTGCCTCTCATGTCCTTACATTTGATTTTAGGCCACTATACATGTTATTGATGTGTCCATACTAATACTTACAGCTTTATATTCCTTTATTCCTTCAGGTGCACGCTCACATGGACCCAAAGGGAGATATGAGTCCAGTGTGTGTGTTTACTCCATGTCTGACAAACCGTGTGTCAGACGAAAAGCTGTAAATGAATTTGACTGACTTGCTGCGAGGCACATAAACAAGACAATTCCACATTGAAAACACTCGTGTTAGCGGGCCCGGTCCTGCTGTCAAACACTAGATGTGCTGTCTTTGTTACACACTAGGCATTCAGGTGTGTGCGTGACGAATACTGCAGGACTTTGTGGAGGCTTTTCAAGGCCCCGCTGTCACCTCCTCCTCGGTACATGACTGGGAGCTCCTGAGCTCTATTAGACTCGTTGTCTTCCACCCCCTCCCTCAAACCCAGAGACACACACAAATCAGCACTGTGCAGCACGGAGCTAACTCTGAATCCTCAGAGGAGCCGGCAGGGGGGCAGAAATCCATCGCTCGGCTCCGTGCTGCTAATGTGTACAAAGTCCTGAGTCGTCATGTCTGAGTCATTGCATTGTGAGCTGAGGCGTGTTGGAAAAACGATGCTAAAATATTTGTATAAATCTGAATGTGGCAGGTGGGAGCAGACAGCGTGGAGGGAGGGGGCCAGACGGACATAGTGGATGATGTGTGAAAGGCTGTTTGGCTCCAACAGAGCGAGCCAAAAGCCCTCAGAGTTCTTAAGTGGTAAACAGGTCAACAGAAGAAGTCATTGTTTTCAGTATGAAAGCAACCTGCTGCTACTCTGAAAGTGGAAAATCATGCCATGGAATCCTTGACTGTGAGCTCCATCTGAAGAGATTTACAGAGAATTGACTGTACATCTCATGAACAGCTCGGGAATGAGCCCACCTTACTGACAATCTTTTATGAGGACACTGTGCAGACTCAATTTAAATCTATGCAATAATAGCTGGCTGTCACACAACCTTCCAGGAGGACCTTAGTGATGCAGATGGTTTTCTACCATTCCTTTATAACTTTGACAAGTTTCTATTTATTGGGATCCAGATCATTTGAGCCAGGGTTTGGAGGTCATTGTCGATGAAGATGACTTATTGGTCTGACTGTTAAATATTTAACATCCTGCTGCCCAAATCCCCCACAAGACTTCAGTTGAAATACATAGAAAGGTGGTATTTATTGATCTGGCATAATTTAAATACAGTATTACATCAAAGCCCATCTCAGGACAGTGTTTCCCCTACCATTATCTAATGGGGACGTGCCACCCTGTCAGAACTGAGAGCCATGCCTACGGAAATTCCTCAAAGTTCTGCAACTTCTGGGCAGAGAGCAGAGATTGTACCCAAAGGATAAGTCGATTTCACCTAGCATTAATAATGTAATGCTCCGCTGCCACTAACACACACAGCACCACACCCCCATCAAACAAGGGTCCTGCCAAGGCCAGTAATCTCAAGGAAACACTGTATGAAAGACGAGCAGTATGCAGTGATGTGCCCTTTGCTGAGAGATCTGAACAGTGAATATTTGTAGTTTTGGACATGAGTGTATTTTGGGACTGGAACTGAACAGACAATTAAAGTAAACCTAAATGTTTTGGGGGCAAGATATTCAAGTGGGTATGAGTAAAGCCTCCAGTATACTCGGGCATACGTCAGACCGCGGAGGTCCAAGCATACCGGATTAGACTCAAAGTGGACGCCCGCTGGGCATGTTCTTGCAAAGCTCAATTTTTACGACAGTGTACATGTACTCTGTGTCGCACAATAAACCACTCGGCGATGGGATGTTTTGTATACGACACCAATGTATTAAATTCCCCTTCTTCATCCCTGATCTGGTTTAATGGCCTTTTTTGTTTGTTTGTTTTTTTCTTCATTTTTGAGAAATGAAGGAATTTGTCACAAGCAAATTAAAATCAGGTTCAGTGTGACTGTGGGAGGTTCTGGAGATTTTCTTGGTGGGCTGCTCTGATGTGTGGGCTGCAGGGTCAGTGCTCCCTGTTTTTTTTTTATAACTTTTTGTTACCAACATATAAACACAGAACACTGCTGCGGCTGGAGCTGCCAGCTCTCTCTCTCTTTTTTTTTGCGACCTGTCAATCAATCCAGTAGGCATGTCAGCAAATGACCAATCGGCGACGTCAATTTGTCCCGAAGGTAAACGCCCCATGCCTGTGGAGCTGGCCTGCAGCCACTCAGGGTGGACACTCGAGTATGAAGTTTCAACCCTCTGCGGGCAGTGTGCGTTGAGTCTGCGCGGAAAAAGGTCCGTGCAGTATACTGAAGCCTTTACATTGGAGAAGAGCAGAGGGAGTTTATTTGGCTTTAGCCCCTTTAGAGATTGATGAGAAATTATTGGAGTGACCTTTTGTCACTTGGTCACTCCAATCATTGGAAAAAAATATACTTTTAAGCAAGACAAAAATCAAAAAGCAAAGTTTCCTCAAATGGTCAGGGTGATCGGTTTACATCCACATATGGCAGTGGCCATGTTGGATGTTGACATGGTAACAACATCTTTCATATCT
>NC_056507.1:46991849-47026113 GCF_014905685.2 Nematolebias whitei | reverse complement strand
GAATCTAGGAAAAATAAGACTCCAAGGTGTTGTTTTATACTCAAAAAGCTAAGAAAACCGTTTAAAACCTCCCAAATACTTCTGTTGTTTCATTGAGCCAAGTTTTTCCACTTCCAAGAACAAGAGGGTGTGTTTGAAATAAGAATCCAGAATTTTACGTTTTGCTTTGCTTTTAATCAATAATTTTTGCAGGGGAACAGCAGTATAGCACAATAATTGATTACACTGGATTACACAGAGATTACATGATGAATGATTCTCACTCTTTATATCCTTTTCAGTTGTTAACCTTCCCTGGGTGAGGTGGATGAATAAGTTTGAAACAGGCGCTTGGTCTCCTCTCTGCCCGGCGTCGGACTTCTCTCAGGTGCATTGAATAAAGGATAACAGATGCACCAAGGTGCGCGTGACGTTTCGTGGATATGCTCGTTTAGTGTTGCACATGCGGGCGGAAACGACGCCATCCCAAACATTTTTCACACATAGCCACATATAAATGAAGCTCCAGCCGGCCGCACCCGGTTTCATTCAGGAACACACGTACCCCCATCGGCTTACCCCACCTTCTTAGGCGGGCTCTTGATTCCATCTTCATTGGTTCTCTATGAGACTTTAGCAAGTCACTTTATGCATAATAATATCTGGGTGTACTTAGTTTACTTTTCTGCACTCTCATCTCGTGCTGTCTTACGCTGATTGGCTCAGAGCTGTTTTTCAACGGTTTCTCTTGTGTAACATCGGGTACTTTCCAGAAGCTTCACGAAGCTCCGAGTTTTTTCTATGCAACGTTCATCATAAATCAGTTTAAACACAGGTTACATTGTAAAATCATAAGATTACATTCTTTAATCACAAAGTTTATAACTTTACTTGATCATCTACTTTATTTATTGATTTTCCATGAACACATACTTCTCCCTTCATTTTAAAGCATTTTATTCACTTTATTCAGGAAGAACACCTTCTCTCTGCCTTCTTTCTGAATTTCCTCTGCATGTGTGCGTGTGTGTATGTGTGTGTGTCAGAATGGGTCTGCGTGTTTTTTCACACTTGTGTTTATGTGAGAGTGTAAGAGGAGCCATCGAAGGTCTTGCGTGCGTGTGTGTGTGTGCTTGTGAGGCCTTCAAACCCTGACTAAGCAGATTAACACACAGAAAAACATGTTCTGACTTGTTCTCTCCTATAAAATAAGTCTGATCTCTGTACTTATTCGACACCCTCTCCACGGAGTCAGACTGTTCCCTCAACCCGCACTTAAACTCCAAGCCAGTTCCGATCTTCATCAGCTGCATCCACCTTCAAGACATCTTCCTCATAATCCAAATCGACCAGTTCCTCGTGATGCGGCACTGGATCTTCAGTGTCGCTAGGCCCAAGGCTTTGGGCCTCCTCATCAGCAGCATCCCAATAATCCACAATCGTCAGCTCGCTGGAGTCGTCCTCACTTGAGTCGCCCACTTGAGATGTCGGATCCCCGGGGTGATGTGCATCCTCAGACGAAAGTGGGGGCGTGCCAGAGACGGGCTGCGAGGATGTTGCCTCCACACTCATGGGAGACCCCACAGGAGTGACGGGTTCATAGATGGGTCATCCGTTGTCTGAATAGACCCATGCATACGCCTCTGGCACTTGCTGTGGTCGTTCTTGCGTCGATTTTTCCGGGGCACTTACTGGCCCATCAGGATGAGTTGGATCCAGAAATGTTCCATCTGGGTTGATCAGGCTTGGTGGATGAGAATCTTCAGGGCTGGTGGGATCATACCGAGCAGCGCTCGTGGAGTTGGTCGGGCTAGGTGGGCCAATTTCAGTGCTCACAAAATGATCAAGATAGGTCTCCAATTGGTACAGCTCTGGACACTCCGGGGAGAGAAGGGGTGGTGCAGGAGATACCGCCCTTACCTCCATAGGCTCAGTTTCATGTTGAGCCCGTGCAGGTGGCAGGTCAGGTGAGGCAACGACTGGGGTCTCATGTCGAGTCGTCACCATCAGGGTTGGTGCCAGGTGGACGTTAGGTGGATTGGTATTCTGCTCTCGAATTGCTGTCATCGCGGGAGTCGGAACCAGCAGTGGAGTGGCTCCTAGGTCAGCCCCTAAGGAGGCTGGCACCATCGGGGTCAGAAGTTCTGATGATTCTTGCCTAACCCTGAAGGATGGGCCCTGGACCAGGGGCAGCCCGGTGTACAGATGAATCGCCACAAACCTGGTGACGTTGTGGGGGTGCTCTCACAACTTGGCTACCACCAAGTAGTATGAGGCTCGTGGCGGGATGGCACCCCTTGGATGATAGGGTACCGAATTCAGAGCCGAGGTCCAGATGAACTTGCAGGTGCGTTCCGTTTCCACGCACACCACTGCGGATACTTGTGGCAGACTATTAGGCTCGACTGAGACAAGAATTCCATTCACCGCGGTTCTGGCCACCAAGCCAGAATGACAGCGCTGGCACCACCAGGACGAACCGACAGCCCAGAGATATTTAGCTTCTGTCAATCCTTTGTGACAGAAACAGCAGGTTACTTCATGCTCCTGAAATGACAAAAGGGGATAAAACAAGATCTAACACTACAACACAATTACTATATATCTTTTTTTCTCTTATTATTTATTTTTTATTTTATGTATTTAATTTATTTTTATTTCTCTTTTATTATTATTATTTTTTCCTCAGTTTTCTCAGTGTTTCATCGCTTTTCAGGGGTCCTCAACCGTTACTGGACCTATACAGGCCGTCAGCCGACATCAAGGGCCACATCGAGCAATGTTGCCCAGAGTTAAACATACATTAGATTAATAATTAATAATAGCATTAGCAGGGAGGGTATTTAAGCAATGTTGGTTATAATGATCATGGGTAGATTGAGGATTTAATCTATGGAGATTCCGTGGCCTCCACTTCCCTCCGGTGCAGTAGGAGCAGGTTCGGGTCTAGTTCTGAAGATTGTAGCATAAGTCATCATCCACACTACGATGGGTACTGTGGTACAGAGACCAGTCCAATATAGCACAGAACAGATTCCCCAGGCCAGACCCCATCCAATTAGGATGACTATCTTCAGGGTCCATCTTTGTCTATTTTGGGGTCGCAAAGACAGTGTCTGGTGTAGCAGGTGTGCCAGCACGGTGATGGTTATGGCTCCTTCCATTACCGCCATCACGATCCTTCCAGCTGTGCTCTCACAGTTCGTTATGGGTATAGACAGAGGGGTGAGTGTAGCTACACAATCCAGGGTCACTACGATGGAATCTGCTAACAGCCAAGACGTAAGCACTATTCTCTGCCGGAGTGTAGTCTGGACCCTTCCCAAGACATAGGTAACAAATGAGTGTGGCATAATTTCAGCCCTCTTTAGGATTACATGGGTCACGATCATCTTTGCATAGGCCTGGAAGGCCACGGGGAATCGCATCAGTCGCTCCCTACCCCATTTGCCTGTGTGGCAGTAGTACATCCATGCAATCATTATTAAAAAATATTCTGTCGTGCTCCCCCTAAACTGGAATGGGGATTTTGGCCAAGAGGTCTGTGTGGGGCCCGTAGTGCTATCTGAATCTGCATAAAATGTACTCACATCAGTTGGAGCACTGGTTGTTGGGCAATCCATGATGTTCTTGACTCCGAGGATTCTTTGAGTTCTGCTCTCTGCTGCTCCGGGGCAGATGTGAGACTGTTTCCGTACTCTCTTGGTCTTAAGCCGAGCCAGCGCCCGGTTCTGGTGGGAGTGGCTTGTAGTTCCTCCCACATGGGCGGCACATGGCCCTGATGCCTTCTTGTAGGACCACACGTCCTAATAAGGCAACAGCTATCACTCCGACTAAGCTTGCCAAATAAGGCCAGAGCTGCAGGAGAAGATAGACTATCCATCCTTCAACAGTTCTTCCACCTTCCTTGATTACTTCACCTACTTCATGCACTACTTCCGTGACTTTAGGTGGAACACCTGGAGAGCTGGTGCAGTGAGAATAACCTTCACATCAATGTGAAGAAGACAAAGGAGATGATTGTGGACTTCAGAAGGAACAAAAACACCTACACCCCCCTGAACATAAGAGGATCTGCGGTGGAAGTGGTCTCCAGCTACAAGTACTTGGGTGTACACATGAATGACAACCTCAGCTGGAGCAACAACACCACCAGCCTGATCAAGAAAGCTCATCAGAGACTCTACTTCCTCAGACGGCTGAGGCGAGCTGGTCTGGGAAGCTCAGTCCTCACCTCCTTCTACAGGTGTGCAGTGGAGAGCATCCTGTGCTCGAGCATCAACGTGTGGCATGGAGGCTGCACAGCTGCAGAAAGAAAAGCTTTGCAGAGAGTGGTGAAGGCTGCAAGAAATCTGTTGGAATCAGCCTCCCCACCATCACAGACATCTACACCTCCAGATGCAGGAAGAGGGCCACCTGCATCATGAAGGACCCCACTCACCCAGCACACACACTTTTTGCCCCACTCCCCTCAGGAAGGAGGTTAAGGAGCATTAAGTGTAGAACCACTAGACTGAGGAACAGCTTCTACCCTGAGGCTGTTAGACTTAGGAATCTCTAACCAGAATAATCACTGTGAAAAACCATATCATGTTGCTGCTGATCTGTTTCATGTTGCTGCTGATCTGTTTTAATGTTGATGTGTTCATGCGTGTACATCTGCTCACAGACTCGTTCATGTTTGTGCTGATGTTCAATGTTTTATGTTATGAGTGCTTAGTGTAAATTTAGTTGATGTTTTTCTTAGTTCATATCTTAGATGTCATTACTGTTTTTCTTATACATTTTATTGTTGGATGTAACTGGGACCCTGTGTACATAATTTCGCTCCACCACATGTACCACATGAGGTGCGAATGACAATAAAGAAACTCTGACTCTGACTTTACGGCCCACTGTGTAACTAACAGTTTCATACCAAGCACAGTCGTGTTCATCCTCATCCTTGCCACATTTTTTCCAACTTTCGTCGGGATACTGACATGTGAGATTAGAGTAGATTTTATTTGGGCCTACCCAATCGTAGCCATGCAACTCATCACCAAAACATAGGCGTCGTCTCAGTGCATGTCCTTCGGCCAGAGCAATCATAGAATCAGAGACAAAGGGGACAATCACTCCCTGAATACTTTTTCTAGTTTTCAGCTTATGCCCTAATATGACATTAGTGCAACTTGTACCCGCAGGTATAGATCTTCTCCACTTTCCGTCACCATACTTCTTCCACACTGTCTCAGCTGCATGAGTTTCAAATTCATTGTTATAGTGACTTCGACAGTAAGTATCCCAACCGGGTAACTCGTAACAAGGCCTGTGGGCCAAGCTAATTGTACACACATCTTTTTTCTCATTACAAAACATCTGCCATGGTCTTGGGCTAACATACCTGTCGGGATGATACAAAACAGTTGACCATATATTCTGCTCTTTGGAGTAAACTGTAGCTAAGAATTGATACCTGATCCAATAATTATCGGATTGTTTAAAACAAGGGACCACCCACTCTCTTATTTCTTCTTCCTGAAATCCCCACCAAGTACGTGAGTCATCTCTATGGTGATACTTGTGCCAAGCTTGGAGCAATATTTTGATAGTCTTTTCTCTCCTTAGTTCCGTACAGTCATAGTGCCAAGTGGACATGACTGCTACTTCTGTTTCCCACAGTCTGCATCTAGGTGACGCCCCACTACTCTCCCACACTGAGTTATTAAGGCTAAGAAAAATACGTTCAGCTACACATTCATCAATTTTGTTAAAATCACCTTTTGGTGCACTAAATAGCTCGGTTGGTTTAGGCAGCCTCTGCACTTTTATGTCTGAGTAATATGGCCCTATCAGGCCTGTAAAAGACCTGGTGTACCCCTCCACAAAGTCACCTTCGAAGTGGGGTAACTCAGGGGCCACCCATACCCAGGGAAATGTCATGTTCAGCCAATCTTTGTGCCAAGCATTGGTCGGATGAAATATGGCTGCCCAGCTCCAGTAAAAATAATGTTGATTCGCTACAGGGGTTATTGGTAGATAATTCTGAGATTTACACTCACCATATATGTTCCAATAGCAGATTGGGAGCTTCTGTAATTTGTTTTTCACACAATAACCTATTTCTATGACCTCTTTTTCCCCATGTTTTTTGATCACTATGTTTGCTTTCCATTTTTTCCTTGTGGGAGGCGTCATGTCCGTTGTGAGTTTCTTCTCGTGCCTTACGGTGTGAATTGTTTTAATTCCAGTGCGGTTCTGATACTTTCCAGTGTGATTTCTTTGAATAATTGGGGGGCATTTTGTCACAATCTAGATGGATGTTGCCCCAGAACTCCCAGCGTGGGAGGATTGCACGACAGCTTTCGTCTTTTGGCGGCGTGGGATAGATCACTTCTTTATCCCAGTGGCCTTGGTAGGCCAACCCTGGTAGTGGTCGGCAGGCCCGATCACATTGCCATTCGGGTGGTTCTTTGTCAGGGTGAATCCAATTACATCTTGTTGTTCTTTTAACTTGCTTCTTTAATTCTGCTATCCAAACTACTACTCCATCTTGCAGGACTAACAGGTCGGTGATGGTCCATGCCATTCCGGTCAGATTCTCAGCGTCAACAGCTGCCATCCAATCAGGTGTGAGGTACAGCTTCTTCCTCCAGGCTCGATAGCCTGCTCGTTTCACTTGATTCCAAGTCGAAGTTTGATTTTGAATGGTCTCATTTTGGTTCCATGGCATAAAGATGTTATTTTGAGTAATATCCCAGCAGGTCATGTTTGCATATTTGGATCTCCTTTGGGAGACTGTTACATGTGTGAGGCTCCATGGTCTAATACCAGCTTGATACAAAATAATCAACAGCATTACTAAGCCTATTAACACTACGAGTCCCTGCATCAGGGTACGTAGGCATGCCGCTTTATCCTTAATCTTAATCCTTGGACAGTCCTTAGGTCGGTTGGGGGTCGCTTCATCATCTGAATCTTTGTTGTTTGAATCATCGCTGTGTGTGTCTCTAGTTTTCAGTGGAATCATTTTGGAGAAGGGTTTATATCGTTCCTAGCTCTTGCCCTTCTCTTGGCGCGTTTGTTGACTGTGGTCACTCGCCCCTGAAGGAGTTTCAGATATATTGGAGAGGGGTGTGGCAATCCGGGTTGCAACCCTTTCCACACCCATCTCCACTGCATCACCAACCAGTTTTTGGGTCCAGGTACACATTTTCTCCCTCTTTGTCTAAAAAGGTATGTCAACTCCTTTTCAGTCCTCCATGGTGCGAGAAAGATAATCGCTGATTAACAGTCCATATCTTCCTCGCCTTCTTCGACTAATACTTCTATTTGGGTTATAAGTGGCTGACCTTTGTACAACACCTGTACCCTGTATCGTAATCTTACTCTTGAACTCATTATCTGATTGTAGGGGGTCATTATTCGATCTCTTACCATTCTAAGGGGCATGCGCTGATTTTCTAATATATACCACTCCGCTTTACATACCTTTTTGTGTATGGCTTTCAACATTGGTGGGCTTGTGGTCCAGATTACCATTCCTCCTACTGAAATTTTGACAAACTGGCATTGGTACGACTCCTTATAGTTGGGTCCCCACCTGAGTTTGATTCTTAGTCCTGATATAGTCAAATATACCACATTGAATATCCATGGGGACTCTGGTGGGCAAGAGCAAATAGGGGTTGTGTAACGGGGGAGCCTTGCCAGTTCCCGGTTATATTTCCCTTGAGGTTCATCCAGGCGAGGCTTCCTGATCTACTGGGTATTTTCATAGAAATTGTCCTTAGAGGGGTTTTTCCATACAGAAAAGTCTTGTTGTGGCCTGTCGAGCCATGTTATCTCATTCACCGTTATTATTGCTGGTAGTTTTGGGCCTTCTCGGTTATATTGAATTAACACGTTGTCTTCAGCGGTGCCTATTGTCTTCCTTTGTATAATGTCTTCCTTTTTCACGGGTTTTCTAGCGCGAGCAGGCATGACCTCATCGGATTATCTTCTACCCTACGGATCACAAACCTGAGTGGTTCTCGCTCTTCTTCCTCCGGATCACTGTCATCTTCTCTTGTCACCCTTTCTTTATAGAGCTCCTCACAGAGGGGTGTTGGGTGTGGCATGAGTGGTCTTAATCCTCTCCACACCCACTTCCATTGGTGGACACTCCATGCCACGGGCTACAGCTGGGGACCTTCTAGCCCACCAAACATGGTGCCAAGCAGGCTTTCTCCTCTGTGGAAACGATCTATTGACTCCTGCTCATGTTGTTAAGCATACTCATGTATTCTTGCTTCATACTGTCTGTACGGTGGGCCCAACTCCATGAGTTGGGTTACCGTGCTGACCAGTGGGTGACCCCTGTAGGACACCACTGCCCTGTATGCCGCTCTAACGGAGTATTGGGTCCCATAGTTGACAGGCGTCCGAACTCGGCTGTACAACATTCGCAGGGGTAGCTTAGTATTTTCGACCACCACTCGATTCTTGTCGCATTCCCTTTGATAGACCCTCGTTCTCAGGGATGGGCTTGTTGCCCAAATTATCAGGTCTCCTACCGAGATTTCACAATATTCCGTCTGGTGAGGCTCGCCGTAGTTGGGGCCCCACTTGATCTTGACCTGCTATCCCAACACTTGTAGATAAACAACATTAAAGATCCATGGTGTCCCCATTGGACTGGGGTTGTAGGGTAACCCCCACTGATCGCTTATTAACATGAAAGCAACGATCTTTGGAGCCGTCTTGTAGAGATCTGGTGTGCGGAAGGTTCTTACACTCGAGCTGTAGTAATTCTTTGTTTTATTTGTATAAATTGAGATGTCTTTTCTGGGTCGATCTAATTTTACCCGTTGTTTTCCAACAATTAAGGCTGGTTCATAAGGCCCAGTTCTGGATCTTTTAAACAACGCGTTCCATACGTACTCACGGGGCTGTTCCTTCGCTCTCGGGGGGAAGTCCAGCTCACTAGGCCAGAAGTCCGGTGAAGTCCTTAACATGGTCTCGTCCCATGTCCAATTTTCTTCGATGATTTCAGAGAATTTTATGTTATCTCTTCCTCCCCAAATGGGGCCAGGGCATCTTACAATACCTATTAACGTTTGTCTTTCTAACCTTTTTCTGCGATGAGATCCATTGATGAGTCTAACGCCCCTTGGGTTGCTTTTTACGCGTTCATTTTCTTGTCCGCGAGTTTCCTTCTCCTCGGGAATGTTTTGCTGGCCCAGGCTTTCAGCACACTTTGTCTTTTGTCCGTTTTACCTAGTTTAGGCTTTTCAGCGTCGTTCTTACTGTCTTCGATCGGCTGGATTGTTACACCAATGGAGTACTCTCCCCTATATGGTACAATGATCATCTGCACGGAAACTCTAACCCTCTGGGTGGAGTCTGGCCTTATGGGAGTGTCTACCCGCTGTGCAGCCGTTCCGGTTATCTGCAGCACTCCTTTCCTTTCCCAGGCTTCCGGGGTCACTAGATACTCAGCTGTTTTTTGCTTGGGTCTAGCCCCGTGTATAGCCCATGCATCCAGGCTTGTGGTGTGGTAATACAAATTTGTGTGCCTGGTCCCTGCCTATCGGGGAACTTCTGGCAGGTCGATTAAGGGGAGATCTTGGTTTAAGATTACCTCTGCTACCAGTTGAGCCCACGTAGTCAGCTCCCAGGGGCCCTTCCAGCCGCCTTTTTGAGCTTCTTCGTTCACTTCATCAGGTAGCTGTTTTCCTTCACCTTTGTCTGCCCCCGGCGGGTTCCTGAACATCCTGAAGACCAGTGGAAACTGATTAGTGCTGAGAGGTGCATTTCTCGCTCTTCCCATTGAGGGATTATAGGGCCAGGCTTGTTGTACTGATTGTTCGAGCAAGTCCTGAGGGTTCCAATCTTTCCCTTTCTTTTTAGCCTCTTCCCCTCGTTGGGTTTAACTATCCCTGGATATAATGGTGGGGCCGAGGGTGTAGCGTTCGGCCCCTGGTCATAATGCTGCATCCATGTGGTTTCTTTTGGGGCCTCGGATTGTTTTTCATCTAACTGGTTTTTAAAGGACTTGAGGGGGTCATAGTATCTTCTTACTTGCCAACCCATTGCCCTTTCTGAGTGCGACAGCTGACCATTTTGCATTTCTTCTTGGCAGCTCCCACAGTATCTTACGACGGTTCCATTCCACTCACAAGTACAGTCTCTTGGGCCTTTGTCATTCAGATCCCATTGAGTTATTATAATCATCCGAGGCAAGACAGAAATTTTGCACGTCCCACAAATAAATGTGTCCATTACTTTTACAGGTTTTACTTGGAAATCTCGGACATGTTGCTTACTTGCTTTAGGTTTGAGGGGTTTCTTTTTCCCTGGTCCTTCCCAGAGAAGGGGTAGACCGCTTGAGTCCAGGCAGATCACGCAGTTGTTTTCCACCTTGTTCCTTCTGAGGGCTTCATCTTCGGTTGACAGGTATCCTTTTTTAGCATATTCCAATATTTTCAGAGCCCTACCTGCCCAAAGATCTAAAGTTGTTCTTCTTAGGATGACTCCCCCACATATAGTGGCCATTCTAATAAAGGGGAGTGTGGTACTTGGTTCTTTGGCCATTCTCCGGTTTCTGGTTTTAACTTAGCTAGGAATTGGCTTCAGTTGCTCTATTCCTTGGATCCCTTTCTTTTCTAATTCAACTGTGTTTTTGTCTAACAGTCTCATTACTCTGTCTGTGGTGTTATATTTTGGCCTCACTGCCACTCCTGACGGGTGATCCTGTGCTCTGACCCACACCTTCTGCCCCACCTTGAATGTGGTTTCAGGGTCTGGTTGTTTCTCCTTATCATCGGAGCCCCGCCCAGTTTCCTGCATGGTAAACTGTCGTTGGTTAAGCTCTTCTGAAGGGGAGGGTCTACCATTTTGATGCCTGTCATTCAAGGCCTGTCCTATTTCCACAGTTTTAGTGCTCCATTCTTTGGTATTAGCATTCTTAGCTATCCAATTTTTGACTAAACCTATGGCTCTTTCGGCCACCCCGTTGGCCTGAGGTGTGTAGGGAGGTGAATACACACGCATTACCCCAAAGTCTGACACCAGTGATCTACTTGTGCGTTGCGAAAATGCGTTTCATTATCAGTTCTCAGTTCCTTTGGAACGCCTAATGACCCACAGACCTGCTTTAACATGCTGACAACGCTGTTGCCGTTAGCTTTTCTTGCTGGCTTTACTACCACATACCCTGACATTGAGTCTGCTAGCACTAGAAGGTACTTCTCCCCCTTCTTGCCTGTGACTCCCATAGGCCTAGCTACATCCATGCACACTGAGCCTCAGGGTAAGGTGCTTTTGATAGTTTGCCCACCCACTCGGTGCCCTGGCAGTCCTGCGTTGTATTGACCATATACTTCGCAGTCCTGTAGCACCTTGCAGACTTGTTTTAAAGGGACCCAGAGCTCCTGACTCTCCAACTCCTTACGTGTAGGTTGTACGCCTGCATGACCTAGGCCTTCATGAACGCCCAGTACAACCTCTACCACGTACTCTTCTGGGACCCTCGGACCTTCAGAGGTTCTGTCCCACTTCTCGATCCTAACAAAAACTATTTTTCTCTGCTGGACATAACGATCGACTTCTTCGTTACCCTGCCAGTATTTTCCTTCTCTAGTGTGGGACTTTTGTTGCTCTACCTCTAGCTGCAGATTTAGCCTGAGTTCAGCTATTTTCTTCCACAAGTCTTGGTGAGCCACCATTTTTCCCTTAGCACTTTCAAATCCATTTTCTTCCCATATGGATAAGTCCTCATTTAAAGCTAGTGTACAGTGATGATTGTCAGTCACTACTTTTGCTCTTCCCACTTTTTTGTTGGTCAGTTCCAGCAGTCCTTCGAGTACTGCCGTAACTTCTCCTGTTTGCACACTTCCTGGCACTCTCCCCCTCCTATGGCAGCACTCGTTCCCCTGATATTTGAGGATAAATCCCCAATGTGCCACCTGATCAGATCCCTTCTTGGATCCGTCAGTGTAGAGAGTCCAATCATGCATTTGTTGTTGTTCAGGTGTCTCTTTTGTCATTCTTTTGCTTGCCGGCTGTGCCGGTCCTATCTCTAGATCCGGGTCTAACAAAATGTCTTCCCATCTACCCCATCTTGTGTTGGTAGCTTTGGTACTTTCAATTGTTCCTTTTCTGAGATATTTGTACACTTGGCTTTGTGTTATGACTTTAATAGGCTGTCCTTGCGCCAGATCTTTCAGCGTTCCCCTGTATCTAGCAAGTACTGCTAATTCTTTTTCTTCCTGAGGAAATTTTTTCTCAACTGAGGTTAACGTGTAACTCCAGAGAGTAACTAAACCTCCATTGTCATTTTTAACTGTTATCATGGCATCGTCCCCCTCGCAGCTAACTTCAGCTACGAGTTTTGTCATAAGGCTTCTTGGTTCTAAGCGTACCGCTTCCTTTATTTTTGTTCTCAGTTCTTCCAAGTCATTTTGGTTTTCGGCGGTCCAAATCCAAGCGTTTTTACCTTTCTGTTTGTTTTCAACTTCCCTTTTCTTCAGGCAAGCATATAAGGGTTTGGCATATTTCTGATAGTTTGGGACATGATCCCTCACATAGTTGCATAAACCTAAGATTTTTTGTAGTTCGTTTTCGGACTCGGGGGGCTGAATTTGTTCGAGTTTCTCTCTGTAGCCTTTTGAGAGTCCCAGATCGGCCGTCACTTGAAACCCTAGATAGTTTACTCTAAACTGTCCAAACTGACATTTCTTCAGATTCAGTTTCAGCCCTCCTTCTGTGACTCGCTGTACCACCTTTGCTAATTTTTCTAGATGTTCTTCTTCTGTGTCATCTGCGATAAACACATCATCGATGTAAACTGTGGCACCTAAGTCTTTAAGCACATCCATTACGGCTGATTGAAACACATTTGGAGAATTTTTGTATCCCTTTGGCAATCGCTGCCAAACGTAGCTTCTCCCGTGATGGGTGAAAGCTGTTTTCCCTTGTGATTGCTTAGCCAGTCTGAGTGAGAAGAACCCATTTGCCAAATCGATGTAGGATTTGTACTTTTTCACTTGCAGAGTCTTTAAAGTACCTTGTGGGTTGATAAGGCTAGCTCGATTGGCCACCGTTCGTCTGTTAAGTGCTTTGAAATTGATTACCGGTCGCCATCCTCCTCCAGCAGACTCAGGTTTCTTTACTGCTTGGATGGGGCTGTTAGTAATAGGAATTGCTTCTTCTCTAATGATTCCTAAAGCACTTAATTCTCTTACGATTTTGTTCATTTCTTCAACTGCACCTGGATTGAGGGGATATTGTCGCACAGGTGGATGTACTCCTCCTTCGATTATATGCACAAATCTTGGACCCAAATCCCCGCAGTCATTTTTAAACTTGGCCGCTGAGGCTGACTCGATGATTTGTCTTAACTTCTCTTTCCCGGCCGGGGAGAAGTCGCTCTCATTCAGTTTTTGCTCTGTTACTTCAGGGATATTTACAGGTTTATACCACTCTTGATTTCCTTTTCTCCATGTGTTGGCCCTATTTTTACTAATCTGGATTTGAGCATATTCAACAACCTTTTCGGGGCCCTTCGGTCTCTTTTTGGCTTTGCTAGTTCTTTCAAATCTGTTACTGTCATGAGGTTATAAGGTCCTTTTACCCATACAATTCCTTTCCATAAGCCAAAAGGCATTTTTTCTACGGTTCCACTAGCCAATTGGACCGTCAGGTGTCCTATTGTTTTTAGGTCTCTGCGGGTCATCGACACCTCTACACCAGTGTCTATCAGGTAAGGTTCTCCACCTAGTTCAGTGTAGATTTCATCCCCATCCCAATAGGCATTTTCTAGTGTGACCCGCGACCTTTCGGCCATCATTTAGCTGGCCCTCCACTCCCCTTCACGCGGGACTCTTGGAGGGCCTTTTTTTCTTCTGAGGTTAGCTTTGCATATTATTCTGGTGGTATATATTTACCCCACTTCTTGGGTGTTTGATTTGTAGCTGGTGCTTAAAATTTTCTTGGTTGCTGATTTCTGTACGGTGGCTCTTGCAGCCTCGGGGGCCGCTCCCTGTACTGTGGTTGCTGGGGGGCTCTTTCAGCTACCTTCGGTTGTTTTGGGCTTTGTTTTGCCTCACTTTTCTTTCGCTCATCCCAGAACTGCTGTTCCAGGTCGTACGATTTTACCGCCTGGTCTATTTGGGCGACGGTGGTCTCATGCTGGGGCATTTTAGCAAATGTGATCTCTCCCCTTCTCCCTTTTGTTACGCTTCTTAGGGCTTTAACGTATCTATTAGGGGGAATTACTTGTTTAAGTTGATACCAGACTGGTGTGAGGCGTTGCCCTTGATCCATACGCGCTCTTGCCCGTTGAATTTGAGAGTCCTCATCGTCCATGTCCTCTAGGACTAGTTTCTCATATTGGCTTTGGGCCGACTCCCCTTTACTCACTGGGTTGGTAGTGACATTACCCAGCCACAGCTTTTTTGCTGCTTCACACTCAGTGGAGCTTACAACCATGGGCCACACATCTTTGATGTATTCCTCAGTGGTCTCTTGGGATCTTTTTTCTCTCACTAAGGTTTTCAGCTTTTTGTACTCATGATAACTGTCAGTGTCTGAGCCGGAGGCTCGGCTTTGTTCCGCCCGTCTCGGTTCAGAGGTTGATTGAGGCACATGATATGATGGATTTGCCTCGGCCGTGCATGTGTCGTCTTCTTCATCGGCCGATATTTCATCTCGCAATTTCTTTTCTGTTTCTTGGGCATATTTGTAGGCAGTCTTTTTCATTCTTCTCAGCATCACATCATGTACTATTCCCAAGTAAGCTGTTCTAAACTTACTGGTTAGGGGTCTGTGGGCTGCTAAGGTGGGGTACGAAGGCATCATTAAAATGTTAGCCCACTCTTGCAACGTAGCTTTTACAGTCAGTTCCACTAGTTCCTCTGACCTTTCTGCCCATACTGGTGGAACATACATGGTGGAATGTCATAATGATTTTGGCCAGCTTCAGGGATGTAGGTTCGGCGCCCATCGCTCGCCTGCACCGGACCCCAACTCAAGTCTCTGGCCAACCTTTCCGACACCCTGTGTACATCCAGTATTTCTATCCCCTTTTTCTGTCCTTTCCTTTGCCCTATTCTCAATGGCTTAATTGGACCATCATATTGGCCTGCTATTGATCCTAGGCTGGCACTGCCCTCATCATCTGTGTCCTCCTGGCTCAGATCAGCATCAGGTTCTCCCTGCGAGCTCTCTTTGTCACTTTCCTCGCTCTCTCCATTTAGTGGTTGTATTTTTGCTAATGTTTTACACTTTGACTGTCCCTCTTGTGAATCTGCGCCACTTCTGCGTCGTCTCGTGGCTGAACTTTTCAGATCCTTTTCTGAGGGTGAGGTCAGAGGCGTTTTCGACCCCTGAGGATTAATCCTTAACGGGTCTTCACTTTTCTTGGCCCCCTGTGTTGTTGATGATTTCTCTGTGTCCTCTTTCCCTTACTTTAGGGGTTCTTTAGTTGGTTTTTCCTCTAGTTTTGTCATTGAGGCTACGACCCTTGATTTTCGATCCTCAGCTAACCGAGTTGGAGTCACAATAATCAATTCTTTCAATGCCGCTGCCGCAGGCATCTCTTTTGCCAACCACATAGCTGAGCGAATTGCCACACGCTCAGCTATTTCCCACTGCAGATGATGGGACCACAGCCCATCGACACTCATCACCAGCCGCCTAAAACCCTGAGTTATGGCTCTGGATACTCCTCTTTCGATGGCTCCTAACATCTCTCTCATATATCCTTCATCGCTGGTCGCCTCCTCATAGCTTATAATCGGGACATGTATTATGGCATAATGTGGTAGGTCAGCACCACTAGTTAGGCTCACTTTTGGCTTTAAGTCTTTCATATACTGTTTTAGTTGAGTTATTTCTTGTTGGTACTCGCTTCCTGCTAATCTCTTTAAGGTTTTTCTAAATGCTAAGTTATGAATTTTATACTTGTGATCAGTGAATACCAACAGTCCGTCGGCATCCACCATCCAAGGGCTTCCTTTCAGCCTACCTACTCGGACCCCATTTTGGAACGGCACGATTTGTGTTTCCTCGGGTAAGGGTTTAAGGGTTTCAATCAGAGGGAATTTGGGCATGTTTATTGGTATTGGTTTAATTTTCTCTTTCAGCCGCTCTGGGCCCCTTTTCATCTTTTCGCTCAGATTTTGGTTCAAGTTTTAGTTCCCGATGTTTTTCTTTGGATAGTTTTTTCCGGGGGGTTTCATTAGACATTCCTGAGGGACCCTCCCTTGGATTCTCCTTCTTGTCTCTTTGATCATCGCTTAGCTCTGACTTTACCTGCATCTTTGCTTTTTCTAAGGGCTCTACTTTCAACCCCCTTCCACTCATCCAGAACTGATTTAATCTCTCTGCTAGAGCTTGGGCAATGGCATTCAGCAGTTCATTATCTTTCTCTTTTTCTGCTTCATCATCAGAGGACCAGTCATTGTTATTTTTTTCCGGCTGTGGCTCCTATTCTTAGGTGCTCAGCGTCTGAGTCTAAGTCTGGGTCACGAGTCCTAGTCTCCCTATATTGGCTATTACTTAAGGAAAAGCCTCCATATGGGAGGTTCACAAAAGAGGGATTCACATGGGAGGCTGGAGCAAATGCTCCTGGCCCGGGTCTGACAGCACTCAGACCTTCTTTTTCTGTCTGGGTGTTTGCAAACAGATCACTTTCAAGTTTATCCTCTTTTCCCTCATCTAATTCGGGTCCATCGTCATCTGAGACTCCTGGAGAGCCCGCTTGGGATACTTTTTCTGATCCGACTCCTTTCTCCTGGTTCTTTTTCTGTTCATACATGGCCAGTCTCATTAACTCTTCTTTGTATTCTTGGTACTTAGGGGCTGCCTTTGTGTCCTGTTTAACTAGGTGCCACCCTAGTCCTGATGCTCTGGCCACCATTTTTATTAGAGAGTCATAATCGAGGGAAGTGCTCATAATCACTGTGATTAGGTCACCCACTGCTGTCTCGACTAACTGTATCCACCACTGTAACCACTTTTTGATCTCTGCTTTGGTCTTTATTCTAGCTGGGTCTCGCATCACTATCATTTGAAGCCCATTCACTGCCTTGTTACAATGGTACATGCTCTTTTCTTCTATGCCTTTAAGCAGGTTTTGTTGCAGGACTTCTTCATCTTTCTCCAGATTACTTTCTTTGAATTGGAGCTGCTTTAGGTGGTCCCAGGTCTCATAACCTTTTCCATAGGGGAGGATTCCTATCCTCACTCCTAGTATTCCTTTTTCTGGCTCGGATGTCACTTTTGTCGGATCGTTTAGCGAGGGCTGGCTCTCCAGCCCCAAAGTTGCGGCTTCTTCGCCCATTTTTCTGTTTTTGTCGTCTCGAGTTGCCTGTTCCTCAGAGCCTCCAGACTCTATTCCGTGTACTTTGGATGGGAACAGACTAGCTGCTTAACTTACTACTTGGATTATGGTCAGTAACCCTTCGTAAGCCCTTCTACCCCACCCACACTGCCTAGTGGATTACTATGGGGTTTTGGCTGGTGGCCTGGTCCAGCCGCTCACACTCCCTCAACTCTAGGGACTGTTTTCTCTTCTTTGGGGGGTCTTTACACTAAAAACCATCCCACCGCTGCCACCATGTCGTGCTATCCGAGCGAGGTAGGCACAGGGCACGTGCCACGCTCTCACCGCAGCCTCTCCTCCAACAGGTCTCAAAACTGATCCTACGGCTCAGGTCTTACCTGCAGCAGCTTCCAAGGACAGTTTCAGATTTAGGCTGTGTTGACATGATTCACCCAGACTGTTAACTACTTTCTTCCTTGCACCACACCCAACTTTTCACCTTGTGCCTCGCCTCACTTAACAGCAGGAGTGGGGACGTTCGGCGGACGAGGAAGCGCAAGTTAACGGTAGCTCATCTCCTGATTTAGCATTGCAATTGTTAACCGATCTGGCAATCTTTGGAATCTAGGAAAAATAAGACTCCAAGGTGTTGTTTTATACTCAAAAAGCTAAGAAAACCGTTTAAAACCTCCCAAATACTTCTGTTGTTTCATTGAGCCAAGTTTTTCCACTTCCAAGAACAAGAGGGTGTGTTTGAAATAAGAATCCAGAATTTTACGTTTTGCTTTGCTTTTAATCAATAATTTTTGCAGGGGAACAGCAGTATAGCACAATAATTGATTACACTGGATTACACAGAGATTACATGATGAATGATTCTCACTCTTTATATCCTTTTCAGTTGTTAACCTTCCCTGGGTGAGGTGGATGAATAAGTTTGAAACAGGCGCTTGGTCTCCTCTCTGCCCGGCGTCGGACTTCTCTCAGTCCAGCCGGCCGCACCCGGTTTCATTCAGGAACACACGTACCCACACAGCTTATCTACCCTCTCCACCTGCCTCAACAGATTATTTCTCACCACAAGAAAAACTCTTCTACAATTCTGAGCAACTAGGTTTTTGATATAATAAATTTTTCTGTTTGTCAATTCGTACACCACTGCTAAAATTTAGCAAATCTCTCTTTTAGTTAGGATCAATTTTTGTGGAGCGTCCCTTACCATGTTCTCTGAATCTGGTAATGGCAAATTTCCCGGTCCAGCTGTTGTTAGGATCCGGGCCACTCCTTAATCCTTGCTGGTTCAATTTGAAGAAAATGGGTTTCAGGTTTAATCCGGGCTGCTGAGTTTTGAAGAAATAATTCCAAAAAGAAAATTATTCCATCGGATTTACCCCAGTTCTTCTCCAGCTAGAAATCGTCCAAAAATGCCCTATTAAATCCAAATTCGTCCAAAGGGTCCTATGGTTCTTGTCCTTAGTCCAACTTCGGTGAAGTGAATCCCCAAACAGCCAAGATTCAACCGAATCTTCTGTTTTTATAGCTTCAGTTTTTGACTGACAGCTCTCAGCTTGGTCACCCCATCGGCTTACCCCACCTTCTTAGGCGGGCTCTTGATTCCATCTTCACTGGTTCTCTATGAGACTTTAGCAAGTCACTTTATGCATAATAATATCTGGGTGTACTTAGTTTACTTTTCTGCACTCTCATCTCGTGCTGTTTTACGCTAATTGGCTCAGAGCTGTTTTTCAACGGTTTCTCTTGTGTAACATCGGGTACTTTCCAGAAGCTTCACGAAGCTCCGAGTTTTTTCTATGCAACGTTCATCATAAATCAGTTTAAACACAGGTTACATTGTAAAATCATAAGATTACATTCTTTAATCACAAAGTTTATAACTTTACTTGATCATCTACTTTATTTATTGATTTTCCATGAACACATACTTCTCCCTTCATTTTAAAGCATTTTATTCACTTTATTCAGGAAGAACACCTTCTCTCTGCCTTCTTTCTGCATTTCTTCTGCATGTCTGCATGTGTGTGTGTGTGTGTGTCAGAATGGGTCTGCGTGTTTTTTCACACTTGTGTTTATGTGAGAGTGTAAGAGGAGCCATCGAAGGTCCTGCGTGCATGTGTGTGTGTGCTTGTGAGGCCTTCAAACCCTGACTAAGCAGATTAACACACAGAAAAACATGTTCTGACTTGTTCTCTCCTATAAAATAAGTCTGATCTCCGTACTTATTCGACACCCCCTCCACGGAGTCAGACTGTTCCCTCAACCCGCACTTAAACTCCAAGCCAGACCAAACTACTAGAAGATTAAATTCAAAATGAATAAACGATTAAACCACTAGTTATAAAACAACTCATAAAACACTCAAAAATAGCCAAAATTGACCCCTGAAAATTGAGAAATACCAAAAGATTGACCTCTCTTTAAAATACCTCGAAGAATTTTAGAATTTTAGAATGATTATGTTGTTCAATTGAATAAAGTAAAATTTTGAATATTTAGAGTTCTCAATTGAATTCACTGACCCTTTTAAAAGCTCTGTTTTTTTTCCTCAGAATGACTGAAAGAAAAGATAAACACTCATTAAACACTCCTATCTAGCAGGTCTTCTGTGCTTGAGCTTGCGGTGGGAGGCCTTGTTCGTCCACAAGGGTCCTTTTGGTGCTCAGCGGGATTCGGCCCGTGGAGATGTCTTCATGTAAAGTCCTCAGAAACTTTATCAGTCTGAGCAGACGTTCTAAATGACTGTGTGTGCAGATGGGTCAAACCTATATCAGTGTGTCGCGTCTTCGTTTCTTCACGGTCAGGCCTGGGAATCTTCTTTCCTTCCCCGTTCCACCTGTCTGACCGACTTAGGCAGAGCGGAGACTCCTTCTCCAAATTTTGCTGCTGCCTTTTTCAACAAGGGGCAAAGAATGAACTCCCACGAAGTTCAGATCACCTCCTCCAGATGCCGTGGGGATCTCTACTCCTGCAATTCCAGCAGGTCTGCTTCAACTTCTTTCAGCGAGCGGTGGGGTTCTTCAGCAGGTGCACATTGACTGAGATGAAACCACGTGGAGCCTTTTCCTTTCAGATGTACTGCGTGTGAGGTACGGTCTTTGATCTCGTACGGCCCCGTCCACCTTGGTTCCGTCCGCTTACGTTTCACCACTCTCAGTAGGACCCAGTTTGAAGTGAGACTCGCCGGCTCCTCCTCCTGAGGAGTACTAGAATCTGGAATCTGTTGAGCAAAGCTGGACAACAAAGCTCTGAGTGTGTTATAATACATCTTGTGTGACATGTTCATTACCTGTTCCGAGGGCCACTCGAGATTTTGATGAGGCCCAGGGAAAAACCTTCCTGTTGTTAATTCATAAGGGGTGAAACCTGTACCCCTATTAATTGATGCTCTAATGCCCATGAGTGCTATAGGCAATGAGTCAAGCCAATTGGAATGAGTCTGTGCACAGATCTTTGATATTTTTTGTTTGAGGTTTCTGTGTAATCTTTCAACCTTACCCTGAGATTGAGGGTGGTAAACTGTCCCAAAAGCATGCTTCAATCCTAATGCTTTTTCAACCTTCTGAAGATCTGAGTTTTTAAAATGTGTTCCATTATCCGACCTTATTTTAGTTGGAAACCCGTGTCTTGTTATATAATGGTTTATCAAGCACTTAACGACTGTTTAACTGTCCTCTTTTTTCGCAGGCCAAGCTTCTGGCCACCCCGTGAAGGCATCCACGCAAACCAACAGATACTTGAATCCTCGTATCGCTTGAATCATATCTGTGTAATTAATAATTATCTCCCGACCCGGTGTCATGTTTATTGGAAATTTCCCTTGCTCACGTGTCTTAATGGTTGGTTTAGAGTTGTACAAATTACACACAGTGCAGCTTTTCACAAATGCTTTAATCATATATTTCATGTGAGGGTGCCACCAATTAAGTACATTTTTCCCCATCTGGTGTGCCCCCACATGAGCCAAACCATGTGCTTCTTCAAAAACTCTCCTCTTTAAAGTCAATGGTAGGACCCATCTGCTGTTTCCTGGTCCTATCCAGAGTCCATCATCCTTTTGTTCAGCACCATATTCAATCCACATTGATTTCTCCTGTGGAGCTGCTCCTTGTTGACAACAGGCTACCGTTTCAGCATCCCATCTCATTCCACATTCCTCTTCCGCTGTAACAAGCATCATCTGACTCCCAGTGATGTAGCCCGACACCCTCTTGGCCTCCTGGTCGGCCTGAGAGTTTCCTCTGGCCGTGTTTGATGTTTCTGTGTCACGTCCTTTACACTTTACGATGGCTACCTTTGCAGGTAACATCAATGCTGTTGCTAGTTCTTTCATGTCTTTTTCATGTTTAATTGACTTTCCATTTGCTGTTAAAAAACCTCCTCTCATCCACTGAGCCACCTCCACGTGCGCTGCTCCAAAAGCATAAGCTGAGTCAGTGTAATGGTGACTTTTCTTCCTTCAGCCCACTGTAGGGCTGCAATTAGGGCCCTTACTTCAGCCCTCTGTGCTGACTGAGCTCCCTGCAGTCTCTCCTGAACTATTGTCTCATACCACTGGTCTGTTTGATGTACCACCGCGTAGCCAGCACTGAGCTGTCCATCCTCTTGACGGAAACAACTACCATCACTGAATAGAACATGTCCCCCCTCCAGAGGTGCAGCTTCTAGGTCTGGTCTAACCTTCTCATCTCTCTCCACCCTCTTTTGGCATGCATGTGGTTCCCCAGTGCCTACTCTGTCTGCCATGTTAACCCCTTCATGAGTAAACAATAAGTTTGGTGCCTCCAAGATTTTGTTTATACGCTGTTGTCTTAATGGTGACATAGTGAAGTTTTGTGAGTTAACATATGCAACTACACTGTGTGAGGTCAACACATGTAGAGAATGTCCCATCACCAGATGAGCTGTTTTCTGAATCAGTTTGACCAGACCTGCTGCATGTTGTGTGCACGGCGGATGTCTTTTTTCTGTGTTGTCTAGCATAACGCTAACATACATTAATGTTGTCCTACCCCCCTCATGTTTCTGAAGCAAGACACCATTTATCACTCCTCCTGTTTCAGAAACATCCAAATAGAAGGGTTTTCTGTAGTCAGCGAGAGCTAACTCGGCTGCTCTGCTGAGATGCTGTTTTATGTCAATAAATGTTCTTTCAGCCTCCTCAGTCCAGTCCAATGGAGCTGTGAGGTTTCTCATTCCTTTTTGTTTGACCAAGGCGCGCAAAGTTTGTGTTAGGCCAGTGTAGTTTGGGATGTAATTTCTGCTGTAACCTGTCAGGCCCAAAAATGACAGCATTTCTTTCACTGTCCGCGGTTTTGGATGATGTAGGATGGTGTCGCGGTGTGAATAAGAAAGGCCTGCTCCCTTCTGAGAGATAATTCTCCCTAGGAAAGATACTTGTTTTCGTGTCACTTGGAGTTTATTTTTACTTACTTTAAACCCGAAGGCATGTAGCTGTCGCAACACGGCTTCGGTGGCTTGTAACGAGTCTTGTGCAGTATGACTTGCGATTAAAAAATCATCAACATACTGGACAAGCACCGTGTCCTGTGGCAGTTCTATATTGCCCAGAGCTTGTTTTAACACTTGATTGAAAATCCCTGGTGAGAGCGCAAACCCTTGCGGCAGTCTCGTATATCGCAACTTTTCTCCACGATATATGAATGAAAATATGTCTCTACATTCTTCGGCGAGGGGAAGGCAGAAGAAGGCGTTCGCGAGATCTAGGCAGTTGAACCATTCATGTTCTGGGGTCAGGTTACTTAAGGCCACATAGGGATTCGGTACTGGCACGGTGGGCATGACCAGTAGTTTATTTATGGCTCTCAAATCATGTGCCATACGAAATTTGCCTGTACCTGGCTTTTGTACAGGTAAAATTGGTGTGTTCCAATCAGAGTATGAGGGTTCCAAGACCCCACTTTGTTTTATTTTTTTTATAACTTTATTTTTAATTGACATTTTTAACATACACTCACAAAAGAACAGGGACCCAAATCTTTAGCCTGATATTTTGGATTTAAGCCCAGTGATATGTGAGGCACTGCTTCTGTGCTCATCATATACCAAGCTACTTGGTCTAGAGTTAAGTTTACAATAGCTGCCACCCCTTGTTTTCCTGCATAAATGTTACCTGTTTTAATTGACCAGATTTTCCCTTGTAGTTGCTCTGCAAAGTGATCCTGAAAAACCTTGTCACCTTTTCTGTCATAACAGAGGGTTACATGTAAGGGATCTGAGATCGGCGTGTATGGCTCAAGAGTCCGGAACCACGGCTCCCACGCCAGGTACGCAGAGAAAACACCCATTCCCCCAGGGATCTCAGGTTCAATCAGCCCCCAATAAATGTCAGCATACTCATCTTGGATGTGTTGGATCACACATTGAGAGTGGGAAATGGTGACCTGGCCACAGTTCAAGATGGTTCCATCTGGGAGCCGGACAATCAGTCCATCAGGTGCACAAAGAATGGACGCTCCAAGCTTTATGAGAAGATCTCTCCCAAGGAGATTCGCTGGTGCATTTTTTGCAATCACAAAAGGATGGGCAAGTGTTTGTGTTCCCACTTTAGTAGTAAGGGGAACTGTTACAGGCAGTCTCTGTTTTACCCCAGAAAATCCAACAACCTCTACTGACTGCTGTGACATCTGGCAGCCAGGTGGTGTGTGGTTGATTGTTGAAAATGTCACTCCAGTGTCAGACATCTAGCATTGGGTCTGCCCCTCCTCAAGCATATAGGATTTTCTGTGGGTCGTGTCATTGCTCTTGCAAGCCCCTCCCTCCTTGCATCTGAGGGGGCACTTCTGCCTGCTGCTGGTATTGTTTTTGGCCTCTCATAGGTTGCTGGTACGGCTGTTGTTCCCACAATGGCTGGTGGGGAGGTGGGCCTGGGTACATGCAATCTCTCGCCCAGTGCCCCTGCTGACCACAGAGGAAACAAGCATCCCCCCGCCATCCCCAGCGCGAGACGCCACGTCCCCAACCCCTCCGCGCCGCACCGCCACCCCTTCTCCCTCGTCCAGCTCCCCTGGCTGGATGTCCCCCTCTGGCCCGCGGACCAGATGTTTCAGACCACTGTTGCACAGCAACTATCCCTGGTGTGGAGGTTTCGACACCCTCCTGAACCGCCATTTGTTTTTTCTCTTTCACTTTTTTCTCCTCATTTATTTTATGTCTGGCGTCATTCAATTTAAGCTTAACCAACTGATTTTTCATGTCTTGTAACTCATTTGCTTCCTTCTCTCTCTGTTTTTTAGCATATTTAAGACAATGTACCACATGTCTCTCCCACCTCTCAGCATCAGCTGCAAGCAAGTCAGCGTTTTTTTCGAGGTCATCTACAACGTCACTAGGCAAACCATCAAGTACAGCCTTCCTAAAATATGTTTTTTGTTGTTCGGATTGTGCATGTCTACCAGTGATTTTCAACCAAGCATCCTTACTTTGTTCTATAAACTCACGAGGCTCCATGTTTTTGTCCCAGTTAAACTCTGGGATGGGCATTCCTAATGGCAGTGGATACAGTTTTCTGATGATGGGAGATATCAGATGGAAAAACTTATGCAGTGGTCTCTCGTCTGGCAAAGCTGAAACAGGAGTCTGGTGGTGGCCCACATCAACAGTGTTCATAACAGCCTGTACCATTACATGATTCGCACACCTAGCCAAAATGGCTTTAAGGTCACCCACAGCCAGTGTATGTCCTAAAGTCAGAGTGTCCAGTTGGTCTAACCACCTCGACCTTCCCTCTGAAATAGGTGGTAGCTTATCTACAATGGCCTCTATATCCCTCATAGCAAATGGTTTATATCTCCGAGCTCCCCCCGACAGTCCTGGTATGGTGATTAACGGCAAATTGCTCTCTACGGTGTCCCCAGTCAGGTGCAGTTGTGTCTCTTTATCCTCAACTACGTAATCTGTCTTGTCTCGAAGTTGGTGCCCCAGGTCGTCATAAGTCAACCTATCTGTCTGCTTCCTCTCTCTGGCTAGTCTCCTACCTATAGGCTGCTCCTCATCTGAATCTTCAAACGTCCCAGTCAATTCTCCTTCAAAATTCACTGTTTTCTGCATTTGTTCTGATGTAGTTGCTACTCGAGTCTTTGCTGATTTTTTTCTTCCCAACACCTTGAGTGCTCGTTCCTGCCTCTGCTGCTCTTGTTGTCTCTATTTCAGTCGCTCCTGAATCTGAAGTTCCTCTCAGATGTTGTTGGTTCTGTTCAGAATGTCTCGGTCGCTGGTCCTGTTCAGCCAGCTGCTGGCTGATGTCTCTTCTTCGTTCTGCTTCCATCCTTCGGCTCATCCCTCCTTCATCACCTGCCTCCTCTTCCACTTCTTTCCAGCTCTCATTCCCAATGTGTATGGTAACTTATGTCACGTGCATTACTGGGTACACTCCAGCAGGGGGCGCCGTTGGACAGGTCTGAGAAGTCACATACGGTGGAGGTTGTTTCCCTGTGTACTCCTCCTGATTCAACCCTTGCACACTCTGGCAAATGAGTGCCAGTTCTTCATAAGCTTCTTTTACTCTTGCATGGTTCTTTTGGTCCTTTTTAATTTGTCTGCGGCCCCAGAAAGACTTGCATGTCACCTTTTTTTTCTGCGAGTCCCTGCATCTCCAATTGTATCTGCTTGACTCTGTCCCACACTATTCTTGTGAGTGGTTGTCTGGAGTTTTCATCTTCTTTTTTGACCAGCTGTGTCAATATTTCATTTAGTTCTCTCCTTCTTGCTCCGTCTCTTGCATAAACTCAGTTGATTACCGCTACTACCCGATTTGATTGTTTTTTCATGGTTTTATATATCACATTACTCTGCTCGAGGGGCTCTATCTCTCATTCAGCATATACTACTCCCATACGGCCCTCAAACTTTATTTTGTAATCCTTTCACTCCACGAGCTGCTGACCGCGTGTTGATCGGAGCCCACACAAGCCTTGACCCAAAACAGTGTCAGCTTCTTGTTGCACCGCTCAAACACTGATCAGATTTGCTCATTTATTCACACGCAGAGATGAGCCTCCTCGTTTCACACACACACACAGACAGTCGAGTCTGCGCGTCTCCCCTCTGTTTCCTTGTTCTTTAAATAACACCCTATATTTTCTTCACTCCTTTTTATGCATTTTAATTGTTTAAATATTTTTCCATCGCCTCGTGGGCGGAGTTTTTAAATTATGAATTATTTTTGCATTGCCTCGTGGGCAGAGTTTTAAATTATGAGTTATTTTTGCATCGCCTCGAGGGCGGAGTTTTAAATTATGAGTTATTTTTGCATCACCTCGTGGGCGGAGTTTTAAATTATGAGTTATTTTTGCATCGCCTCGTGGCGGAGTTTTTAAATTTTGAGTTTTTTATTTATTTATTTATTTTTAAGCGTGATTTCTCCTTTTATAAATTTTTTCACGCCTTTTTCCACGGTCCCTGACTCGCGTTTTAATCCTAGTTTTATTCGCCAATTTCGTCCGTTTAAGGGGTCCCTCAATTCCCCAGCCCGACGTCAGCTGAGCTCACGTGACCCAGTCTCGTTTAACTCCCGGCCCGTCGACCGATAGGAGGCGCGCTACTGCAGAGATACTACTAGGATTTTTTTCTTCCCTTATTTCTGTTTTTTGGCCTTCTTATTCTCTTTTTATCTCTTTGGGCTTCTTACTCTCTTATTTATCTCTTATCTTCACTTTTCTCTTTGACCTTAGTCTTAGCGCTTCTCTTTGTTATTTGTACTCTATTATCCTATTATTCTGCACACTTTAAGTTCCGTGCTCAATGCCTCTAGTTATTATATTAACATTTAGCTGCTATTCCTCCTTTATTTCAGGAGACAGAACCCACCATGCTCATCCAGAGGCTTCAATTTGGTTTACGGCCGAATAGCGGAGTTTTTGGGCCTTTCTGCCAACTTAGGTAACCCGCTTACCTGTTATTCATGTGAGGCGCCTCCCCTCTGGATGCGAACGGCCGCTCTGCTCATGGGTCGAATCTCACAGCTCCTCGTGTACTCGAAGATCATCACGTCGGGGTCACCATTTGAAGGATTTTGGGGTGTTCAAATGACCCGAGCACAGAATTTCAGGAGCACTTCACCTTAGTATAAAAGATTTAATTGAGACAAAGTTAAAGTATGCAGATATTACACGTAATCAGAGTGCAGTCTGAGGAACAAGTCAGAGCGAACCTTGCCTGGTCAATCAGCCTCCTGTTTGTTCAACCAAACTCTGTGTCTGAGCGAGATTTATAGGTTTGTCATGTCCCGCCCTTTCGGGTTCAGACAGACTTGTGATTGGATGTGAAAATCTCTTGATAGTCCGAGTGACACCCTGTTCAGCCACTCAGGAGCAGATTTTATCTCCAGGGTAACTCCGAAAGCCCCAGACGGCCTCGCTCATTCTTCTACTGATAAGGGTTGATTTACGAGCTTTGTTTTGGAACGTAGGACACTTACTCTGGCTCTCATCTGTGTAAAGCTTTAAAACACGTTTTCTGTGTGTCTGAACTATTATTAATGTGAGAGCATCTGTGTTAAGTATAAAGTATATGAATGTTGTGTTTTAGCATTATTTATGTTTAATCAATATGTACGCCATGTGTTACATTGCTGGGCCCTCACTCTCAGTTGCTCTGCTCAGATGAACAAAGAAGGATCGTTTCCTGCTGCACGAATAAATATCTTACCTGTCTCTGTTTCCCTCAGAGTTATATCAAATGTGAACTTGTATGATTATACTTAGCACTTGTAAGATTATATATAACATGGAGTAATTAGTGTATAATTATACACGCACATACCTTGTAGAAAATGCATCATTTCACATCATCAAAGAAATGTCAAGGCTTGTCAAAAGATATAAAAGATATCAAATCCAACACTATCCATCCTTCAACGGTTCTTCCGCCTTCCTTGATCACTCCTCCTACTTCATGCACTACTTCCGTGACTTTACGGTCTACTGTATAATTAACAGTTTCATACCAGGCACAGTTATGTTCTTCCTCTCCCTTGCCACATTTTTTCCAACTTTCTTCTGGATATTGACATGCGAGATTAGAATAGATTCTGTTTGGGTCTACCCAATCGTAGCCATACAACTCATCGCCAAAGCATAGGCGTCGTCTTAGTGCATGTCCTTCTGCTAGAGCAATCATAGAGTCAGAGACAAAGGGGACAATCACTCCCTGAATACTTTTTCTAGTTTTTAGCTGATGTCCCAATATGACGTTAGTGCAACTTGTACCGTCGGGTACAGATCTTCTCCATTTTCCGTCACTATACTTTTTCCACACTACCTCAGCTGCATGAGTTGTGAATTCTTATTTATAATGATTTCGACAGTAAGTTTCCCATCCGGGTAACTCGTAACAAGGCCTGTGGGCCAAGATAACTGTACACACATCTTTTTTCCCATTACAAACCATTTGCCATGGCCTCGGGCTGACATACCTGTCGGGGCAATATAAAGCATTTGACCATATATCCTGCTCTTTGGAGTAAATTGTAGCTAAAAATTGATACCTAATCCAATAGTTTGCGGAGTGTTTTAAACAAGGGACCACCCATTCTCTTATCTCTTCCTCCTGAAATCCCCACCAGGTACGTGAGTCATCTTTATGGTGATACTCATGCCAGTGTTACGTCCACCAGGCTTGTTTGGTGGGGGTAACATTAAAGGAGGCCACACAAGGATTTTCAGTTTAAATGAAGATAGTGTTTATTAAATTGTATGGGAGCATGGCCCAAAACAAAGATTTTAATCCCTGAAAAGTAGCCTCAATGGGTAAATGCAAACCAACAAACAAACCCCAACCACACTGATACGAACCAATCCACAAGGTGTTCTGAGGAGGAGGAAGGGAAGCTCTCCCCTGCTGTACACCTGGCAGCTTTTATCACAGAGGAGCACCAATCAGGGCAACACAGAACACCTGCAGAAGGCCTGTCTCCAGAACCATACCAGGAAAAGAGGCAAAGACCACTGCAGCCGTAACACCTCCCCCCTTCAAACAGAGGGTCCATCACGGTGCCCTGCAACCGCTAAACTGGTCCATCACTGGTACGAGACAATGCATCCGCCAACACATTCTCCGTGCCCTTAATGTGCCGAATCTCAATGTTGTAGGGTTGCAGAAACAAGGCCCATCGCACCAAACGCTGATTTGGATTCTGTAAGGAGTGCAAAAAGGTCAAAGGGTTATGATCCGTATACACCACAACAGGAAATGAACCTCCATTCACATACACATCAAAGTGTTGCAATGCCCAAATTAGAGCCAGGGCTTCTTTCTCAATGGTAGAATAGTTCAGTTGATGTTGATTGAACTTTTTAGAAAAGAAACATACTGGGTGGTCCACACCTTTTTCATCAGTCTGCAGCAAGATGGCTCCCGCACCTACTTGACTTGCGTCAACTTGTACTTGGAATGGCTGATCTAACCTTGGAGCAGACAAAACAGGGGCAGAACTCAAGAGGAGCTTGACATTTTCAAATGCCTTTTGACTGGCCGAGGACCACTTAAACTGGACTTTAGCCTTTAATAAGTCAGTTAATGGAGCCACCACAGTGGAAAATTTTTCACAAAAGCTTCTATAGTAACCTGCCATCCCCAAAAATCTCATCAATTCTTTTTTTGTTGTAGGAGGTGGGAAATCATCAATGGCTTTGACTTTAGTCCTTACCGGTTTTACTTGTCCTTGCCCGACAACTTTTCCTAAATAAGTCACTGTAGCTTTTGCAAACTCACATTTGGCTAAGTTCACAGTTAGACGAGCATCCTGAAGATGCTGAAACAAGTGTCGGATGCGAAGCATGTGTTGGGTCCATGTGTCGCTGAAAACCACCACATCATCCAAGTAAACAGCACAACCTTCCAACCCAGCCACCACCTGATTCATCAACCGCTGGAAAGTGGCTGGGGCATTCCTAAGACCAAAACTCATGACATTGTAAGAGTATAATCCAGTTGGTACAATAAACGAGGACACCTCTTGGGCACGAACAGACAAGGGTACTTGATAGTAACCCTTAAGCAAATCAAATTTACTCACATACTTTGCAGTTCCAACACAGTCAACGCAATCTTCCATCCGAGGAAGCGGGTAGGAGTCAGGTTTTGTGATGCTGTTTAGTTTCCTGTAATCAGTACAGAATCTATAAGTACCATCCGGTTTCTGAACTAGCACACAGGGTGAGGCCCAACTGGAGGAGGAGGGTTTAACCAAGCCGTTGTCCAGCAAATACTGAATTTCTGATTTCATAACTTTACTTTTCTCTGGAGAAACTCTGTAGAAATGCTGACGGATGGGCTGCGCGTCCCCCACATCAATGTCATGCTCAATTAAGTGAGTACACATGGGGATGTCACCGAATATATGAAAATCTAAAATCAACTGCTCTCCTTTTTCAGTAGACAAATGGCTCAACAAGGGTTGTAGGTTTAACAACATCTCCGAGTTCCTAAGTCTTGGCTGTAATACAGTGTCTTCTGGAGTCTGTACATCTTCATCTACTCTTGCTGTGTAGCTCAGATCTACTTTCACAGAAGCAGCAACGGCCTGTACGTCTTTTTCTTCCGGAGTACGACCAAAGTAAGGTTTCAGTAAGTTTACATGGCACAGCTGAGTGGGTCGTTTACGGTCAGGGGTAGAGACCACATAATCCTGTGCAGACACCTGCTTCAGCACAGAATATGGACCAGAAAACTTGGCCTGAAATGGAGATCCTTGAATAGGAAGCAAGGCAAGCACCCGATCTCCTGGGTGAAACACTCTACTTTCAACTTTCTGGTCAAACCATTGTTTCATCTTTTTCTGAGCTTTTTTAAGATTCTCAGAAGCTAATCTGCCAGCCAAGAAAAGTCTGCGACGAAAACCATTAATGTAGTCGAACAAGTTTGATGGTGGATCAGAACTCTCCAGGTTGGTTTTTAGGACAGCAAGGGGCCCGCGTACATGATGTCCAAACACTAGTTCGTTTGGACTGAACCCTGTGCTTTCCTGTACCACTTCACGAGCTGCCAGAAGAAGCCAAGGCAAACCTTTCTCCCAATCTCTATTCAACTCTGTGTAGTATGCTCGCAACAATGCCTTCAGAGTTTGGTGAAAACGCTCTAGTGCCCCCTGGCTTTGTGCATGATAAGCACTGCTTTGTTGATGGGCTACACCAAGTTGTTTCAAAATCTCAGCAAACATGCGTGAAGTGAAATTGGTACCTCTGTCTGTCTGAATAGTCTTAGGAATTCCAAACACGGAAATGAAATTAGATAAAGCTTTGACCACAGACCTTGTTGTAATGGTTTTCAGGGCATATACTGCAGGATAACGAGTGCTTTTACACATAACTGTCAGCAAATACACCGATCCTGACTTTGAAGGACTCAGTGGACCAACACAGTCAATAATTAAGTTTTCGAAAGGTTCACCAACAGCAGGTATGGGAAAAAGTGGAGCTGGTTTCAAGTTCTGATTAGGCTTTCCAGTTAACTGACAGGTGTGACAGGTTTTTGTAGATGAACAGATGCTGGGATATATTCATCATTTAACGCGGGTTCCTCATTTTTCTGGACTGAATAAAACGTGCATTGAATTTAAGGAAATGCAAAGTGAGACGTCATTTATATTTGACCCATCAAAATGAATGCGGTCATTTATTTACAGAATCAAATTTAACATCAAACATTTACATTAATTTGGCAAATTATGAAAATAACAACAAAGCAATCACTCAGGAAAAATCATACGGCCATGATTTTTCCGTTGCTGCACCACAGACATTTATAAACTGTACAACTATGATCTTTTACCCACATGAATGTGGGTGAGCACTTTACACAGACATTTCTAAATATCTGGGAGAATTTCTACTTGATAGAAAGTTAAAGATGAAAGAAGTTAAAGGGAGTAAGATTGAATGGGAAGGGAGGAATGTTCACCAGAACCGACACTCTCCATCAGAAGCCCAGCTCGCCTCGGTACGCTTGGTAGGAAACTTGACCCATTACCTTTCTGATGATAATCAGCAGATATGGTGTTCCGTTAACGCTACCTGTCCAGCGTCTCCTTAGAATGGCTGTAGCTCGTCAGAAGTAGTGGTGAGGCTCTGTTCGACACACATTCACCTCAGTGGAAAATGTTATAATCCCATGGAACTCGGAAGAGCTTTGTTGTCATGTCAGGAACTCCAACAGCACTCCATCAGAACTCAGCAGAGCTTGAGTAGACTCTCACCGAACTCTACGCTCTCAGAACTCTTAGAACTCCGACAACTCTCCAACTCCGTAACTCTGTGAGTCTGTGTGTCTTTGTAGACCAGGAAGTACTGACATTTTAAAGACTCTTTCCCGGTTCACTTTTTGGGATTTTTCATTGGTCAGAAACGACCAGACGGGGTGGGTTTTGTGACGTAAGAGGTTAGAGACAGCGAGAATTGTTATGGGACAGCTCAGAAATGTTCTCACAGACCGAGAGGGTTTTGTTGTGGCGTGTTTAAGAAACAGGTGCAAAACATCTCTATTTACGTCTGAGAGGATTCTAAAACATGACAGTTTTAACATAACAACTTGTTTTTCGTTTGACTGTAACCTTGTAAACGCACACACTTGCTCATTCAAAAGCAGAAATCAGAAAAATGCATAATTACTCTGCAACAGCTTTTAACATGAGTTCTAACTTTTGCATGAGAATAAAAACCATTACTCAGTTAATAAAATTGATTAGTTCACTGCAACATCTAAAATGGTTTGAACTAAGACACTTTGATTATCAACATTTGTAAGATAGTAATGATAATAAAAAGAGAGTGTTCTTTTCACTTGAATCTTCAAGAAAGAAAGTCTCAGGATGGGTGAACCTGTATTTATGTATTCAAATACATGAAATGACAGTTCCTGTCCCACAAGGTTCTAAAGGTCAAGAGTTTTGACCTTAGACTTAGTTTCGACGTAGGCCTAGTCCACTACATTTTTATAAAAAGAGAGACATCTTTTTTCAGACGGGACCAATAAAAATAACGCAACACTCGACTATAGGTTTTATTAACTTCCAGATGGCCAGCCAGCTCTCCATGGGCAGTTTTCAGAACGAGGTCTCTGAACTTAGTTGGAACAACAACCTGATAAACTGGTCCAACAACTTCCCTGTCACTATAAGGCAACCATTTACGTACCAACAGACCTTCTAGAAGAAAATACCCATGTGACACTTTTGAGTCCTTTTCTGTTGCCTGGACTTGTTTAAACAAAGCAGCCAAGGTAGCGTCCTCCTGCTGGGCTGCAATCAACTCACTGAGGGACAAGGGAACAGGAAGAGTTGGCAAACAGACAAGCTTCTTGCAGATAGAACCAGGCTTACCAGACTCATTTTCCTGTTCAGCCAAAGAACGAGTGATGGCACGAGTTACTGCACAAGCTGGGAATGCCTCAGGAAAGTCACGAGCACATTCGTCTGAAACAGAAACAGATGGAGAAGCTCGGACCACCGGAGGAGGGGCAACATCTCGCCACACGCGCCCACCTGCCAGGTTGTTCCCCAGAATGAGAGACACATCTCCCACAGGCAAAGAAGGACGAACGCCTATAACTACTTCCCCTTGAACCAGTTCTGACTGTAGGTGGATCTTATGGAGAGGCACAGAGAAAGTTTTCAACCCAATACCTCTAATCAAGACACTACGACCAGTATCAGAAACAGGAGAAAATGGCAGAACAGATTCCAATATGAAGGACTCAGACGCTCCAGTGTCACGCAGAATTTTAACAGCCACTTTATTTAAACTGCCACACAGAGAAACAAACCCCTGGGTGATGAAAGGAGCATAATCTCGTCCAACATCCTTCTCAAAACCCAAGGGATCCGTGCCGTTCGGTTCTGGAAAAGACTTAAAGTCAACAGGTGCAGCTAAAACAGTTGGTCTAACACCTTCAACTTCAGCTGGAGGTGTAGACTCCGCTGATTTCGACTGCAAAACTCCGGCTAATGCAACAGGTTTACGATGA